>NC_137981.1:4178265-4548265 GCF_963924665.1 Micromys minutus | reverse complement strand
CTGCCACATGTGAGTTTGTTAATAAGCATGGGTGTTCTTTAATAAACTGAACCACTTCTAGCACAGAGTAAAACCACAGTGCTGAGAGAGCAAAGGCTGTACACACACACACACACACACACACACACACATACACAAACACACACAGACACATACATAATAGACTTAGACACATACACACAGAGACACACACAGAGACACACACACACACTGAGAGAGACAGACAAACACATACATAGACACACACAGACAGATACATACACACAGAGAGACACACAAACACAGACATAATTGCAGACAGATATATATATACAGACAGACACACACACACACAGGCACATACACAAACACACAGACACAAACACACACACACACAGACAAACACATACACACAGACACATATACACGCACACACACACACTCACCAGTTACAGGCATTGGCACACTGCTGCCCTCCTACACAGTCCCAGACAGAAGGACACTGAGGCCAGGGATCACCTGTTACATGTCTAGTTTGAGGGATTCCAGCAATGAGTACAAACCAAATACACCGCCTGCTTACGTTTGGGGTTTGTTAGTTCTTCTTGCCTCATTCAATCCTTACCTGTAACTCAGACGCCTTCAACAAATGGCAGGAATATCAATGACCCTCTCAGTAGGTTTCATAAAATGTGACAAGGAGGTCATGATTGAAAGCCTAGGCAAGGTCCCAACACCACATCTTCCTGAGCAGATAGGTACCAAAAGTTAAATGTAAATTTAAATCCGGCCTGTTCACCATGGAGCTTGTTAGTTGTGGTGAACATAAGAACAATCGCACCTAACACTTACAGACAGACCTGCCTCTGCCGTGCTATGCACTGGGGTTGTGTCTCTGCAGTCCCAGATGTTGTCCCCACGTTACAGTGCAGGGGACTAACTTAAGAATAGTTGGTGACTGCACCAGAATCCCCTCGTAGCTGTCACCTTCCGCCCCAAACATAAGCCCTGGGCTGTGCCTCTGCCCGCTACACCCTGGACTGCTGACTTATCTGATGGTCAGCACAGGCCTCCAGGCAGCCAGAGGAGAGCATTGGAGCACTAACGTTGCCGCACTGAGCAGTGTGCTGGGAGTGAGGCTCGAAGTGGGACCACCTGTGTGTCTGTAGTCCCATGGCTTCCATCTGCTCCAGGTACTGTGCATTCTGTTCCGGGAGGAAGCGACGCGGGGCTCACTAGACAGACACAGTGCCTCACAGCCCTCAGAGCTTCTCAGTTTTGACACCTTCTGGCATGTGCCACATTAGCAACCCATTCTAAGGGAAGCCTCGGAGGGAGAGCCCCACCCTTCCACAAACCAACTGATACTTTCCAAAGGAGACTGTAAATTTCCTCTGATCCCACCAGCTTTTCATTCTCGGATGCCTTCAGACAGAAACCCCTCTCCAGTTAGAAAAGCAATTCATGGGGTTTGTTTCCTCGCTTTCTACATGTAAATGTCTTTAAGTGATATGTAAAATCAAAATGTACACACAGTTATGGGACACCAAGTTATTCTCCAGTGCATGTAAGCACTGTGGTGTGTGTAGGGTGTGTGTGTGTGAAGGGGAAGTTGGTGTATATGTGTGTATAGACCAGAGGTTAGCCTCAGGTGTCATTCCTCTAGAGCTGTCTACCTTGCTTTAATTTTAAGACAGGGTCTGGCATTGATGAGTCCGGAGCTTACCTATCATGTTGGACTGGCTAGCCAGCAAGCCCCAAGGTCCTGCTCATGTCTGCCTCCCAGTGCTGGGGCTACAAGCACATGCCACCAAACCCTGCTTTTGTATGTGGTTCTGGGGAAGTAAACCCAGGTCCTGGTGTTTGTATGGTGGGCGCCTTGCTGATTGAGGCATCCCCAGGCCCACATTGTGTAATTGACATCGGGATAAATGTACCTCTCTCCTCCGACATGGGTCACTTCTCCATGATAAAAACATTTACATGTGTTTGCTCTGTGTTTGAAGTGCATGCTACACGGCAGTTGCTTCTTGTGACAGTACCATGCAGTGCACATTGGTGCCTCTCGTCCCTCCTCTCTGTCCCTCCCCTCCGTTCCTCACTACATCTCCCCAGCACTCCTGTATTCTTAATCTTTATTGACCCTAGATGGGGAGGCACACCCTAGAAGGGCACAGGGACAGGCTGTTCTACAGTGAGGTGACTGGGTTTAAATCTAGGCCATGTCACTCAGTGGTGGCACAAACTCCATGCAGAATGGTTCTATCCCCTGTGCACGCAAGGTCTCACTTCCTCTCCAAGGTTATAATAAATCCGTGCCTGGTGCCTGGAGGGAGGCAGAGTCAACCATTCAAAGCAAATTGTGTTATGGATTCTAGTGAACTTCTTCTTCTCCCTAAGTTCTCTACGAAAACTACAACTGTCTTGCTACATACGGAAGCTGGGTGCCTTGCTAAATAGATATGTAGGCATGATCAGAATAAGATGGTGGCAGTTTGAACGTGCCACACACAATTTCAGTAAAAAAGGAGGGTCCTAACCTTAGCTTCTGTCGTGGACCATTGTGTGTCTTGTGTCTATCAGTCCACAGAAGCTCACAACTTCTGAGTAATCATGCTTTGGACACCGTGATGCTCTGTGACAAGGATCCCACTTAATGGGCATCTATAGTTTATTCACTTGCTGTTTTAGTTTCCTCCTTAATGCTTTAACGAAATACCCTGACCAGAGCAACTTAAGAGAGACTGGGTATACCAGCCTACAGTTCCAAAGGGATTCCGGCTCTAGTGAAGGGACGCAAAACAGCGAGAGGGGAAGCTTGCTGGCCTCGTCCCATCTACACTTAGGAAGCAGAGAGTGAATGAGAAACTGGTGCAGGCTGTGTTACGTCAAGGTCTACACCCAGTGACCAGTTCCTCCCGAGAGACTCCTCCCCCTGAACATCCCACAGCCTTGCAAAACTAGCAGCTGGGAACCAAGCATTGAGCCACAAACCTGTGCAGAGCATTTCCCATTCAAACCACATTTGTTTGGTCTACTTACTTGTATAGTCATTCGTTTGTTTATTTGCTTGTTTGTTTCTTGTGGTGTTGGGGATGACATCCCGGGCTTTGCACATGCTAGGCAAGCAAGCCCTCTACAACTGAGCTCCACCCCAAGCCAGTGTCAAGACCCATGTTTACTTCAACAGCCTTGCAGCAAAACATCAAAATTGAAGCCAGTTGCCCCGCCTCTCTGGATGATTGACAGAACAAGAAGCAGAAGACTAAATGTCACTTCAAGCCTGTTCACCCTCTCTCCCAAGCCCTGGTTGAGCCTCTTTTACATCCATAAATTCCATGAATATATTGATATATGATTTCATCATATAGGGCAAGAGTGCTGCCAGGGTCAGCTGAGTGATCTACAACAGCACTACTGAGGTGACATCAGCTATAACGTGGGCCCACCAAGCTTTCAGAGTTCTGGCCACCACTCTGCCTCAGCTATGCTCCAGCCACCATATCTTCCTCACGCTCAGTCTTGCTCCCTCTCTAAGTGCAACACCTTCACCACCTGCAGCTTGTGTGCACATCCTAGATAGGAGCCTTGCCTAAGCACCCTGCCTAAGGACTTTCTATCCTTATTTAGAAGGAGAATCTTATGGGCTGATTTGCCCTTTAAGAAAACCCCATGTCTTCTGTGTAATGTCTGGAGCAGAGACCAAGAGTAGGGTGAGCAGATAGAGGTTCCATCATGGACCAAAATGTTAGTCTTTGTTTGATGGACCAAGTGTATTCACAGAATGGGTGATATATAGGATCATTTCAGTATTCCACACAAGGATGGATTATTATGTATTTTAGTGTGTCTGTATAATGAGTATATCAAACCCACATTAAAAAGTTTCTTTCAAAATAATTTGATTCACCATGCCATAGACAATTAAAAGAAAATATCGAGTGAATCATAGACTCTATCAATATGGGATGAGCCGTGAGCTTTGAGAGGAGAGAAGCTAGAGCCTGGGGCTTCCCCTCATACTTTTGGGTATGTCGGAGCCTCTTAGTGGATGAGGGATAGGCTTCCGTGTGCCTGGTAAACAGCAGTATTTAGTCAGGTGCTAACGCGCCTCTGCTCTTTCTTCTCTACAGGTACTTATGGACCATTGGTAAGAATGTGTGGAAGAGGTGGAAGAAGAGGTTCTTTGTGCTGGTGCAGGTAACTTTTCTACTCTGTCATTGTCTCAGGAGCTCTCTGGGCAGCAGGATGAAGGCATGGTTTTGACCTGAGTTACATACGGCACACGGAGGCCATAAAGCCTGAGCATTGAGCTCCATGAAGTTTTCCAGGTTATACACTCACAGAACCACACAGAGGGTTCTGTAAATCTTCCCTTCTCAATGGACTTCTGGACTTTGCCAGTTTGACTCTTGTTGTCGATACCGTGAAGAACACCCATGGATAAACAGACCTATGCACAGAAGCAGACTCACACAGAGAGGCCAGTGGCACGTTGCTAATCTTTAAAATAGTATCTTTGCTCTCCCAGATGCATCCAAAACATTCCCCCACAGACTTGTAATAAACATTCTCAAAAATCTTCCCCAACCCCTTTTGCTGTTGGTTTGGTTGGTTTGTGCTTCAATTATTTTTAGTTTACCAATTAATTTGTCGTTAACTCTATCCACCACACAGCCTCCACAGGGCAGGGAAGGCATAACTCAGTCTCCAAAATGTTAATTGCAATGTTCTCTGAAGCACATCTCAAAGTAAGGCACACTGTAATGTGCTTCTTGAGTTATTTGACTTTGATTTGGAGCCCCGTCTGCACTGACCCTCACTGTATGGTTCTAAGTGACTGTAGAAATTTCTGGCAACACTACTGTCTTAGTCAGAGTTTCAATTCCTGCGCAAAACATCATGACCAAGAAGCAAGTTGTGGAGGAAAGGGTTTATTCAGCTTACACTTCCACATTGCTGTTCATCACCAAAGGAAGTCAGGACTGGAACTCAAGCAGGTCAGGAAGCAGGAGCTGATGCAGAGGCCATGGAGGGATGTCACTTACTGGCTTGCTCTCCCTGGCTTGCTCAGCCTGCTTTCTTATAGAACCCAGGTCTACCAGCCCAGGGATGACACCGTCCACAATGGGCTGGGCCAGGGATGGCTCCACCCACAATGGGCTGGGCCCTCCCCCATTGATCACTAGTTGAGAAAACGCCTTACAGCTGGATCTCATGGAGGCATTTCCTCAAGGGAAGCTCCTTTCTCCTTTTGTGATAAGTTGACATAAAACCAGCCAGTACACCTATATTGTCAGGTCTGTACACCTTCACAGACCTACTCAAGTATGCCGTTGAAGCCTTCCCATTGCTTTGGGGCTTGCTGTGTTCCAGTCCATCCACCGTGCTCTGTGTTGCCCTCCACACTCACACAGCTTCCCAGTGTCCTTTTTGCTGGAAAGAAGATAAAGGAAGAGAGGAGCCATTCGGGGCAATGCCAGTGGTTCTGAGAAAGTCATATCATGTGGTCTAGGAAGTCACTGATGATGACATCTTCCCAGAGAGAAGGAGGCATTCTGTCGCCAGGACATGGGGTCTGTCTGTATTCTGAGTACCTAGGAGTGCTTCACTCAACGTGTGACTTTTCTCTGAGAACCACTGAAGATGAAAGGATGTTTAGAAGCAGCTGATCTCAGGCTAGGGAGAAGACTCCATCAGGAAAGTGTTGCCTGCCATACAAGCATTTGATTCCTAGAACTCATATAAAAAATAAATAAAAATCATTTATGCTGCTGTAAATCCTGGTGCCAAGGAAGCAGAGATGGGATGGTCTCTGGGGCTCACGGGACAGCCTGTCTGAATGAATTAATCCTCTTCAGTTTCAGTCAGGGACCTTGTCTCCAAAACCGAGGTGGAGAGGAATGGCCGCTAGGTGGGTGGGTGAATGTAATACCCACACACTCATACAAGTGGCTGACCTCTCCCTTTAAAAAAAAAAAAAAAAAAAAAAAAACTCTTTAGGAGAATAACCTGGGTGGGCAGGGTGGGGGAGATTTGCAGAAAATGTCAGAGAAGCTGTGGTTGCATGCTGTTCACTGATCCAAAAGAAGAGAATAGCTTTCTGGGCTCTGCAATTGGAACACAGATGTTTTGGGGCCTCGCACACAGACTTCCTTTAACAGGAGACAAGAATCTCACCATGGCTTTAAAAAAATAAAGCTGTGTGCTGACTTTGGAAAAACATGAAAGGGCACAGGCTGTCTGAGGCTCTATGGCATTCCTAGAGAGCAGGGGAGATACATTTCAGGATGCCAAGAGGCTTCTCATGAGTAGGGGGGCTCCCTGCCTTTTATGGTAGCACTCCCGCACACTAATCAAACCTCTGCCTCTGTGAGCTCAGACCTTTCATTCCTTACCAATTTAAGCAGCCTCTGGTGGTGGCCTGTCAGCTCTTTTATCACAGTGATGGGGAAGCGGGCACAAAGCCTCTAGTGTCCTGTCTTGGTCTTGTCGCATTGACTGCAAACTGCCTGCAGGCAGGGCTTTCTATTGTTCATGGAACCAAGGATCAAAGAAACTAACTGGGTAATTACATACAAATAGTACACCAAGGCTTCCTCAGTCATGGTCCCTGAAATGCATGCCTGCCCTATAAGTTTAGATGCAGCCTGTAACCCAGAGACAACAGGGGTCTTTGGCATCCTGAATCAGGAGCTCCTTGGGACTCATTGTGAGTCTGTGGAAGTGTGGTAAGGACTGGTTGTGCCTTCATCACTACCACTGACCACACTGTGGTCAAACCATTGGTAACTAGAAAGACTCCAGTTCCACAGAGCTCCATTCAGAAGTCAAAATCCCTGACCTTGGAAACCTGTGCCCATTCCAGATCATAAGTCTCATCTCTTCCCCATTTATATCGTAAAGTTGTTTTCCTTAGGGCTGGGAATATAACTCAGTTGGTACAGTCAGACTCTAACATGCATGAAGCTTTAGAATCTCTCCCCAGCACATCATAAACGAGCTGCTGGAATGAATGCCTGGGAGGTGGAGGCAAAGGGATCAGAAGTTCAAGGCCATCCTTGGCTAAGTAGCAGGTTCAAGGCCAACCTTGGCTAAGTAGCAGGTTCAAGGCCAACCTTGAGCCTTGAGAACCTGTCTCCAAAAAGTGTATTGTCATTCTCCACTATGAAAAGTGTTTCTGGTTTTAAAAAGGGGGGGTGTTTGGTTTCTCCTTTCTTCAAAGTATTTCATCCCAATGTCAGTACTGCCAAATTGTATTTTAAATCTCCCTCACATGCAAAATTCTACGGTCCTGTGGTGTTCACAACATGTTTGTGAAGCCGGTCTTTGCAGATATCTATACTACAGTAAGTATAAATTCTCTCCAAGTTTAACATTAGGGAAAACTGAGGCTCAACATGCTAACGTGACCTGTTCAAAGACAGAGGCTGCTAGAGTTAGAAAGATTGCTCAGTGGTCTCCAAAAGACCCAGGTTTGATTCCAGCACCCATCTGGAGGTCCACACCCACTTATAAGTCCAGCTCCAAGGATCTGACAATCTCTCCCGGCCTCCTCAGCCATGTGGTTCATAGACATACATGCACATGAAACATCTGCACACATAAACAAAAGTAATTTAAAAATTACAATGGTGACTGATAAGCAGCTAGCTGTAGAGCATAGCATAGGTCTTCAGGCTGCATCTGCCTCATCCAACTGAACACTTAGGTGGGTCTGGTGCCCAGAGAAATTTACACACCCAAAAGATCCTAGGATTCATTTACTAAAACCTACACTCTGTTTCTAATTTCCTACAGACATCATGAGTAGAATCTCTCAGGTTCCAAAAAAGAGAGTACAGCTGAATAAGAGAAATAATGCTTACTAATTAAAGTGACTCGGCTAGCAGTATTTTAGCAACTCATCAAGATTCACTATTATTTTAAAAAAATAGACTGTAAGACATATACATTGAGCGATTTACAATAGTGAGAGTGTGTTTCCACACAGTTCAGCTGAAGGATGTGCATAGAGTTACATTCCAGTTGCAAATGACAGGAAACAAGCCAAACTGGTTTTCCAGTGACTGCTTTCATCTTCTGCTTTGTTTGTTTGTTTGTTTGTTTAGGTTTTATTAGATAGGTGCTCTCTCTCATATATATACTCTCACCAAACACACACACACACACACACACACACACACACACACACACACACGGTCTTCCTGCTCCTTGAGTGCTGGGATTAAGGCTAGACACCACCACGCCAACATCTTGATTTGTTTTGTCCTATACTTTTGCTTTTCAGTTATGGGGATCCGACAAGGGTCCTGGGTCTAGGCCTGTTCTATCACGCTCTATCACTGAGCACTCAGCCATCTCAACTAAGGCTCTGATTTACTCGTCTGATTTAAAAGTATTTGCCTATTTGTAATTTTCCCTCACCCAGTGCACACACAGATGCTAATGTTGGCAACTGCTGCCCACTTCATTATAAGCCCCTTTCTACTTTAAAAGCAGCAGAAAATGAACTGAAGTCACAAAAGTCTGGTCACGTGTAAAATAAAACTTCAGTGAAAGCCTCGGTGAAAGCCTCAGGAGTCCCAGGAGTGCATCCTCAGTTATACCCTGAGGACCATTGCCAAAGCTCCCCCTGTAAGTCCTGTGCCTGTCACTCAAAACCATTAAATCGCTACTCTGTGCTACTTGGACTCTCTGACTTCAAAAATCACCTCCTAGCTTCTGCCAGTATCATGATCACAACAGCATTCTCCAGCTCCTTAGCTTTTCATCCAAGTAAATCCAAATCCGCATGCAGCACAGTGGGGAAAGCTCACCCAGAATGTGCGAGAACATGGGTCCAGTCCCAGAACTTCTCAAAATGAACATAATTTGCAGTTTAGGGAGAATTCTGCATTTCTCTGGGGATAGCTTTCTATTAGTGAGATATGGCAGTTTTACAACGTTTTAAGTTTCCAAATCTTTGTTACCTCCTTGGTGACCTCCAAGCATTCTTGGAAAACTGAGATGCATCTAAAACTTTGGATAACAGTCCAAAGAATATCCTCCCATCTTTTGAAGACTAAAGTAAATTGTCAAATCTCAAAGAAAACACACTCCTAGTGAGTCACCTCGGGTTTGTTTGTGTTGTTCTTTGGGTTTAGGTTTGTTGTTGTTGTTGTTGTTGTTGTTGTTGTTGTTGCCGGGGTTGTTGTTTGGCTTTGTTTTACCAAGTCGTACGGCTTCAGCCTGCAGGGCACGTCACGTCCAGAAGAGGGCAGCAGCAGACAGCACTGCAGAGCGGGAGCCACTGAACTAGGAAAGGGAAAAAGCAAAGGGTTCGGGAGGACTAGAAGCCTGCTCAAAATCACAGGCTTTCTGTGGTTCTTATCTGGACTTATTGGTGCATATTGGTGACATTCTGGCTGATGTCACTGACAAACTCTACCATGTCTCCTATTGCCAGGTGAAAGAACTACTCGAAATCACCACAGGAGAGATCTAGCTGTGCTCCTGTCGTTGTTTTGTGGTGAGGGCATCATGGAGAATTTGTTGTAGGTAGGACCAGCCGCAGGTTGGAAAGAAGAGACTGTAAATTGTGGAGAAGAGTGTAATAGATTAAACATACACCCCCACCATATGTCAGACTCATTTCGCAAATGCCCAGTATTATTTGATTAGGTTTGATTGTGGAACTGTAAAAAGAAAAGAGGTGCTCCTTCAAAGCACTGGTCACCTACAGGGAAATATCCCTGTGTGCTGCATGATGGGGTCAGATACACAGGGACTACTTATTCACACACTGACAGAGTGACTCCAGTATGTTCATCACACATGCTGTGGAGATATCAGTCACTACTCAGTAACAAGATGATACACAGGAGTGGGGGAGGAGTGAGGGGAGGAGGGGGAGCAAGGGGAGGAGGAGCAGCAAGGGGATGGGGGAGCAAGGGGAAGAGGGGGAGCAAGGGGAGGAGGAGCAGCAAGGGAGGAGGGGGAGAAAGGGGAGGAGGAGCAAGGGGATGAGAGAGAGCAAGGGGATGAGGGGGATCAAGGGGAGAAGGGGGAGCAAGGGGAGGAGGAGGAGCAAGGGGAGGAGGAGGAACAAAAGGAGGAGGGGAGCAAGGGGATGAGGGAGAGCAAGGGGATGAGGGATAGCAAGGGGATGAGGGGGAGCAAGGGGAAGAGGGGGAGCAAGGGGATGAGGGATAGCAAGGGGATGAGGGGGAGCAAGGGGAGGAAGGGAGCACAACACAGACGAGAACTCTGAGACTGAAAGACAGACAATATACTGGACCTGCACAGGAACTCAGCTTCAGTGACCACCCCCCATTCACACTCAGACATCTGTTGTAGGTCTTGGAGTGCTCTGCTTGCTATAAGGAACTAGTTCATGTTACCTTATGAACATTCTCCTTTTGGTCAAACCTTGAAGACAGTGCATTCATTCTTCAGAAGCCCAAATTGGGCAGTAAAATTCTCATGAGAAGCCAACAGAGGGCACCAGCAGACCAACAGCCGCGTGAATGCTCTCTTTCCTCTTGCTCCGAATCTTCAGGACTCAGGACAGCGCAACCTATTGTGAATCCAGTTTCTTAATTGCCCTTAAAAAGAAACCAGTCTCACTGTGGGGGAGACTGCAATTGTCCCTAGCTGGGTTCAAAGTCTTAGAATTGTCTCTTTCAATAAAGGGCAGTAAGGAGTGAGGGACGTGGCTGTCCTTACCCGGGGCATCTGACATTCGTGGCTGAGGTGAATGTGCCTATGAGCTTGGCTGGAAGCTGGGGGTAGGCCTGCTTTGCCGCGGGCCCCTTGCCAATAGGGCCAGATGTAGGAAAGGGGAGCGTCCTCACCAGTTCCGGATACACAGTGACAACAGCGTCCTGAAGGCGGGCCTGCAGCTTGGCGCGCCACCCTGCACTGCCGTGGAATGCCAGTATCAGTAAAGTGAGGGCTGCCATTTAGGGCACCAGTGACAACGGCCATGCCATCGGGGCTTGGGGCTGCCTGGCTGTGACTGGCACCTAGCAGTCGAGTGCTCATTGCTTGTGACAGCATGTCACTGTAGCGCTTGTCTAAGACGGAGGGAAGACTTTACTAAGTCACTGCAAGTGCCCCTTCAATAGCAGTGGGTGGCCAAAAACAAATCGACAAACTCAGCACGGACGAAAGCAGTGCTTGCTATATACGAATGTGGTGTGTGTATGTGTGTGTGAGAAAGAGAGAGAGAGAGAGAGAGAGAGAGGTGGGGGGGAGATACCTTTGTGTGAGTTCAAGTCCTTAAATGCCATAGAGCAAGTAAAAAACCACCTTGGGTGTGAGTCTTTGACGCCCACGGTGTTTGAAATCAGGACCTCTTGTTGCTCTTGACCAGGTATGGCAGTTTGGCCAGACTGTGGGCTTCCAGGCATCTCCCACCTCTGCTTCTCTTCTCTTCATAGGGGCACTGTGATTGTAGATTCTCACTACCCACTGTGGCTTTACATGAGTTCTCGGGAACCAACGCTGGTCCTCGTGCTTGAGGACAAGCGCTTTACCCACCAAGCCATCTTCCGGACATTTAAATAACTGCAAAGAATTTTTGTTCTCTAACTAGTGGCCGAAGAAGCCCCATTCTGTCTGCATTCACAGTAGCCCCAGCCACCAGCCAGGCCAAGATTATATTGGGTAACACAGAGAACTATTGCTACAGTGGCAGTGTGTGTGTGTGTGTGTGTGTGTGTGTGTGTGTGTGTGTGTTTAACCCAGTCACTGTAGGAACAGCAATGTGGTATGAGGTATCACACAGTGCTATATTCATGTAACCATACTCCCACCTCGGACACATCCACATGTATACCCAGCACCCACATGAACATGCAGACACTTGACAAACATAAAAGCCAGACACGGTAATGATAACAGCTGACTGTTCCTAAGCGCCTACTAAGTTCCAGGGACAGACTCTTCCATTCTGCACATGAACCCGCTTTAGCCTCCTGGGCCCCTGTCAGATGCTATCTCCTATGAGAATGAGACAGAGGAGCACTGGGGCTTCAGTTACATGTGGACAGTTTCTAAAGGGAAATGAGCCTTGGTGGGCCAGTCTCACAGTCTGTCTTTCTGTCCTGCAGGTCAGCCAGTACACTTTCGCCATGTGCAGCTATCGAGAAAAGAAAGCGGAGCCTCAGGAACTCCTACAGCTGGACGGCTACACTGTGGATTACACTGACCCTCAGCCAGGTACCCACCCCTCCCTTTTGCCCCAGCAAAAGACAAGCTCATGTTGGCAAGATAGTTGGTCTGTGTTAGGCAGTACCCTGTTACACAGAGTCTCTGGTTGGAAGGCAATAAGAAAGCACATGCTTTGTCATTTATGTACCTGGGACCACATCAATGATGTACTCTACTGTATGCTGCTGAAAACATCCAAGAGAAAGAATAGATACTTGTATACCAGGGGATGCATTCATGTGAGACAATGGTGTGTGGGTTTGTGTGTACATATGTATGTTCACGTGTACATATGAGTGTACATGTTTGTGCATGTGGAGAGCACAGGTTGGAATCAGGAGTATTCGATTTCTCTCCTTGTTGAGCCAGGAGCTCAGTGATTGGCTAGGCTGGAGAGATGACCAATCAACTGCTAAAGTCTCTGTCCCCTCCGGCACTAGACTGTCGGGTATAAGCCCAGCCATTACACAGGTGCTGGAAATGAGACCCTCACTCTTGCATGGCAAGTACTTCACCAACAGAGTCAACTCTTCAGCCCCTAACTAAGCCATCACTTCAACTCCAGTGTGCATCTTTGTCTTGATGTCCAAGAGAAGCTGCCTCCCTGCATTCTTGTCCCTGGCCAGAGTCCAAAGCCATACAAGGTTAGCTGGTGGGAGAACTGGGGTAAGAAACTTGCCCTACTCGCTGTATTCCTTACAAGATGCCTCTCTCTGAGTGGAAGCGTTGACACACTTGGGCTTATGTATTGAAGAGCGCCTTGCAAGTGGTGGCATTTCTTGTAAGTTCTACATCACATACATTCCACATCCTGCCCCCTCACACCTCTCCCCATACCCATTTTATTTTTTTTCCCAGAAAACTGAATAGAAATCAGTCTCAAAGAACCTTCAGAATGGGTGAGGGGTGCGAGATCATTCCAGCATATTAATGAGCAACAAGCACCAGCAGCCCTCTCCCTTAGTTCATTTCTATGCCAACTCTGCACAAGGCTTTTCCAACCACGCTGCATCATTTGGCCCAAAATCTTCTTTCCAACTCCCATATTGCTCTTCCACGTGCAGCAAAATACACGGGGGGGGGGGGGGGGGGAGCAGAGTTTGCGATAAGATGGAGTATTGTGGGGTATTAACCCAAAAAGGTATGACAGTAAAGACCTGGTTCCTGCCCAACTAGAGACATCAGCTCCCCAAAATACTGGCCCAGGGGGATTTGAGCAAGTCAAACCCTTTGCAAATTTTGTTTGTAACTGCATCCTGCTGGAGTGTCCCCTATACAGTGCTGCGTCCGTAAGATCTGAATTCAAAATTTGCCCAGAAGCCTTCCTAATAAACAGGAGTTTGAAATGAACATTCTGGGCAACATGTCAGAATGACAGGATTTTGCATTAAAAAGCCAGAAGTTGGGACACTATGAGGTGGTTTATATTTCTCTCTCGGGGTTTACTTTTACAGAGTAAATCAATTGTGCCTAAGATGTATACCTTAGAGACAGAGGCCAGAAGGCCAAAATGGCAAGGAAAACCAAGGCCATTTATGCCAGGGATTCCTGCTAAGCCAATCCCCACCCCCTCTTCTGTATGCCCACCAATGCCATTGTATGTCAGGGATTCCTGTCAAGACAGTCCCACTGGACCCTCATGACAATCTCACAAGTGAGTGGGATCAGAAGCGTCATCCTGTTTTTCAAATTAAGAAACAAATCAGAGAGGTCTCAGGCTCTCTGGGAACAACCCGTGTCACCCTCTAGCGCTTGTCACTGAACAATTGCAGCAAAGTTAACCATGGGATTTACAGACTAAATCAGAGCTTCCATGGCAAGAAGGTGGAGGTGGGGAGCTTCTATCTGGATATTCTTATTTTTAAGTTTATATTATTTTTGACTTCTGTGTATGAGGATTTTACCTGCATGTATGTAGGTATACCACATAGTGCAGTGCCCACAGAGGCCAGAAGACAGCGATGGATCCCCAGAACTAGGGTTAGATGTGATTTGCTGTGTAGGTGCTGAGAACTGAACCTCTGTCCTCTACAAGAGCACGGAGCTTTTAACAACTGAGCTAGTGTTCCGTCTCTGCCTGTACTTCTTAAAGCTTCGTTTATTGTCCAAGAAGATGTGATTTCTTCATGAGAGATGTAAATCCAAAGTTGATTGACTGTGTTCTTGAAGGTAACAAGCAGTCGCTTCTCTCTGCCTTTTCTGGTATTAAGTCCTAATTATTTCCCAAGTAATTTTTAGATGAAATGGAAATTTAATACTTCTATTGCCCTAACTAGGGTTATTTTTTCTTGCTTGTGATCTTGGGGATGGACACTGGGGTCTTACACATACTAGGCAAACACTCAGCCACTGAATTAATGCCCCGGGCCCTAAGCTCTGTATTTTATTGTTAAAAAAAAATCTCTGGTCCTTACTGAGGAGCCAGAAAGAGATAGGGCAAAATTCTCATACTCCCCTAACTCCTGTATACTAAACACTTGGCCAACTTTATCTATGGAGGTGTAAGCAAATTAATTACAATATAGTCATATCTTCAGAGGTTAGGGGACACTTATGGAAAGTCAGCCTACTAGTCAAAAATTGCATTAGTGTATGTCCCCCCCCCCCCATTCAGGCTTTGTAACCTGTTGGTGGGCTCAGCACCATTGTAGCCTATTCTTTTTTACCTTAAGAACGCATGTAATTGGAACTCCGTGCAAGGCTTGTGGCAGTGGGAAGTGTCTCCAGTGAGGTCATCCCTGGTGTCTATTGATTGTAACAAGGTGGCACATCTCCAAGGTTAGGGGGAGAATAGGACATGGTCTGGTGACTCAGTCTTCCTCTTGTCTCCTCAACGCTCACTGAGGCATGCCTCCAAAGCTCTTCCTCAACTTTTAAATGTCCTTCCTAGCCGGTCGTCCAGACACCCAGGTTGTTAAGTGTGCCCTGTCTTTGCTAGAACACACACTTTGTACAGGTTATGAGAAACCAAGTAAATATCTTCTCAGAACCAAAACCACAAGACAGCTCTTAAAGCTGCTTTGGTATTGGATCACTGGATCCTCTTTGTAAAGAATTAGCTAGAACTGGAGAGATTGTCCTTAGTTAAGGTCCTTGCTGCTCTTACAGAGGGACAAGAGTCTGGGTTCCAGCACCCACATAAGTGGCTTACAACCAATTGTAATTCCAGCTCAGGGAATTGATGTTCTCCTCTGGTCTTCTCAGGCACACGCACGCACATCCCCATAAAAACAGATAGATGAGTATTAATAAATAAATAACTTAAAAAGAAAGTAGCTATTTATTGACCCTAGCCCCTGTTCATTATGAATGAAATATCCCCACAATGCATTAACACTTGCAAAAGAGATACCTGGAATAACACACTTAGCTCAGTGTAGAATTTACACCACTGCAGTGACACCTAGCGCAGCTCTGCCTCAGACAGACTCCTGACTGGCTTTGCCGGCAGCAGGGAGATGCTAATCAAACATTCCTGCCCCTCTTGGCTCTTAGCTAATGGGGAGATGATACATATCTGACAAAGCTATGAGCTTTACATCCAGCTGGACAGGCACGGCCTCACCGAAGCAGGCGTTGGGATATGTTGATGGGCATGAGCTAACTTGGCTCTGTTCTAGGTGCTAACCTTGAGAACTACCTTCAAAAAAAAAAAAAAAAAAAAAAAAAAAACTGAGATCATTTTTGCAACAAATCTTTTTTGAGCACCTATTTTGTGCTGTGCATTATGCTAGATACCAAAGAAATGGGAAGAAGTTAAGTCAGATAAAACCTTGGTCTGTTTGATGAAATTTGCACTAGGAAGCTTAGTAGAACTTAATAAGGACAGTGGATGGCTGGAGAGAGGGCTCAGCAATGAAAGCACTTCCTGTTCTTGCAGAGAACCAGTTTTCCCAGCACCCACATTGGGAAGCACACCACTTACAACTCCAGATCCAGGAAATCTGACATCTTCTTCTGGTTTCCAATCTACATGTAGACACACACAGACACACACACACACACAAATAAAATAAATTTTTATTAAAAGAATAATAGAGAAAAATTGAGATTACCAGAGATAATTATCAAAGATATAGGTCAAAGAAGACTTGATAAGAATGTAACTTTCAAGTGGGGGAGGGGATGTGAATCCTGCAGACATGACACACATTCATGAAAGAGGAGAGACTACAGGCAGAGAGTCCATGGATGTGGATTGACAGAACCGGGGTGTTGTTTCAGTGAATGGGCCTCTGGTGTGCTGAGCAGAGAAACAGCCTGACCTATTCATCATATTAAGCATTGACTGGGTTCAGTCCTGAGAAATGGCACTAGAACCTGAGACTCTAGGTGCTTGGTTGAGACAGGAGTTTGCTCTAGGTAATCACAGCCAGATTCAGGAGCCAGCACCAGTGGCAGCAGAAGGGTCCCTGCTCTGGTAACCACAGCACCAGTACCCGGGGGAGAAACTAATGAAAGATTCTAGACTAGCCCAAAGATTGCAGACCGCACTTTCTAGCCAGATGGGCTCAGCTCCCCTACAATGGTAAGATGTCAGCGCTGGTTGTGAAATGTTTGAGATGTCTATCCAAGTGCACAAGTCCAGAGAGCCACCACCAGTCCAGACATGGAGCTGAAGGGAGGACTTTAAGTGCTGAGGGGACTGTGAAGTCCCTGTCAGCACATTCTTAGCACATAAAAGTTATCATCAGGAACTGTAAATACAGGAATGAAAGAACAGAGCATCAGGAGCTTTCCACATTTAAAAAGTCAGGAGAAGGAAGAGGAGGAGCAGAGAGTAAAGCAAGCAGAGCAGTCACCACATGCTGGGAGGTAAGTGGGCTATCAGGTTTCTTGAAAGAGAACTTTTCAGCCAGAAGAGATTGTGGATTGCTGCTGTTCATGGATAGAGTGAGTGGGTTAGGATTTCACCTGGAACACTAGATAAGGCGAAGTTAATGTCATTGGTGGCCTTGACAACAGAGGTTTTAGGCAGGCAGCAGCCCGATTAGAGGGGCTTTAAGGTCAAATGAGAGAGCTCCGTGCTGCTCAAAGATGGTTCTCTAACCGACAGCATTAGCATCATCAGAGAGCTTATTGGAAGCTCAGGATCTCAGGCTTCACTGCCGGAACGTGGGGATCAGAAGCTGCACTTGATCGAACCGCCTAGGTGTGTCAGAAGTGACAGAGAGGCCTCAGCAGATGTGTTCTTTTCACTGGGAAGAGAAGGACCACAGAAGAGTAGCTGAAGGGAGAAGGGGCCAAAAGAAGTGGTTGCTGTGACGCTGCTGCTGGTGGTGGTACTGCTGCTGCTGCTGCCGCTGATGATGATGATGATGATGATGATAATGATGATGATGATGATGATGATGATGATGATTTAGGGAAGAATTGTGTTTATAAACAGAGGTTTAATCTGGCTGTTTGATATATTGTCACTAGCAAGACAAAGAATGAGACATGAGCTAGCTTTAAAATGTTTCTTAAACACCTGGTCCCACTCAGTGGCCAAGTAGTTCACAGATGCCCCATCCAGAAGTCAGATAAATTGCTCCTCCCCATTCCAGTCCCAGGAAAAGCAGTGGGAATTGCTTTCTAGGGACCGCTCCTCACCGACATTCTCGCAGCTCAGCTTAGATGGTGGTCTTTATTTCCTTGCAGGTTTGGAGGGTGGCCGAGCCTTCTTCAATGCAGTCAAAGAAGGGGACACAGTGATATTTGCAAGTGACGATGAACAAGATCGAATCTTGTGGGTCCAGGCTATGTACAGGGCCACCGGGCAGTCGCACAAACCTGTGCCCCCTACCCAGGTGCAGAAGCTCAATGCCAAGGGCGGAAATGTGCCTCAACTGGATGCCCCCATCTCCCAATTTTGTAAGTACATAAGCCATTTCTTAAAAAAAAAAATAGTTCTGCAAAGTAAAGTTGAATGAGAAAAAAAATAGTTGCCTTTATATGTAAGATTCTAAAATCACATTTGCTAGGGGCATGTAGCTAATGCAGGGTGAAACTTGGGGCAAAATCTTAGATGAAAGTAATTTTAAAGTGCAATACTTGACAATTCTCTACTGAGGACTAAACAAGGGAATGAATATTTTATATTTATGCCTATCTTTTGATTTTGCCGAGAGTTTGGAATTCACAGCCAAATGTGTGTTTGTTTGAGTCCCTCAAACGTAGTAGATTCTGTATATTGTTGATTCGTCTCCTCCTATTAAAAGGAATTTAAAAATAGGGCTGATTCGAAATAAACTTAAATCTGCAATTTAGAAACATTTAAAAATAAATGATGACATTATCACATGCAGTAGAAAGAAGGAAAAAACCACGATGCCTAAAATCACATTCTGAGCAGAGATGCCAGAGACCCAAACGCGGCCCCAGTCCATCTGCAGTTTCACCTGCCTCTGTGTCTCCGTACTTTTTCTCTTGTCACTTTTTGTCTCAAATCTCCCAATAATTCTAAAACACAGGATAAGGTGAGAGAGAAAGCTAGCTTTTTTTATTTTAAGAAAAATTAATAAACTAAGAGATGTGCAGATTCACTGTTTACTCTGCACAGAGATCTCCGCCTTGTCTAAGGATAACTAAAATGTGTGTCCATTCACAGAACTATCATGATGGTTTCTTCTTTTAGTACGAAGCTCCATCTTTCGGCATAGGTCACTGAGTACTTGTTTAGCAAGGAAACATATTAATGATGAAGTCACATGAGACTCTTTGGCTCTTACAGCATCTGATTCCCAGGGAACATTCAGGGTACCCCCTGTCAGCCTCCCCCAAAGCCAATCATTTCACACACTGACAGATATCATGGCAAATATTTCAAGGTGGTGAGTAACCAGATCAAGAGGGTGTTCGGCAAATAGACAGTCAAGGAAGCCTTCTCAGAGCTTGAGTCCAAAAGCTAAGGCGATTGTTCCCAGATCTAGGAGGTGTGGGCTTGGGGACAGAGGTCCCTGAAAGAACAGAGTGCCCAAAGCAGAGGCTGTGCTTCCCTGAGACACTTGCTCTAGAGCTAAACCTGAGTGTGTATGTAATGATTTTAAAGCTACAGAAACTGTAGAGGGAGATTAACTTTTTCAGTGAGTCCCACTGCGCTGCATATTGCCATCTGACAAAGGTATGGGGCTTAGGAGCAAGGCAGACGCTACTCACCAGGGCCCCCAGCTCCATAGCGATGCCTTCTTAAAGGGAGATGAGTTCTTCGGTGGAACCTGACAGACAACTCCATACAGACCCTTTCACACAGAAAACCACGAAAGAATAAGAAACCCGTGAAGCTGGAACTCAAGTAGAGAGGACAGACCTGCAATGCCTGCCCTTGAACTTCCTGCTCTAAGATCTTGACTGACAGAGGCATATCCAGTATTTATTTAATTTCTAAATAAAGGACATCTATGTGGCAGGTCCTCCCCTCTCGCTGCCTGACAGCCTCTGATTAGCACATCTGGAAAGAACATTACCCACCCTACCCTCCTGCATTCTCTCTGTATGAGAGGAAAAAAAAATCCTAATTATAATCACCCTTCAAATCAAGTTCATGAAAGGCCTATTTCCAGAGATATTTGGAAAATTCTCTTCTTTCCAAATGGTCTCCAATCCTCCCAAGATCATTTCACTTTGCATCTCATGTCTCCTTTGCCATCCGCCCAGGGTGAGAAGTGGTCGCCTGGCTTGTGCTTGGCACTTTATTCCTTTATTAGCAGAGGAAAGAGAAGGGACAAGTAGGAGTAAAATTGGGAGGAGAAATGGCGGGATTATCCTTCAGCGATAGGAAATATACTTGGAGTTCCCATAAAGACATGATTTATTTCATTCTGAAGCTGAAGTGCAATCCCTTGTAAGCAGCAGATTGAATTCAATTGAAATCTCTGTGACTAGATGCATGTAACAACCCTATTTGAAACACCTTAGATGGGTCATACAGCAAAATCCTGGATGGTAGAATTAGAGAAGAAGATCATCCTTGCATATTCTATAGTATATATTATACAAAGTAGCCAAAACCAAATGTGACAGTATGTGCCTATAAAATTTATAAGAACCTTGGCCAGTTTACCGTCTCTAGTGACCCCTTAAACTCTTCATAGAAGGGAAGGACCTCCAGAGAGTGTGGGGAGCCTTCACAGCTACCTGGTTCTCAAAGAACAAGGCTGGCGCATCCAGCCATTCCAACTAGTCACTACAGGAGCCTCCTTTCTCACAGACAGTAATGTGAACGGCACCTATTGACTTGTTCAGTGCCCAGTCTTCCCAGATGCACGTCGTGACTCAGTGATTAGTGCAACCCAGTAATACTGATCTGCATGTCCCCACTGTTGCTCTGCTTCATCTGAAGAGTCCCACCCTGCTTCAGACTGTTCATTCAACCACAGTACACCAGGATACTTCTGCTTCCCAAACTTAGAAAGCAGCAGAGGAAGCCAGTGAAGATGTAAACAGCTCCATCAGACTTGAAACATTTGCAGTTCAGGATAAAGAAACCCACGGGAAAGATCAGAAAGGAGACCAGGGCTCTGTATTCAGTGCTGTCATGGGCAATTATGCCTGGCAAACTCACATAGAACAGTGTGGCCTCAGTGGAACCTGCTACAGCAAGGTAACAGTAACAGCTCCCTGTATTGTCTTAAACCAAACCACCAAACAGGTCAACCTTTGTGTGTGGGAAATCGACCCTTATTTGCCTGAGGCTTCCCTATGTGCAGCAACCAAGTCCCACATCCCAGAAACTCCTCAGTATAGGGAAAACTGAGCTATGGTGGTCACTGAGGTTACAAAGCAGGGGAAACAAAGTTATCAATTCCACTATAGTTGTAAATAGCAAACCTTGGCCATTCACTTATCTTTGCAAAAAAACGAACAAAAACACAGATTTCCTAGCTAGAAACAAAAAGGGAAAGAAAAAAGAAAACAAAAGAGAGAGAAAGAAAGAAAAAGAAAATCAAGTATTGCATTTTAAAAAGGTTTCCTTAAGTTCCAAAAGGTCAGGGTCATTGCTACATACTTGACTGTGCACACGCCTAATTAAATCTTGGTTCCGAGTATTTGTTCAAAGTGCTTCCCGCTCTTGCCAGAAGTCTTAATGACTTTTCCACGACTTCACTTGGTAATTGCTGCCTTAGTATTTACACAGCTGACAGAAACTACATAGAAAAGGAAGCCACATAGGAATGTTTTGGGGAGAGGAAAAAAAAAAGAAACACTCCAATCTTGTCCTGTCGCTGTCTGTTCCAAGGAATCCTGGGAATGGGACATTTTGCATTTGGGAGAGTTGAGGGTATCTGTGTTTTGGGATGTTTCCAAATTCAGTTTAACTAACTTTCTGGGGGCAGTGGCTTTTTTTTTTTTTTTTTTTTTCAATTTCAAAAGTTCAATTTCAAAATGAAAAGACACGTCTAAGAAAGAGTGGAGTGGAGTATTTATATGGAATTGGAAAAGCTGGGGAAAATAGATCCTGCTATTCATTTGTTTGTGACTGCGAAGATCTGGGGAGGGTCCCATCAGCCTTTCAAACCTTTTGTTTTGTGGTTTTTATTTTGTATGTGTGCTGTTGATTTCATTTTTTCCATTTTAATTAAGTTATTTTTTTATGAGTTGGTACCTAGTTCCACAATTTTTTTTGAACAAATACTTGTAATTCTCCAGTTTCTAAGGTCAATAATGCACACTATGAAAATGCCCAAATCTGAAGTTGAGTATAGCCACATTTCATTGTGCTAGGTGGTTACTCACCTACATCTCATCCCCGTCTGCGGGTATGAGAGAATCCTACAGAGAAACGATATAGAGCTCATTTAGTGTGGGGTGGGAAAAGAAGGTATGTTAAGCTTTGCCATTTGGTCGATGATTGCTGCCTATATAGTGCTTGCATTTACTGTTTTATTGTCTATTTCTTAACTAAACAACTGTTAAGTACCTCATGCACCCGAGTTGGATGTTGCTGAGAACTGCTCTATTTTTCTCACCAATGAGATAATCTTCAACAGTTGGGGGATTGAATACTGCTGGTTTGGGGGAGGTTGATTTTTGTTCTTGTCGTTGTCGTTTTTTTTGTTTCATTTTAAGTTTTCTCGTTCAATCTTTGCTCAAACCCAAGAACTGTAGCTGCTAGGTTAGAACTCCTGTCTGCTTTCCTGAGCCTTGTTGCTAGTCTTTATGTTATTCTGGTTTGTTCCTTCTTACCCTGCTAACTTCTAGCCGGACTGAAGGGTAAGTGCTCCCCTATAGCTAGCACAGCTCAGATAATCCCACTCGATTATCTGACACCTGCAATGTGCTTCCTCTCTCCTCTCAATCTCCCTCATGTCTAGACTTTGTAGCACAACTCTCGTGTTATTTTCCTGACCTTAGGTTTGAATCGTAAGCTTCCGTACTGAAGCCAGGATGCATGTCATGTATGCATAATTGCCTCCTCTCCTTGGCTTTCATATTGGCATCAAATGAACTTTTGAGTAAAGCCAACCAGGAACGTCTGATGTTTTTCACTCTAAGAGTATTGATTAATGTCACAAGGAAATGGCCTTCAGTGCCTGGAAACAGGTCATTTTGCACTCTGACACAACGACGACGTGGTGTTGTTGTAGGTCCTCCTTCCCCATTCAAAAGATGAGAACTGTCAGCTGTGAATGGTGTAACCATGGCTACAGCAGCAGAGAGAAAGACGAGGCAGGAAATCTACTGAACTTAACTGAACAATACTTGAAATCACAAGCTACAATTAATAAACTATTTGAGCCCTAGAAAACATATTCAACTTGGCTTACTAGTATATCCTCAAATAAAACCCACTGAGGATTGATTTTGAACGCGGAGCTGTAATACATGGTTCATACACAAAAATGGCAAGTTACAGACGGGAACGAGTTCATCTTCTTTATTCACAGAGGTTTCTGGTCCAGGGTCTCGCATTGCCCAGGAGGATGTTGAACTCTCCACCATTCTGCTTCTCCCCCAGGAACAATGGCAACAGTAACTTGATCAACTTCATTTGTATTTCTAGTAATTTTTCTAAATAGAAACCTCCGAGAAACAAAAACAAAAACAAAAACAAAAAAAAAAAAAAAAACGATACTTTAAAGCTTTAGGAAAATCTTTCTCTATTCTACTTTTAACAAAAGAGAGTTTGCAATTTCTTTATTCATAGAGGATCAAGCTGTCTTCGAGAAGACGTAACATTAGAGAGAGCTAGACAATCTGGTCAAGAGAGCAGGCAAATATGTATTTGAGTTATCTGAATGCTAACTTAGAAAACTGTAGGTCATATCATTCCTCCTGATCATTTAAAAGTAGCATTTTTTCTTTTTTTTTTTTTTTTTTGTTTGATTGTTTTTTCTTAATTTGCTTTTTCTCCCTTCCTTTCTCTTTTATTTTGCATACATGTACCCCTGGCTAGCAGACAGATGTTTTCCACCACTCCCAGATGATACTAAACTTGATTTTCCCTTCTTTTGAATGTCTGATAAGGCATCTTAGCAGCTGACTGTAGAGGGGAACTTAGCGGGGATGTAGGACTTTGTTCTACTTTTGTTTCTAGAATGAGAGGATGAATAACCAGAGGACTGAATGATTCTGTTCTGAGCGAACTGACTTGTATCTGCGCAGTGCACCGCTGTACGAGTAGAACTTTTTAACAGTCCTTTGCCTTATTTCTTATAGCTTTATTTTACAAGAGTTTTTGCTACATCTTCTTCTATTGTCAACTTGCAATTGCTACATTGAAGGAATGCAATACTAAAACATGAATTCAGCATCCATGTAATTTGTATGACTCCACCACAGCACAAATCACTCTTGTTATTGTTAAGAGTAAATGGCTTTTTAAAAGGACTCGAGAGTAAGTGAGGTCCAAATATTGCCAAACATCATAATCCAATCTAAAGAAAATAAATTAAATGAAGATTCATTTTTATTGACTACTAATAAACAGATTTACCTAATTGCTTGAGTATTATCATGTCAGTAAAGATACATTATTAATTAAGTACAGAACATTTATATCTGTTTACATAGTAAGAAATATAAAATTAATTGAAAACGTAAATAATTATAATAGGACAATTCGTTGAAAATGTAGTAATTGCAATAGGGAAAACATTTATCATTTTGGCTTTGGATTATTGAAAACAATAATCTCTGTTGCAATATAATTTTTACTTAATCTTTACTTCTAGGAAGTCAGGCCTGAAATAATGTTGATGTCTGCTTTTTTTGGGTGTTTTGCCATGGTGGTCTTAAAATGCCATGCGACCCTTGTTCTCCAAAGACACCGTCTTCACCCAGCCATTCACATTAGATTGCTTTAGTCAGAGACACCAAGAAGTGAAGTCGTTTCCCAGGCAAGAGGTCCACACTGCACCTCAGGGCAGCAGGCGTGGGAGGGCCAGTCTCGTGCTGTGCACGGTTCATACAGGGCACAACAGTCCCTAGTGCCTTGACTATACCAAGAGAGCACTTCTAGAAAGATCTGTAAACAGCCGGCTGCCACCAGTCATCATCAGTTCCTGATGTCATGTCTTCTGATGAGGCTGACGACTGTCATTGCTAGTTACTGTCCAGAGCACACATTCACTCCTGCACTGTCAAGCAGATATGACATGCACACATTTGCCGTATAAGAAAGACACAAAGTCACCTTTTAATTTACAGTTGGAGTTCACAGATGACTTTCCAGTTACATTAAGCTGTTCTGTTGCCTCCAGCACTGTCCGGAGCAACGAGCCCCTGTGTGTGCACCAAATTTCAGAATTTGTCATAGAATGGTTTCCTGAGAGAAACGAGCCCTCTAAGACAATTTCTTAATAAGCTATCAGGATCGTGTTCAGCAGCAGAAATCCTTCTCATCTTCACATAGAGTTCCAAAGCATAACACAACAAAACAAAGATATTTATTTACCTTTTGTTTTCAATTCCCAAGCTATTGTGATAATAGTGGGAAGGGGTAGCAATGTAAACTTTTAAAACTACATTATTCATTCAAGCAAAGTGTATTTATTTTGTATATACTGTAAATATACCTAAAATATACTTTTATACAACAAGGTCACTTAAATATGCTTTCTAATAATAGAAGGTATTATGAAAACGATGACATACTTTTCTAGTCATATCAGATAAAAATAAAAGAAAATATCAACCTTGAGCTGAGCCCAGACATCATAACCACCCAAGAAGTAACATAAATGTCAGGTAGTCTCTTGGGGGCTAGTCATATGAATTTCAATAAAGGAGATTAAATGAGGATATGAGAGCCATAATATGATAGCATTGTAAAAGGCAATATTTCTTTTTAATTCCTTAAATGCTGTTTCTATCCAAACTCAGGTAAAGTTTTGATGGCCATTTGCCTGATGACCATCTACCTGCTTTTCATAAGCTTGGGTCCTTCACCCTGTCTCTGTGTGATGAGCACTGATAATAGGATTTTAAATTCTTGGTAGAAATGCCAGTGTTGACTTTACTCATTGAAAATAAATCTTGAAGCTTGTCTCCTACCTCGTACCGCAGAGGACTTTAAACACCCTACACAATTAACCTCACAGGTTGGGCAGCCAGCATCATCTGAAAGGTATGGATTACACCTCAGCCACTGTAGCCTACAAAACCGCATAGTCCACATTCAGCATTCTTCAATAAACCCTCACAGACCACTAAAAACTTAGAGATAACTTCCTGAAGACGAGTCTGGGAAAAATTGAAGTTAATACTCAAAATCTACTCAATCCAAGGTATTTTTAGATTATTTCACAACGATGATCACTGCAACAAAGCTGGTTAAAATGTACCAACCAAGGCAGCTTTCCCAACAGCACTGGGCTTCACAAAGTGTCATTGTCCTCCTGATGCTATTTTTGCCAAACCTAACATTCGAATTCATTTTTATTCTCTGACACATTCAGGGGAAGCGACCCCAGTGTCCTGAGTTCAGAAAGCGATTCCCTAGAACTTCTGGGCTGTTTTCCCCTGGCGACGTGAGCATTGGAGTTTTCTTTTTCTTCAATCAGTCAGTTCTCATGTTCGCCCAAAGGGAGCCGGAGTTGCAACTCGCATTCCTTTCCTGTGTTCAGTGCTGGAATAGAACAGGCAGGGCAGGAATGATTATATGGTGCTGCTTGGGAAGCGCCCACAAGTTCTTTGAAACAGAATTTAGAACAGCTGGACCACTGCAGTGTTTTATTTTAAAATAGACAACATATGTAATACATATGGTCCTAGACATGTATGGAGACACAAGCAGACAATCTGAATGGTATCCAAAGACACCTGCACCTAGAATTCTGTTTCCTCCTATAAGATTTTCCCGAAGAGCACATGTTCCCACTTTTGGATTTGTGAGATGCCATCTGAATCCCCATGTGTGTGTCTCCTTAATAAAGCTAGTGAGGACTTGCCTAGGATGAAGGTGTCAGAGTCATTCGTTCAGTTGATAGCCACCTGCTAAGGATCTGGTCCCTGCAGGGGCTAGCAAGGAAATAAGAGATCAGGGAATGCTCTCAAGGAGCAGATTTACCTGCTTAGATACCCTGCTGTCTGTCTCCTCATGCCGGGGAAATTAGAACATAGCCTAAAAAAAGTCAGGCAGAGTATAGGAATTAGTTCTGTAGGGGTAGGGCAGAATTAGTTATGTGGAGAGACAGGGAGAGGCTGATGGTTTCCTAAAATAATGTAAACA
This sequence comes from Micromys minutus, assembly GCF_963924665.1. Taxonomy (NCBI): domain Eukaryota; kingdom Metazoa; phylum Chordata; class Mammalia; order Rodentia; family Muridae; genus Micromys; species Micromys minutus. Next base: position 4,521,438 of record NC_137981.1, on the reverse strand, counting down.
AGCGAGAAGATATGCAGTTAGCTATAAATACAGAGGCATCTTTGGCTTTGTAGGCACACGAAGTCTGCCTGTTTACTCCTAGACAACTACTGAGTGCTTACTATATGGCTGGTACCTTTCTGGCCAGTTTTTTTTTTTTTTTTTTTTTTTTTAATATCCAGGCAACAGCTCTATGACATGGTCTGAAAACACTGAGGGAACGGAATAAATGGAACTTTAAACATCTGCATGTGATTCATACTACACAATTCATATTTTAGCCTTAAATGCAGTGATTATGGATTCCATCCTAGCCCCCCCCCCCCATGAACTCTCTGCTCTTCTAACTAACAGATAAACTGTGAACATAGTCTAAGAGTGTTCCTAAGATCAAGAACTAGAAGACCCTGGGCCTGAGAGATGGCTCAGTGTATAAAGGTGATTGCTGCTAAGCCTGATAACCTGGGTTTGATCCCTAGAGCCCACATGGTGGAAGGAAAGACCCAAGGGCTGGCTTTTAAATTCAATATTCATTCCATGGTCAGCAGAAGACACAATATATTGTTGAATAAATGTAATTTTAGAATAAATAGAAAACACTTACTGAAAACACGGGTTTACTTACTTTGATGAAATAAACTCAGTATTTTAACCAAGTTCATACCAAGTACTCTATATATTCTGGGTTCTCTACTGAGTACTGGGAGTATGAAGGAAGACAAGAAAAAATCTTAGAATCCCTCCTTAAAACTCAGATGTTTTGAGTTGATACTTCAAGTTAGCATTCCCAGCTCATTTATTTTCTTTTCATAGTATAAGCTCAGGAAAGCTATTCAGACTAGTTCCAAGAATCAGGTACCATATCGGCATTCTTTGTTACACGAACAGTTGAGAGAGTAAGCCTACTTCTGAGTGGATGGTAATGTTATCTTACTCACTGGAGCTCACTCCATTATGCACCACCCTCATGTACAAGGATCCTAAAGATCACTAAACTGCAGTCCAAGATGGCGACTCATCTGTCACTCATGGAAACTGAGGCTTAGAGATAAACTGTCCCACCAGCACAAGACAATTATTTTAAAATGGAGGCCAGATGCCGGGGAGATGGCTAAATCAGTAAAGCAACCGTGAGGACCTGAGTTTGGATCACCAGGACATACAGAAAAGCTAGTCACATCCAGTACCTGGAAGGTGGTAGTAGGAAGATTCCTGAGGTATGCCGGCCAGCCAGTCTTGCTATCTCAATGATCTCCAGATTTAGTGAGAGACCTTGTTTATGTCTGGCTGTCTGTGTCCAGGTCTCCCTAGAGGTCCAAACTTTCTCTTCAGAACATTTTCTGGGTAGCTAGAAAAGCAAAACAGACCAACGGCAAAGTATTCAAGAGACTCAACAACTAAAAAGTAAGATGCTTGAAATCCACACCATAGTTTTAACAGCTTATAAAGTCAAAGCAAATAAAGTTGTGAGCCATTTAGGAAGATAATCAATGTTAACTTCTTACCTACACACACACAAACACACACACACACAGACACACACACACACACACACAAACACAATTAGATGTCAATCTGAACTCCAAATCACATAAATTTCAGTTCTGGATCATTCTCCATGTAGATGAAAGAAGAGACATGAAGGGGAAAAGATGTTTTATTTTTATGGTTATTGTTGAAAAGAGGAAACCACTGATTTTATTTATATTTTTTTGTAAGTCTGCTTCAGATGGTCAGTAGAGAAGGAAGTTATCTCTAGATGTACTCTCAGACAGCGCCATTGATCAACACAGCCATCTAGATTCATAGAGGCTCCATGACAGCTTAGAGGCGGGGAGGCTGGATGTGTCCAGATCTCCCTAGAGGGCCAAACTGTCTCTTCAGACCATTTCTTGAGGGATCAGAAAAGCAAAACATGTCAACAGCAAAGTGTTCTAGAGGCTCCAACAACTGAAAAGTATGACCTTTGATATCCACCTTGTGCTTAAAAGACCCTCCTTCTCCCCAAGCTGACTATCTAGGGTTTAACCATCATAACTGAAGATCAGTAAACTAGCTGAGCCAAACTGGCAAAGTAAGGCCCAGGCCAACTTGTCAGCTTACAACCTCTTCCAAGAGATCCAAGAGGTTAGATCCAAAGCTAGCCAAGCTGCCTGATCAACCTGTTAAAATTGGGAGGCAGGGCGTGGGCGTGGCTCTCCATGAGGATGTTATGAATGAGCAATTCAAGCACTTCCCACACTCACGACTTCTGAATTAAGTCGACCTGGGAGTCACAGGAAAGAGGCTGAGGGCAGTATCCATGGCAGAAGCTAGAGAAGGGTGGCCCAACTGTTGTAAGTTCCTTTCTACCGGCAGGGATCCTGAGTAGGAAAAAGGGGAGGAGACTTCCTTGCCTTGGGTTGCAAGTAGAGCAACCACACCAGAAAGAGCCTGCTTTCCCTGCCAGCTGCGTGGTCCCAAGGATTCTGAAGCTTAGCAACCAGAGCAAACAGATGGCAATAGGTCATGCAGCAAGCGCAATTTCAAAGCACTTCCCCGAGGATGAGCCTGAGACAGCTAACGTGGCTTATAGATCCTCTAACACAATTTCTGCACAAGTATCTCTTGCGAAAGCCTTTGCTTCGTCACTTTAATGGACAATTTGTCTGTTAAAACACTTTTCTACTCCTTGCCTCCTGGAGGCACTGCTTTTGTGTGTCTTGGACATAAACAACACATCTTAATCAAACACTGACCACTCACTGCTCCTATGCAAAATGCCAAAGCTTTCAAAAGGGCAGAAACTGAGAAGCTGCACAGTTTTGCTCGGATGATATCTCAGTTACCACAGGACAAGCTCACAGCCATACCCTAAGCAAGGGAGAAAAAGTAAAGAAAAAGTTTAAAAAAAAAAAAAAAAAGCCTTCCCGGGATAGAGGCCACATAGGAAAATATTATTCAAACACCCTCTCAAATCAGAAATCAAGTTTCCTTTGCCCTGATTGCTCTGCTGGTTTCTGGCAGGTCCCTCCATCCCAGTAAAACGTTGCATTCAAAGGGATGGATAAAATCTTGCTGGCTTCTCTCTGAGATCCCACCTTCCCGTAGCTGGCTATCAGGAGAGGGAGAGATGGGTCAACTGAGCAGACCTCTCTACCATGAAAAGATCTCCGTTCATACCTTTTGAGGAGTTTTCTTGGTGACGCTTGAGCTGAAATCTCTGAGTTATTTTGCCAGCTAAGGATAGTCAGTTCTAGTTACACATGTTGAGATTAATTAATTAGTTAGCCCTTAGGAGGTTTTGCTTACAGCCTTCTCCCTGTAAGGATTAACTCACAATAAGTAGCAGACCACAGCCATCACAGGCAAGTTTCTATTTACTAAAGGAATACATGCCCCATAAGCAACATCCTTGCCTATTCAACACTAAATCCCCTTTAATTCATTCTCCCAGTTTAAGTGAAAAATCTTAAAATTTTAAATTTAAATTTAAAAAAAAAAAAAAAAAACCCTTTTAATCTTGGAGGGTTGGGAATCAAACCTTTTGTGACACCAAATTGGCGATGAGAATTTGGAAGGGGTGACACAAATATTGTCACTCCACTGAAAACCAGCAAAAGCCTTTCCCAGATAATTTCCAATAAGCACAGAGAAATGACTCTAGACACAACCTCTGGAATGGCAGAATCTATTGCAAACTCGCAGACCTGGCGAGACTGCGATCAGCAGAGATCCGATCTGCTCTCGGTGCTTGCTGAGACGCAGGCGAAGTTACGGTCTCGTGCACGGTTTAAAGAGCTACACGAAGCGCTGCAATTGTGATCATTTGATAAACATGTTGATGCCAATATATTTTTGCCTAAATGCAGTAAAGTTATCAGTAAGTGATGCAAGTTGACAATGGGGGTGGAGGGAGGTCAGAGACTATCTCGGGGGTAGGGGGGCAGCAGGGGGGCAGCTGATGTTCACAATGCCTAGTGAATCCTGTGAATCTGAATGTCATAAAAACCTGCGATGTGTTTCTCTAAATTGTGTCTCTCTCCACATGTGTGATGACAGACGCAGATAGAGCTCAAAAGCATGGCATGGATGAATTTATCTCTTCCAACCCCTGTAACTTTGACCACGCTTCCCTCTTTGAGATGGTGCAGCGGCTGACTCTGGATCACAGACTAAATGATTCCTATTCTTGCCTGGCAAGTATATCCTTTGATGTACAGCGATTGCGACATAACATTTCTGGGGAAAAGAAAAAAGCAAATTTCCCTCTATCTTTATGTCAGAACTCTACCTACTCCCTACAAAATCTCTTTAACAATTATAAGCACATCTTTAATTCTCTGTGTGGCAGTAGTTTTGTTTACCCAAGAGTCAAGGTGAGGTAGAGGAAATGCTCCTGAGAGACACAGCCAATTCCCCGGCCACCCTATCGTAGCTTCTCCCTTTTCAGCTGCTATGTGAGAAATCTTCCTAAGAAGGTGGTTGAGCTTGGCACCTGCTCATGATGAACTTATAAAAATTGCCTGATTGTGTGGGATGCCCCGCCCTCTCCCTCCTGTACCCGGTGCTTCGAGCTCATTAAAGGATACAATGCTTTTGCCACTTTTGAAGATCGAGGCAGTTGCTACAACACTCCACTGCCGAAGTTTAGTGGATTTGGGCTCGTTTATTTGGGTGGCACGTTCTCTCTCATACTCAGAACTGTCTTTTTACCCTTGAAGAGAAAATTTTAAAGGTGCAGGAGGCATTGAGAAGCTCGGCTACCCAGAGGGGTCTTTCTATTCTCTAGAATCACATTTTAAACCCTCAGTCAAATTACTTCAATGTAAAGACTGCTGTTACATATTTACCAATTTTTAAAAACAATTTTTTGGTTTACAACAATCAAGTCCCAAACCGTGACAAGTGCTCAGCTCATGTCTGTCTTCAGATTCTAAATGATCGAATTTATTTCTTACGTGTAAATATTACTAATCCCTCCTTGTAGACAGGAAAGAAGGGGTGATGAAATGATTTTATGCAGAGAGCAATTCTTCCCCTTGACTTCAAACATGGAACTTAATATATTTATGTAACATTAATATTATGTAATTTACTGACATTAGCATAAACCCTTATTCTGAATGACTATTTTAAATTCCCTTTTTTTGCTGCTTAAAAATATAGTATGTTTTTTAAAGAGGTTAAAATCATCTTAAAATTAGAAGTGGTATTCTGTGAGATAATTTATTAATCTATGGCTCACAGTGACACATTATTTCATTGGAGACTCTTACTTTGCCAGGTTGGAAAAGAACACCACATTGACTTAAACAAACAAACAAACAAACAAACTCAAAACCTAAAGCAAACAAATAAAAAAAAAAAAAACCCTTACCTTGCACTGCAAGCCCATTTTTCTCACTTCCTACTATCATGACTCTGTAATTATGCTTATGAACATCACGCGGGTGGTGAGCATAGCCACCCTTTTCGGCAGGAATTCTTCTCACTCGAGCACTTTGAGGCATTTTACCAACTGATATATTTTCACCTTTATGACTTTTGTTCACGTCAGTGTTTGAAACAATTTTTTTTCATTCTGAAATTTACCACAGAGAATTAATAAATGTCCTTTAAAGAGTTAACCAGAAACAACAGGCTGATGCCCGTTTCCCATTAATCACTATAGGCTTAACTGTATAGTCCAAAATTAAAGATAACAAGAGAGTGATCCAGAGAAACTCCCTTTCCTATTTATACACCTGTATCTATTAATTAAGCCAGAGTTTCAGAAAATAACAGAAATGTAAAGGACCCTATCTCTCTATTCCATTTTTCTCATTAGTACAGTCTTTTTTTTTCAGTTGGTTTTGGAGGCCGACCAGCAGGAATACATAAATTTTCCTGTGTCTTCCACTCAGTTCCTAATTGATATTTCTTCAGCTCTTTCAAAGCAGCTATTTTGGCATCTACAAAAGACTTGGTGTCATCTGAGTCGTAGAAAATATATTTTAATCTTTCACAGTAGTGTTGTCTCTAAGATTTAGCATTTGGGGTAGCAGATGGAGTGGCAAAGAAGTTGCCTATAGGGGCAGCCCACTGCCTCAACTACTCTCCCGCCCTCTGCAGGAACTTATAATTTGAAATAGGAAAGATGCCGTCTTTCGTTGGATGCATTGCTGAGCTGCATGTTGCCAGTCGAAGATCCCCAGATCCTAATACATGATGAGAGAATTGCAAAGCCCTCCCTCCCAAACTCCTTTGGCCTCTCCCTGCTCCATATCACCATTTCCCCTCATCCCTTCTACCCAAGCTGCAGTAATGTTCAAAAAACAACTCATAGTAGACCCTCAAAGGAAAATGAAGTTTGTTTAAAAGAGCCCAAATGTCCAATCTAGAAACTGCCTCCTCAGTTAATTTCTTGCTTCAGATACCATGGAAATGAGACAACGTGGTTTGATTTTAGACTCTATCCACACTGACCCTCAGTGACAAGTCATTTAGCCTTTCTAAGAGCTTGCCTTTCTAATTACATAAGAGAGGTACTGGTTGTTATCTATCGAGCCGCTGAATTATTATCAGAGACTCCATCTGGATTCTCTTTTACAGCAGAGCTTGGCTAGTCTCATGGTGAGCAGATATAAACAGGAAAACAAATGATTGCAGGGAGTAGGGTAGCTCTATAAATGCAGTCGTGAGAAACCTCTCTCTCTTTCTCTCTCAGTTGCATTCCATTCATCCTTGGGAAACGGAAAACTTACTCCCTCTGGCCCTTTGGAATGCTATGTTATTACCTTCATTTAAATGCACTAAAAATTCTTCTAAGGTGTAACAATTTACAAAGTTTAGTCTATGCGTAAACCAACTTAAATTTTCCTTTATGCCAGACGATAAACAGAAGGACCCAGGGTAGAAGCTGGTCCGGGTCTGGGGTGTATTGCAGCGTCCTTAGCCAGACCCTGCGCTTGCCTTACCTCACCGGCTTGCTAGAAGGCTCTGCTGAAAGCTTTTGTCAAGCACAAGTTTTCCACCAACTCAGGATGTTTATATCACAATTTTCCCTTGCCAGGCTGCCCTAGCTTCACCCAAAATCTTGTCTAAAGTACACGTTGGAGCCCTGGTGATTCCCTAGAGGCATGCTGCTTGCTGATACAGCTCTAGTTCAGCTGCAATCCCATGGCATCCCTGAACTCAGTTAACTCCCTCACCTGCACCTCAGGGATGACAGCATCTTCCAGGATGGCCTGCTAGGAGGATTAAATGGAGCATCTCCAGAGTGCTGGCATGGCAGTCCAACAAGTGAACTGTTTATCAGCCGCTTCCTCCCCTAGCCACTCCTGATACTAGCAGCTCTCCAGAAGGCAACCTGTATTTAAAAGAAAGCCTCTCCTTTTCCCCTACAGGGCTGGTTCAGTCCTGGCCAGGTGTTTGTATTAGACGAGTATTGTGCTCGAAATGGAGTCAGAGGATGTCATCGGCATCTCTGCTACCTTAGAGACTTGCTGGAACGGGCAGAAAATGGCGCCATGATTGACCCCACACTCCTGCACTACAGCTTTGCCTTCTGTGCATCGCATGTCCACGGTAACAGGTAAGCAAGCGTCTGGAGGCATTCATAAAGGATTGTAAAGGAACTTCCGTGGTTTGTAACTAGTTCTGCCTGGAAGTTCGACCCTAACACACAGTCTACCTCTCTCTTCCCAGTGGCGCACATGCACTGGAAGGGACCCACACAGATGGGGCAGGTACGAGACAGGGTGAAAGAGAGAGAGGCATGCCAAATTCATTAGACAATTGTGAAGGAATAGCAAACAGCCCTTCTAGGGGAGCCCCTGAGTTAAATCAGTCTAGGTAGTACTCGTTATTCATGGTGGGTTTTGTTTTTGTATTTGCTTTTGCCTTAAAAAAAAAAAATCAGTGACCTTAGTAATTAAATCTGCCTAAATTACAGTGTTCTAGTCTATAAAATGGGAATGACAGTTTTCTCATGGAGTTGAGAGGATACTTGTGAACATAAAAAACAAAACAAAACAAAAAACTCAACAAAACAGCCAAAACTTGGCAAGAAACGGATCACTGTTTTGCCTTTGTTGATACTATCGTTCATTTCAGGAGTGTTTGATGGTTGCTTGCCTGGTGTGAGACTTGGGTTTGCATTTTGTATACATGATGAAAAGTAAAATTCATGGAAGATACATTAAGGAAAGGAATTAAATTCTGGGTAGAATTCAGTAAGGCGCATGACTGGAAAAGTGGGGCAGAACAGCAGTGGGAACCTCCCTGAGGGGATGGTGCTAGAGCCGAGTCGGGAACTCACATGTGCGCATGCGTAGGAGTCGGAGTGGCTCCAGGCAAAAGGAACAGCAAGTACTACTGTCCTGTGAAGACGGAAGCCAAGCACATTGCTGGAGCCGAAGCAAGATAGGTAAAGCTGGCAGCCAAGATGCCGGGAACACTTTGAATATATCCTCAGAAGTGGGAAGAACTTTGGTGATCACAAGCTAACCAACTTCCTCAGTTTGTAGGTTTCACAAAAAAAAAAAAAAAAAAAAAAAAAAAAAAAAAGAAAGAAAAAGATCAGAATATCCAGTCTCCTGACTCTGTACTAAGTATTCTATTTCTTTAGACCTTGCCCAGCTCCTGGAGGGAAAAAAAAAAAAAAAAAAAAAACATGTTCTGAATAATGCAAAGAAGCAAATAATTTAACATTTTAGAACATTGCCTTTTGGCTCTAGAGTCATGGAATAAATTCCCACACTGCCAGAGCCAGCTTACCATCCAATAGAGCCACACACTCGTATAAAGAGAAGTCTACAGTATTCTAAAGCACCCCTGCCAACAGCCAGAGGAGGCAGCAGAAGACAGCTGGGTGGCTCTGGAAAACAAGCCTCTGATGAGCAAGTTGTCACTCGGGGGAAGACCATGGCAGGAAGAAACCAGTCCAGACTACCTGGCTTTGAAGCCAGGGTTGTGTCAGCCTTCCTCATCCTTGTAAGCCACACAGCCCAGGAGTATCGATGGCTTTTTCTGTCTCCAGTACTGATAGACTTTTATGAAATGAGACTCCATCATTTTGAGCTAGATGACAGTAACATTGTAGCTCTGAATATTTTAACAGACAATAAGATTATCCCCATCTCCTGTTGTTATGTCCCCATAGCCCAACTCATGACCTTTTATTTGTATAAAAGATACTCAAAAAGACTCTGATACCTGAGTTTGAACATGCATACTTCAGACTTTTAAAATATGTACACTTTGATGACTATCTGCTACAGCCTCTTGGATTGAATTTTTTTAGAGGGAGAGAGAGAAGTTGCATTATATTCTCTGGGTTGTCATACTGTGTTCTACATATGTTACTGAATAAGAAAGTGTTATAAAATAATGAAATGTTTTTGTAAACTCCCTGGTAAACATCATCATGAATTATGATACACATTGTCTGGGTTTCATATTGTAAGACTGCCACTTGATTCACAGTTAGGTTTATACATCTTGTCGTGGGAACAGTTTGGGATTTCTTATTTCCTTTTCAGTTCTGATTTTCCTTATGCGTTTTGCATGTTTTTTTTTTTTTTTTTTTTTTTTTTTTTTTTTTTGCTTATTCCTTTAGTTTGAATGTATTTGCCTTTGCTTTTTGATGCATCCTTCTTCTTCTTTCTTTTTGTTTGCGCATGTGTGCGTGCTCGTGGTTCTGTGGCTGGCCACCCCTTATGCATGCCTCCTGCAGCTACTCCCTCTCCAGTCAGCAAATGCATGTGCATCTTAGTGGGCTGCTGTCAAACACAGACTTTCCAGGGGGCAAATCTCCACCTTCTTCTGAGCCAGAGGCTAAAAAGGATCCACGAAGAGAATCAAAAAAAAGAAAAGAGTCCAAACCCCACCCAAGTCAAGAGCAAAAAAGGTGAGAAGCCGTGTGTGTGTTAGCTTGTGTTTTCGGCCCCTTTGTCTGTCCCAGACCCTGTGTGCATGTGACCATGTCCGTGTTTGCAAACAACAGCTTTATGCTTCCCCTAAACCCGAATCCTTTAAAGGTTTCCAAAGGTGCAATTTTTCATAAGAGATCTGACAAATTGAAAAATGTATTTGGAAAATATTAGAGTCAGGTGTTTGGTGTTTTAAAACATACTTGTATTAGAAAGACTACCCTGGCTACAGGCAAACAGAACTGAGTCAGATTGGTTTGGGTGTTGTTGTTGTTCTTGTGTTGTGTTCTTTTGTTTTGTTATCCTGTCTAGTTAGTGGTCTGATGCCTTACAAGTCATTCATAATAAACAAGGTATGCTTTGTAGTTTTAAACTAATGTTCCAGAGGCAAGTAAGATCCGTTAACATAAAATAGGCCCATACATTTATTGTGGGTCTTGTTTCTCGAGCAAATCTTCCTAATGTCCACACTCATCTGTTAAGAAGAAACCCATCTGAAATAGCGAGTTATGATAATGTCAAAGTAAAGCCTATCACTAGTCACATGGCCGTTAGTAGAGCCACTTATGCAGTGAGGTCATCTTCAAGGCGCAAAGTTCTAAGCTTCCGTCCACCTTATCCTGTGCTGCCCTTCAGCGATGCGCTCTTCTCTTACTGGAAGAGAGGCACCTTCCCCCTTAGACTTCATTTGTTCATTCTCAGTCTCTTCTATTCTGCTCCCTCTCCTTGCCTGCATCTGGACAGACTTGTCCAAATTAGACAGTCCAAGGTAAGAATCCCATGTGCTTCAAGGATCATCTATCTACTGGCCATTTCTGAGCCTTGTGTGTGCGGTGAACTTAGGGACACATAGAGGGCTCGTGGGAACGTTTGCTCTCTAGAGAATGCAGCAAGCTGCCCATCTGGAGAGCTAATTGTAAACATCTAGGAAAACCCCAGTACCACGTTGGCACTCACCCCCCTCCTGGCACTAAGTAAGGCTGATGGAGGCAGAGCTTCCGTTTGCACTTTGCTGTCCATGTCGCCTGCACGAAAGCAGCAACTTGCAGTCAGGGTCCAAGCTCCGGAAGGGTCTCAGGAAGGCACGTGGCAGCTGTCCAGAGTGCTGCTTTTAGACCAGGCACCATGGAGCAGAGCAAGTATTTCCTGTGGAAAGGCAGCTCTCACTGGACTGTGGTCTACTTCCTACCATATAAAGAGGTACCCAATGGAAGCTTTCCTGTGTGTTTGACGGAATGAAGCTTGGTGAGTTTTCCCTCCAGAAGATTTTTTATCAGGCCTGGAGATATTTCTGATTGACATGGGGGTATTATTAAATACCCAGTAATATACAGGTCCAAATGACAGTGGTATTGGAGTGGAGGAGTCTTGTTTTAAATAATGCTCCCAAGTGATGGGCTGATATGCTTCTTTCACTTGGATTTGTTGTTTGTTTTGTTTTGTTTTGTTTTGTTTTGTTTTGTTTTTACATAGATCCTGTACCTGTGTTGCCCCATAAAGAAGTGGTTTTCACATTCTGGGGTTCGTGTGAGTCACATGAAAGGATCTAACAAAATACAGACCACGTGTTCTTACTCTCAAATAATTCAGTGGTTCTCACACAGAGCCAGAAACAGAAACCTGCGCTTCTAATACACTCCCATCATGATTTTGGCTTCAGATCACATCTAGCCAAGGTCTTGCCTGTTTTGTTACCGTATGGTTTGAACCACTTGTGGCAAGGAAATGAAAACAATTCTGATTTCTGAACCCCATTTGTAGCCAAAAGCATTCTGGGAAATTTCTACCTGAACCATTAAAATTTAATAATGAGATAATTAAGTACGATGCTTAAAAGAACTCAAGCGATTCTAATCCATATCAAACTTTTAGACTAATTGAATAAATATTAGTTTTGGCCAACTCTTTAGAACTAAACCCATTTCCCCAAAAGAGAGAGAGAGCAAACTAAAGGGAAATGTGAACGTGTTCAGCTGGTTGCATTTGGCGATCACAAAACCCACAGATGTAAATTGCTGAATCTTCTCATTTTTCAATCAGCTTCTAAGGTTGCAGTACTTAATTTTCACCATAATATTTTTAGTATTCTTTCAAGATGACATTTAGATTAGCATCACTTTGGTCACTGTCCCACAGTGACAAGGCAATCAAACAGCTCCGGCGACTGCGAGTTGCGTCGATGTTCCTTGGATCCCTTTATCATTGAGATTGGAAATTTTTCTCATTTACATTATTATTTAACATTTCGTGAATGCCACTGCTGCTTTTCACATATGGCCTGCATAGAAAGTACATTGTATCAGCAATTAACAAATCCACAATGCCAACCGCCCCAGTCCGCAGCTCGCTGCGTAGACTAATGAGTCTGCGGGACACGAATTCGAAACCATCTCTGAAAATGTGTCCGAAGATCATCTGGGAGATATTTGAAGTCAAGGTTCTGTTCACAGCCCATGTGCATCCTGTGGGTTCAGATTTGAATTCCTTTTCCTCCATTCATCGGGCAGAGTCCCTAAATCATCCACCCACTCACCCAAGACAGAAGCTGAGCAGCCATTTCATAAACTCCCCCTTCCTGCATAGCATGTGACAAATCAACTCCTGGCCCAACCAATGATCCTAACTTTATCTCAGGTATTACCAGTTCTGTCTTTCTTTGATGCCACTGCTGTGGTTGAGGTCTTTCTCCCCCAGGGACTGCAACAGCTGGCTTATTTATGCTGTCACTGCCTCAGTAAGTGTCATATGGTGGTTATTTTGTTTTGTTTTGCTTTATTGTGTGTTCTGATAAATGCTTGTCTAGCATTGAGTTACATATTTATTTTCTTTCTTATCTCTACCTCTTTACAAACTCACACACACAGAGACACACACACACATATTATTATGTCTAGTAATTTCAATTCTTCTCCAAAATAAAAAACCAGTATCTACATACAAAAGTAAAGATCTGCCTTATAGAGAATTCTGAAAACAGTGCTTTATGAAGCAAATGGGTATGTGTAGAGTCAACAGTAGTGATGTGTATTCTTGATCTCATGTTACACAGAGGATGATACATTTATGAACATGTTGCTATGTTGCTGGTTTACATCTAGCTCTGTACAGGTATTGGCCTTGTGCGTGCATGAAGCATCCCTGCGTTCTGAATAACCAGACTCACCTAATTAGAAGTGATCATAAGAGGGGGAGGGCAAATTCCAAACAAGTTTCCAAAATAAAGTAAGCGTCTTCCATAGCCAAAGTAAACTTCTTTTTGCACTTGTCACCTTCATGTCACCTTCATTTAACCCATGTGACTGTTCTCCTGACGAAAGCTTGCTTCCATAGGAACAGCATGCAGTCTTGTGAAATCTGTACCATTGGTAGTTCTTACCTAAAACTCTACAGTGTACCCTTACCCTGGAGTCACCAAAGACACTTGTACAGAACTATTTGCAGATTTAACACACTTTGAGCATGTAGGTAGTACACTTAAAAAAAAAAAGCAACAACAAGAACACAACCTCATGCACATTACGTGTTGTGACCACTTTAAAGTCTAACTTGGGGTCTCCAATGTCAAATCCAAGTCCAAAGCTTCTTGGTTTTCACTAACCTGCTCTTAGTCCTCCGAGAGAAGAGGCTCTGAAGCTCTGGTCCCTTTCGTGGTGAACTTGCTCCCCTGAGTCTTGCTTTATTTCATCAGTTACCTGGGCTCTGTGCTCTTTTTGCACCCGACTCAAGCCCGAGTCCCCCTCACTACTGCTGACATTCCAACAGTATCTATGTTCCGGGAGACTGTTCAGTAGAGGAAGCTTCTCCACCTCTCCCATGCTGAGAATGGCTTGAATAAAGCGGCTGTATTGTTGAGTCAGAACCTCAGATGTAACGGACTGCAAGCAGGTCATAAAAGAACTCCCTGGAATAGTTGCCCTCTCCAATACTCTTTTTGAAATTCCCTGTTAGCTAACACAAGGAGCTAAAATGCCCACTTGTAATTGTGTAGAAACGACTTGTTTTTTTGTCATGTTTTGCCATTTGCGACACAAACACTTTGATGTATCTGTTTTAGCAGCACATCTGAGCCCCAGGGCACCAGGGCATAATTAGGAAAGGGTATGAGGAGGGAGAGGGAAGGGGCAAGGCTGGCTTTCATAATAAAGCAGAAGTTATGGGATATGAGGGTCCTAATTATAAATTATAATTAACCTAGGATTATAGAAGCCATTTAGGGGGACAGGAGCGGCTGACGTTAGTGGCTGCTGGTGGTTTGGTGCTATCTTGAATTTATATTGATTAACTGTCCAAAAGAAACAAAGGAAAATACTTCACACTCAAATCAAATTCAGAATTAGCATCTAAAAAATTATAAGAATGACAAGTCACCAGATATTATTAACATATTTTTATGTTTGTTATATGTCAAATATTGTCAGAGTATCTGATGTAATTGTCCTACTTAGGGAGCATTGCAAGAAATGCCTAACACATTCTGTCCTGCTCTGGCCCTTTAAATGCTCATGTTTCTAGGCTGGAACAATTTAGTAGCAAGTAAGATTCAGTTAACATGCTTGTTTAAGGACATTTTCATGGATCCATAATGCGGTCTGCAGGCATGCATCCATTTGGAGAGAAAGAATATATCATGTTTACGGTGCCTGCACCAGCATATGTGGACATTTGCATTTGGAGATGAAAGTATATTCCCTCTTCAGCTGGAGTTTTACCCCTTGTTGGTACTGATTGGAGACTGAAAGCTGGTTCTATGCAGAGTTGTGGACCAGACGCTCTTTCCTCTTCTGGTGAATTCATATGTTTCTTTTTACACCTGGATTTGGCACTTAATTTCCAAATCACATCAATCACTGTATGCTTTGAATTAATTTTTCATCCTGATTTTTTGGGGGAAAAAAATCATCTTACTTTTAAAGGTTTTGCAGCCCAGATTTTAACATGATGTGTAGAGCCATGCCCTGGAGATAATTAAATGCTAGTAATCTGGGTGCTTACCAGGATGTATGGTGACAGTTTAGCTGGTAGAGAGGTCAGTCACTTCCTAACACAAAATGAGGATTTGACTATACTTCTCTGCTAATTTCAAGTATCAAGATGGTTTTGCACTACAAGTTCAGTACATGGCATTGTTGAATTAATTCTCCAGGAGATATCAGTTAATCATCTTTAGTTTGAAAACACCATGGTAAGGGGAGAGAGTTCACATAACTGATAATCCAAAGGATTAATGCTGGTTTTGATAGCTTTGCTTTGATAAAAAATGAATAGGAAAAAGGGATAGCTGCAATTCTGGATGTATTATTATTTGTGACATGGCTCAAGAAGGGGGACCGTGAGGAGAGTGGAGATGACAGAACTGCTGTAACCACGGTGACGAGAACTTGAAGAGCAGCCGACATGACATCTTTCCCATCATGCTGCCGAGAATGTCAGCTTTGTGAAGGACAGTGAGAAAATGGTTTGCCGAAAACTTGAAAGGTGGATTCCAGAGATGCCAGCCGTGTCAGATGCAATATAGTCTGCTGTGGCTTCAGAGCCCCAATTCTGGCTCTCCAGCGATGGCCTGCAGGTGGGAGAGCTTCCGGTCTTCGGCAAGGCTCCAAAAATGACTACACTTGACCTGCATATTGTCTCAAGTTCCCAGGATCATGATATACAAGAAGTGAAGTTAGCCAGTGTGCAGTTAGGTGGAACTAGAGGCCAGGGCTGCCTTCTCTCTCTCTCTCTCTCTCTCTCTCTCTCTCTCTCTCTCTCTCTCTCTCTCTCTCTCTGTGTGTGTGTGTGTGTGTGTGTGTGTGTTTGTACATGTGTGTGTTCCTAAAGCATCATTTACAGGCTTCTGAGCGTCTGTTTAAACCTGGAATGTGGGGAAGGAAGAAATATATCTTCTGTGACCTTACAATTTATGAGTATCAAACAAGCTCTGATGTAGAGAACATATAGAATAGAAAAGGAAAAGAAATCAAGAAAGTTAAAAAAAGAGTGGGAACCAGTTCAGAGCCTATGAACTTCTAAAATGCCTGCCTAAGCCTTCACTACACAAGCTTGACCACAGCCGTCAGGAGGATGAGTAGAGTCTGAGATGAAGAGAACAGTATGGTCACAACTCACCATCTTCTTCTCAGTCTGCCCTTCGCACTTACTGTTGAAATTTCAGACAGAGAATCTGAACTGCAGAGTTCAGCTGAGAGGTGCAGTGGTTGAGAAATATAGGTGCCTCCTTCATGGAAACCCTTCAGCATTAATAATAGGGTAGTAGATCCATCTATGTTTCCTTCCCCCAAGTCCAGAGCAGTTCACAAGGCAATGGGTACCTAAGAAGCCAGAACCTAGTGAGGTATGAGATGTACAGTCATGAATAAAAAAGGGGACACACAGTTTTCTGGACACGGATTCCATCCAGATGAAGATACATCCCAGCCTGGGACTTTAGAATTGAAACCTTAGAAATTTTACTTTTCCTCTTCTTCTTTTTTTTTTTTTTTTTTTTTTTTTTTTTTTTTTTTTTTGTGATTTACAAAGTGATAAATATTGAGAAAGAAAAAAGACATTGAGCTATAATATGAAAATTAAAAAACACTTTCCATGTTCCCAGGAACAAAGCCAAAGTATAAAAGACTGTCCTCTGTGATTCATTAGCTCCATTCTACTATTGTGATTAGATCTGAAGCCACCATTGTTTTCCCAGGACAATAGAAACTAAGTGTCCCTTTGGGAAGAGAACAACAACTCAAAAAGAAGTGGTGTGCCTCTGACAAACTATCCTACCTTGGGGGAGTTAAGAACTTTGGGTAAAAGCATCCTGTTAAGGGGTTGGTGAGGTGGTTCCGCCAATAAAGCACATTTCACAAAGAAAGTTGGGCCAGCACCAGAGACAGAATGACACCTGGGGCTTGCCGGCTGACCAATCAGTTCAGGTAAACTGACAAATTCCAAGTTCTGGGGAAAACTCTTTCTCAAAGGGTAAAGTAGACAACACTGAGGATCACCCCCAACTAGAATCCATCATTCATATACCAAAAGCCATGCAGCAAAACAAAAGCATCCTTTCAGACAATGGGAGAGCCTCCACTGAGGTTCTGTGTTTGTATTTGTTACTAAACACAGACAGATATATGATTGGTACATAAATGATAGATAGACGGACGGACGGACAGATGGACAGACAGACAGACAGACAGACAGACAGACAGATAGATGATTGGTTCTTAGCATATGATTCCCAAACCAGTGGTAACACAGAACCCATTTGGAGAACTCAGATCCATCTCAGACCTACCAATTCAAGAATTCTGAATGGTCCATGAGATCTGGGTTACTCCAAGGGTTCCATTTGATGCTGAGGCATGGTAGGTTTGAGGACCATAGCACTGCTAAAGGCTTATATTGCTCCTGTAGAAAACACAGCTTCTAAGTATGGCTTAATGAACCAAAGTGCTCACCTCAAACGTGACAACCTAAGTTCAATCCCAAGAACCCACAGTGGAAGGACAGAACTGACTCCCAAAAATTGTCTTCTGACCTACACATGCACACTGTAGCACATGCATGACTATTTTGTCTCCCCTCGCACCCCCCAACATACATGAAGTTAAACTAGAGCTCTTAACTAACCCTAAACTTGTGGTTTTTAGTGAGCGAGTTGAGACCCAGGGATATCTCACCAATTTTGCCAAATACCATCCTATTACCAGTACTCTAAGAATACACATCTGGCAGTTTAAAAAAAGAGAGAGAGAGAAGTTTGGATTTGCTTTCAAGACCTTGCATGGTCTTATCACCTGACTTTGCAGGTAAACTCTCAAAGAAAGCTTTTCAGACTTAATGAGGTTCATTTGCTTTGTTTATGTTAAAAGTGAAACTATTCACACTAGCATCCAGTGATTAAGAAGCAAATTAAAGTGACTATAAAAATAAACATTTACTTGGCTTCAGTGGTGAGATTAGCAGTGTTCCTGTGGAGGGGCCAGGAAGTAGGAGCCCTCTCTCTGATTCTCCTACTGTGCTTCCCCAGAACAATAGGCAGGAGGCAAAGCAGTTTACATTTGTGATAGTGCCCTTTATCCCAAGAATTAGCTAAGTAGGTGAAGAAGGCACATCTAGTCATTCAGTTTTTTATTATTTCAGCCTCAAGCAAAATTGCTGACTTCAACTTGGGCAAGGGTTGAATGACTTGATTCACAGGCAGGTTCACCTATGGATCAAATACTTATAGCTCAGTAGCAGAATATTTCCCAAGCATGCGTGGGGCCCTGTTCAGTCCTCAGCACCATATTTATATAGATGTGGATGTAGAGATAGAGATAAATATGTACATAAATCACTGAAAGTGACAAACATCTCTGGGATGTGTGCTCATATTTTCAAGTCTTCTAGACAGATGCCAAAGATCAAGTCACAAGGTTTATTTAAAAACCATTTTATAAGAAATGTCCCTATTTCTGTCCTCAAATCCCAGGATAAACTCACTGGCCACCACAGAATGCCTATTAGGCTGCCTTAGATAATGTTACATTTACATGTTAATTCTAATAGAAGTTCAAATCTTCAGTTCTGACTGTTGCATTTTGTTTACTTCAAAAGCAACTTACTATAGTGTGATTAGAATGTGAATCCACAGTTTTGATTGGGGGAAAAGAGAGCCATTCCATTCATTTTATTCTTAATCGGAAATCAACACAGAAAAGTCAGTGTTGCTAGATTTAATGCACAATTATCAGAGAGGCTTACAGATACTTATGCTACTTTGAACATTGCTTATTACAAACTGAGTGATTTAATAAGGGGTAGAACAGATACTTATATGGTACCTAATGTTTGTGAGAGTTTCCATAATAATTGAAGAATCCCAAGTCGTAGAGCCAGTGAGACAGGTGATATAAACTAGAGGTATGGCCAGGTGAATATCTACTTCAGGTGAGGGTAAAGCTCATGGGTTGACAAGTACCAACTCATGTTCTGGATCTCCAAGAGAGACCAGAAACCCAAAATACATTGTAAAACTTCCCTAATTTAAAAAAATGATGGAAGAGCTAGGGATACGGTTCAATCAGCAAAGTGCTTGGTACATTAAACCGAGGACCTGGGCTTTGTCCTCCAGAGCTTGCATTTAAAAGCAAGGTGCAGGAATGGGCATCCATGCTCTCCAGAACTGGGGCATAAGAGTCAGAGGAGCCTTGCTGGCCAGCTAGAAAGCTTCTGGCTCAGTAAGAAATCCTGTCTGAAAAACTGAGGTGAGGAGCATTTGAGAAAGTTACCTGATCTTGGATGGCATGAACACACACACACACACAGAGAGAGAGACAGAAGAGAGAGAGAGAGAGAGAGAGAGAGAGAGAGAGAGAGAGAGAGAGAGAGAGAAAGAGATTTTAAGAATTTATGCCCAGTCAGAACCAGCAGGACTTAACCTGTAAGCCGTTTCACTATCTCACAAGAACTCAGTCTGGTTCTCGGAGCCCGGAGTGATAACCCTAACCATTTTCACTTGAGGATCCAGCTCCACACAGCAGGGCTTCTGCGGTCACAGCCGTCACCGTGGCTGTTGCCACTTAAGCAGACAGTTTCCTCCTGGTAGAGATTTGATTTAGTGGTGTCAGCATATGAGGTTCCCGTCACTTCAGAACGTGTCTTCTTTCAGGCCTGATGGAATCGGAACTGTGACTGTTGAAGAGAAAGAACGCTTTGAAGAAATCAAAGAGAGACTCCGAGTTCTGCTGGAAAATCAAATTACACATTTCAGGTAAGAATCTATGGTTTAGGGGCCTATGGTATGAGAGTGAAGCTGTACCAAAGAAAAGGGGGGCTTTGTTTCCCCAAAACTGTAAGTGTATCAGAGACACATAAGACCATTAAAGCAACACAGCTGAAGAGAATAAACCAATTGGATGCAGTTCCTTAGCTACCTTCTTCGTTTGTCTGGTATTTGTTTTAAAGCAAAGTCTCATTTTGAAGTCATAATACTTCAGACTCCACCTCTTGAATGCTAGGATTATAAGTGCGCATCAGAACAAACCGGGCTTCATGCTGTGCTGGGAACTGAACCCAGAACCTCAGAAATTCCAAGAAAGGCTTTCTAACAACTGAAGTACAGTTCCTGCCCCGGATTTTAAATCCATAAGTGCATTTCAGTTACTTAAATAACAAAACTTTCCTCGCGTGGTCTGACTGATAATTAAGTCATATATAAAAATTGAAGATTCTTCAAGGTTCCCAGATAAAACCGTTTTTAGAATCCTATAATCTGGGCCCTAGGAATGCAGCAAACTATGGCATTCATAAAAAAAAAAAAAAAAAAAAAAAAATCCTCCTTTGGCCTCTCCTTGCATAGAAGAATAGAAATGTAGGTCAGCCAGTTGGGGCTTGGGATGGAAACTTGGCTTTCAGCAGCAGGTCACACACTTGACCTTCATACAATGCAGTCCCTTTCTCCTCTAGAGCATATGACGCATTATTAATACTATAATTTTGGCTTCACATATAGATTCTGAGGCAGGAGCTCCAAGGTCACAATTGTACTTTTAACGGTTCCCATTTGCTGGTTCCAGGGTTGGAGGTACTGACTCTTGTTTCGAATCTATAAACAGCTGTGTAAAATAAGGTATTATCTGCAGTTAAACAAAAAAAGGAGAGACCACGGAACACGCCCTGGCTGCCCACTTTAGACTGAGCTGAAGCAGCCCATCTTGTTCTCTATACTTTTGAGAAGTGTTCTGAAGGGCTCTTGGTCACCAGAGCCATTGATGGCACCTGTAGCAGTAAGTGACATGTTTCTGTCTGTGCCATTGGAATTCTCCTTCTCATGAAATAAGATTTGGTGACCACACATTACAACAGAATGTATCACCAATAGAGGAAAAATTCCAGGAATAGTGGAAAAATCCTAAGCAAATTAGGCAGAGTCGGGAACCTATTCCAAATGCAGGCCTGCTTCATGCTTCAACCCCTCAGGGATCTAAAGAAGTGCGTTTGCATCCCAGCTGCTTTAACTCCTGCTTTCCCATGCTGGCCCCTCCTCTAACGCATGTGCGAGGTCATGTTTTTGTTAGCCAGTGTTTTCCCTCACAATGGAAATCCAAGCTGAAGCTCTGTGTCAGCACGCTCTTCTGCTCTGTTCTGCTGCAGACAGAGTCCCTCTACAGTCATTATTCACACATATACATACATACATTATATATACACACATATATGGTGTGAACTAGGATTAGCATAACACAGTGTGACAAAATCAAAAGCATTTTCCATTTCTCGGTTACAAGTTGCCATAGGAATCAAACTACAGCATGCTTCCTGCGAAAATGGAACGGTGTGGGCAACCTGAAAACTTGCATCTTTTTTAGGTACTGCTTTCCGTTTGGTCGACCTGAAGGTGCTTTGAAAGCTACTCTCTCACTCTTGGAAAGGGTAAGAATGACCGTGAGACACGTAAAGGGACATGTGGATAGTTGCAATCAAACAGGAAAGTTGGATGACCCAGTTAGTACATCTCAAAGGGTTTGTTTACCATTCGTGAAATACCAGAATAAAAGTGAGGAGACTGCCAATATTCTGGAAGTTTTGTTTTCAGATTCCCGACTAATTATATTGACCTTCCCTGATGCCTGCCCAAGCTTTGCTACCCCAGCTGCTCTGTGCCTTTCTTCCTACCTGTGGTTACCACACTGGTCAGCACTGAGGTCTTTGAAAAGCAGAAATGGGTAACAGATTGATTTAGAACTTAATAGTCCCTTTCCTTCTGCCTGAAGGTTTTGATGAAAGATATTGTCACTCCGGTGCCACAAGAAGAGGTCAAAACTGTCATCCGTAAATGCCTAGAGCAGGCTGCTCTAGTCAACTACTCTCGCCTGTCTGAGTATGCCAAAATTGAAGGTAAGGCTTCTGCCTACCACTAGTTCTGGATTTGAGTTTTGGTATGCCTCCCTGGGAAAATCTATCTCTTTTCTTTATGGACACCAGAAAACAGCGGTCCTTCTGACTACATTAGACCAAATATACTTGAACTGTGGAAAATGCCTTCCTTGTCTGTGGCCAAATAAATAAAAAGAAAACTCAGGAGACAGGCTTTAGAGGGGACCAACATTAAATATGGGACATTATGTAATCACCAGGGTCCTTCTGAGAGTTTGTGCTGTCCTTCAATATTTTCTCTGAGGATGTTCACCTACGAGATGCTGGGTTGCATCACGACTGTCTTTAAATAGAGAAAAAGGAAGCAGTCTACTGTTTGTTACCAGTAGCACTGGAAGTTAAGCAGAAGTTGAAGAATGCAATACTCAGGTTCTACTCAACTCTTTCTGATACTGTGGAAGTCTTTTGTCTTTTGGGAACATTTCAAATTTGGTGACAGGGTAGTGTGGAGCCACTTCAGAGGCTCTAAGTTGATGTTGGACTTTTTTCTTGTTACCAGGGCTGTGGCAGGCATATTGTTACTGCCATCTCAAATGTCAGGAAAGCAGGCATTGATGACTACATAATTAGAAGGCACTTTGAGAAAATTCAAGAAGCTATCTATGGTTCTTTGGGCCTAGTCACTCTCAAGGGCATTAATCACTTTTCATTGTTACCCCTGTTGGCTGCTATAGGGTGATTTGAAAACCACACCCAACCTGAACAGAGGTGTAAGTGTATACATGTGGAAGTTCTGTGTGCAAGACTTGATGTGTCCACACTCTGGAATCTCATGTTCTCTCACACACAAAACACATGACACCCAAGTAAAGCAAGCAAGGGCATGTTGTTCACCTTGGGCCACCAGTCTGAGAAACAACTGACCAACACACACACACACACACACACACACACACACACACACACACTATCACATGTACTGCCAATGTCCTGTTTCCTTAGAAAATTAGCTGACAATCATGTTAAATTCCCAATGTTCTGTACATTACATGTCTTCCTCCCCTCTCGATTTTGTCTGTGTGGCAGTGCACATTGTGTACCAGTGGTAATGAGTTCATTGTTATGCATCCAGGGAGAAACACTTAAGAATTGGGCACTAGAAGGGTGTTTATCAACTCTGGACTTGGTAATGAGTGACAAAGAGAGAGGAACGAGGAGATCGATGGTTAAAGGGCTTTATTAGCAAATAAACGGTCCAGCATCCCCAGTCCAGGACAGAATGCTTGGTCGGATTGGGTAAAGTCAACCATATAACTACTAATCCCAAAGCCAGAGATGGGATCAAGAAACGAAATGTTCAGTTTCCACAACTGTTGCCCAGGGATCTTGGTCCCACTATTACTAGTCCTTTGGTAAGATCTGCTCTCTTCTTTCAGATAAATAAATTAAAAAAAAAAAAACAAACGTTGTGATCTGTAAGTAAAAATGCATTCATTTCCAAAGTAGACCAGCTGGTCTGTAGTCCTTCTGTGCCTCAGTTCTTCTTGGTTGTGTTAATTACCTTTTGCGCTGTGACTTTTAGGTCTGGGGACTCTTTGAAGACACCAACCTTTTTATTCCAACTCTCTTTTCAGAGAAGTACCTCCTCACACACTACTCGCTCTCTTCTGCTTTTCTCCTTCCTTGTCCGTGATTGGCTCAGCCACTTTTTGACACAACCTCTGCAAAAGTGGCTGAGACGCCAATTTCAAAGCATGCTGGGATTGTTCATTGAGACAACCCCACATTCTCTGGCTGCATGTGTCAGGTTTTCTTCCATGAACATAGTCCACTGTAGGCTGGGATATTGCAGCTTCAAAGATATTACTACCAGACAGCTTTCTTTGTACAAGGCTCACTCAGGTCCTACCCTCAGAAAAGAAATCCTCCCCTTTTTTGTTGGTTTGTTTGTTTGTTTTTTTAACACTTGAGCCTCTGAACTCTATTAACTTATTCATCTGAGAATTTTGGAAAGAAGTTGTAGTAATATTGTTGAAAGACTATGTTTATGAAGAAATACCTCAAGAGCCTTAGATACTAAAGTCTGAAATCCTTAGTATCTTGGAGCCTTAAATCAATGAAATTCTGTTTCCCTCTACCCATGATGTTTTTTGGTCATTGTATTCTTGCCAACAACTCAAAAGAGACGTGTAAATCATGGTCACAATCTCTCTCGTGGCTCATGGCATGCTGAATGGTTAATCCAGTAGTTTCCAAATTTTAAAACTCCTTTTTCTTTTATCCTGTGTTTATCCCAAAATACTCTGTGGCTATTTTCCCTTGAGCTAATGTAACGTTTTTCCTCTAACCTCTGACCTTGAACCTCTTTACCTCTGACCTAAGCCTCTTGCATGCCCAAATCCTCTTTTGTAGGGAAAAAGAGAGAAATGTATGAGCATCCTGTCTTCTGCTTGGCCTCCCAAGTGATGGATTTAACCATTCGTGAGTACCCACCCTTCCTCACCATGCTGGCTTCACTCTCTCTGTTCCATTATTTCAAGAAATCCAGATCCAAACCAACTCACTCTCCTTGCTTCAAGTTTTTTAGCATTGCCTTGTCTGTTGGTTCTGTCTGTGAAACCCAGTGTGAGAAGTCCAGTCACTTTGTATCAGCCTAAAACAGGTTAGACAATTAAGCCATTTGTTTGTGATAAACTCAGATTTGTCTGTAAGTTTTTTCAGTTACCCTGTCTGTGACCTGAATGCATTTTTACTTTGCTTGTGTGTAACCCTAATTTGTAAAGTACTTGTCACTGGTACACAATCAACAGGTGTCAGCTAAGCTGGGGAGCGATATACTAGGTGTCAGAAAAAGGACATTTGAGGCGAAGCCATGCCTTCTTTATCCATGTTTATGATGTCAAACTATAATGGGTATGAGACCATGCAAGGTGGTCCATATTCTGAAAGCTATATCTTCTATGCTTCCTATCTATTCTCTCTCGAGCTGGGAAGTTTTCCTCCTTCTCTCTGGAGAGTTATATTTGCCCTTGTCCTCAAAGCTCTGGCTAGAACACATGACTTAATTGTCATTTGAAGAGTTCATGTATGTTTCATAGCTTGATTTCACATTAAACTTAATTTACTAATTTTCTATTTGTGCAGCCTTTTCCACATCTATGAAGGAGTCCTTTTTTTTTGCTGGCCCCCAGACTTTGGGGCGGTGGGAAGCCAAGGGCAAGCTCTTCTGTTTGATATCATGTATCACGCATAAATGGGGGGCATTTTGTTCCACTTGCTCATTAATCTTGCATATGTGTTCTTGTTTCTCTTTCTCTTCTCTCCTCATTGTGCTCTCTCTTTCAAATAGAGAATCAAAAGGATGCAGGTGAACTGATTGTATATGCCTTATCAATTACCAGGACTGTCGAGTTATATTCAGTTGTACTTTGTTTTTTCTGTTTTTGTTAAGTAGCTCCTTAAAGTATACGCTCCCAGGGAGCGGTGCGGAGTCGCAGTAATACTTAAGGAGTTAATTTGTGCTGTCTAAATGCTTCTCATGCCCACTCACTGTTGGCCTTCAGAGAGTGGTACTTCTGTAAAGGCATAAGTTTGAAGGAATGGCGTTCTGGTTTGCTGCAGAACATCCTTCACCCTCGGTTTCAGGGTCTCGCAATTTGGCCTCATGCGTGTATGGTGTTTTGTTTTGTATTTTTAAAGACACTGAACCAAGTGAATCTTCCCTTTATCTTTTTCTTTTCCTTATTTTTTTTTTTTTTCTGTTTTCTGCCCTATGGAGAAGTTTGTGTTCTTTGGTGAGTGTTTATAGTCAAGAGGAAGTAATGGTGTCCATGTTGTGTGTGTGTGTGTGTGTGTGTGTGTGTGTGTGTGTGTGTGCTGTGTGATAAGCAGAGGAACTAAGCAGGAGCTGCTGTGAGAAAGTTCTCTGTCTTTGGAAATTTTCTTCTTGTTTCATCTCAGGTCTTCTGAGCCTATTTAGATGACAGAGTTCTGAAAAGAAACATTAATGGATGCATAATATCAATCAGTGTCTTTAAGAGTTAAAAGATTCCACAAAAATCCCATGTAACAGTTGAACAAATTTCAGAACAATTTAGAGAGCATTTTTAATGTGTGCCAAATGCCAGGTTAGCAATAAATATCCCAAGATTCCAAACTATGCTCAAGACACATGTGCCCCCAAATATGGAAGGTACTCATTCATCCATTTATCCACTCAACGTCCATCCATCCATCTATTCACCCACCAGACCAGTAGTTGGCAAGAGGCTACCTTGCAGCAAGCACAGTGTGAAGAGCTATCCATAAGAGAGAAATAAACTGTTAGCTGCATGAAACGTAAATGCATATGTGTACATTTTAAATTCAATACATTACTATCTCCACTGGTTATGTGTCAGAGGAATATGACATTGTTAGAAAGCCATAGACACATTCAAAATATTGGGTTTCAATTGCACATTGTAAGAGATACATTGGAATAAGTTCATGGAAGCTAGAGATTTGGGGACATAGGCAACACAGAACAAAATAAACAAATGTTACAAACTATACAGCTGATGTAAGCATAATGTTCTTATATAAAATGTTCATGTCATGAATGTAATAAGCTAGGTATGGTTTTGCATGCATTTAACATATTAAGTCTTCAGAACCCTTGTGTAACTCCTCCCATTTTACAGAGGAACAAACAAAGGTTAGGAAAACAGAAATGATGAGCAAACACACAGACCTAGAAACCCCACAGAGACCATGTGCCTACCTACTCCAATTCAACATGGCTGTAAAACAGTGTCAGATTGTGTGACAAGACATTCAGTGCAAGAGCTATGTAGCCTGAACATTCCATAAAGACAGAGATCTAGCTAGAAATAGTGGCACACTCCTGTAATCCTAGCATCCAAGAGATGAAGGCAGCAGCCCCACTGGGACCATCGTCACTTTAAGGCAAAACACAGCTTTATGGCAATACCCTGTCTTTAAAAGTGAAGAAGTTTTGACTGTGTGTACTGGTCCAAAGTTCCTTCCCCAGGAATCTCTGTGACGTTTGTATTCACACAGATTTTTCAAAGGATAATTCCAACACATCTTACCTCTACAGATAACAGCAATTGAAGTTTTCTCCAGCAAAGCTACAGATCCTTTCGTCTCCTGAAAAGCCATATTAGCAATGTCGTAAAGAAAGTCTGAAGTACAGGAATAGAGTGAAACTGAACTTAAAATGTAATTGCAAAGCAAAGATTAATGTGAATCTTGGGATACTTGAACCTCTTCTAAGCATAGTAGGTCTCATTGCCTTCTTCCCTGGCCTCTAAATATTCTTATTTATGACATCATTTTCCTACCTTTTCAATTTTTTAAGGAAATAGAATACAGAGATCTTCTGCTGTGTTTGTTCTAAGCATTCTTGGAGGGTCTACAAGACTCTAACCATAGCTTCCTGGTTGACTTTAGGCTTCCTATCTTGTGACAGCATTAAAAATTAAGTGTTCAGCTTAGTTACAGTATCACAAGAATGTAGAGATTCAAAAGATTTCAGAAGTTCAGCAAATAATAACTGTGATTCTACCAAAGGATTCTATTATTTTAAACATTTCCATTAAGCTGCCACATGTTTTAAACCAAGCAAGCACTGGGGAATTCAATGCTGACATTGCAGGTTTGCTTCCACTCTTGAAATACCTGCATAATTTTCAGAGCATCATAGTGATTCCAATGGACATTTAAGTAGGACATATTGTCTTTAAATGTGCCAATGATTTGCAAAATTTGTACAGATAATCTTTTAGATGGGAATAGATGTAGTAATGGGTAAGTGGAAAGAAGGAAGAG
Source organism: Micromys minutus (assembly GCF_963924665.1). Classification (NCBI taxonomy): domain Eukaryota; kingdom Metazoa; phylum Chordata; class Mammalia; order Rodentia; family Muridae; genus Micromys; species Micromys minutus. The sequence goes on along the minus strand of NC_137981.1, from coordinate 4,493,893 downwards.
GAAAAAAGACAGGAAGACAGACAGACAGACATGAACAAGAAGAAAGGAGAGGAAATTAGGGAGGAAGATGGGCATAAATAGCTAGATGGGTACATGGATGAACAGTGGGTAGATTTATAAACAGAGGGGAAATGCACCATCTTCGCCTGGACACTGTGCTAGAACTTTATGTGAATGATCCAATTGATCTTTACCTTAGACTCATAAATGTGCCTTCACTATTGCTGCATCTATAGCCCAGGAAGCTGTGTTTCATGAGGATGAGTGGCTTTCTCAAGCAGCACTTGTCTTCAGGTCTAACTAAGTACAAGTGTCTCCTTATACCATGCAAACCACAGAAATGGTGAGCATTTTGACAGTAGCTACTTAGTAAGTGGAAGGCAAAGATACCTATACCTCTTTTAATATGGGAAGAACACAAAATAACAGATCTGTCCCATCCAGGATCAGATATTTGCTAAATCCTTACATTGTAAATTCTTCCTGCCATGTTTGTAGTTGTTTTTCCTCTTCTGTTGACAAAGCCTTCTAGAACAAGTCAAGTTTCAGGAAGATACCTGGGAAAATAGTAAAAGCACTTGATGTACTTATGTAAGAGTCTAAACTCACATCCCCTAGCACCCATGTAAAAGACTACATATGGTAATATATAATCCCAGCAGTAGGGGAGGTGGAAACATCAGGATCACTGTCTTGCTGACTAGCCAGCCTAGCCTCTTCAATGAGTTGCAATCAAGTAAAAGACTCCATCTCGGGCTGGAGAGATGGCTCAGTGGTTAAGAGCACTGACTGCTCTTTCAGAGGTCCTGAGTTCAAATTCCAGCAACCACATGGTGGCTCACAGCCATCTGTAATGGATTCTGATGACCTCTTTTGGTGTGTCTGAAGACAGCTACTTATATGTAATAAAGAAATAGATCTTTTTAAAAAAGAGACAGCGCTCATCTCAAAAATGAAGGTGTAAAAGACCAAGAAATGATATTTAAGGTTGACTTCAAGCTTCTTTTCTTTCTCTCCCTCTCTTCCTCTCTCCCTCCCCCCTACACACACACATACACACACACACACACACACACACACACACACACACACACACACTTCACATAAGGACTTCTAGAGTCTGTACTGCGGATTCCATGCCTTCTGCAATATCCAGTTTAATCTCCCGCTGGTCTACGGATTGCTGAAAGAGGAAGACACGACCAAGACTACCCTCTTAGCAGACCATTCAGCAAAACCAGCGGTCCTCCAGTCTCCTCACAAGGAACCAGTGAGGAAGCAACCTATTGCTCAAGGATCCCTGCTCTTGTAGAGTGATGCGTATCTCCTGCTTCATGCCTTACACATTAGGCATCATCTCTCTTCCCATTATTTTGATTTGATGATGCCAAAATAAATCAGTTTCAAAGACCCAAGTATTCTGTGGGTAGCACTTTATTTATACTATAGAAACAGTAAGGAGAACAAGAAAAAAACACATTAATTTCCCAGATTATTATTAGGAGGAATTTTTAAGAAAGAGAAAGTATACTAACATATGTCATGAAGCAATGGACATAAAGCCATATCTTTTCTACCAGAAAAAAAAATCCACACCATTATCTATGATAACTATTCTTCACTAAAGATTCAAAATATTCTTAGTGGCTGCATGCAGATCCTGCTTAACTCTAATAAAAATTTTAGGAGATAAATGTTTTATTGCCATATTTCATTGACTCTAAAATTAGGCCATTGATCAAAGATATACCATTAGTTTACTAACAAGAATATAATAATGTCAGCCAAGTGCTTACATGGCATCAAATGTAGCGTGTATCCAGATTTCTGAAACATTCAGTGTGTTTTGTGCACTGAGATAAGAAATCAGTCTTCTGTTCAGAGAAATATTTTTAATTGTGGGCTTTAGCCTTTGATTTCTGAGCCATCTCTCAAGCCCTGTTCATAGAAATATTAAAGCAGAAAGTTGTTGGTCAACATGCTTAGAACTAAAGTACTGGGCAGGCACAGGGTCCAGACGTAAACAGGAGCTCCTCTGCTCACACAGCTCATGCTTTCCATTTCTTCACTAGAAAGGGCTCGTGATTTGTTAGCAATAAAATTGAAAGGTCACAAAGTGGCTTCTCAAAGAAGAAATTTAAAACATAAGAAATTATTAGATAAGCCTGAAGCTCATTTGGCAAACCAGGAATCAAGTCCTAGAGAAAAGCACTAAGATTTCAAATAATTGAAAGTCATTCTCGAATCTGATGTCCCTGGCACTCACTTCCCTTTCACTTGAGAAAAGGGTGCTATCCACAGTCCACTGATGGTCCCACACCTCCAACCCTGCTGATGCCACACAGGCTAGAAGCAAAATGAGCACTCATTCAAGCTACACATTAAATCCCATGTTAATAGACTATGTCTCTTTAACCACTAACCCGTCACTTTCCTTTTCTGGCAGGAGTGCTAATCATGGTTTCTCTCTCAAAAAATAACTTTTGAAAAGTACAGAAGATTCCAGAAGCAAGAGAGATAGCTCAATCAGTAAACAGCTTGACTTGTATGCATGAGGACATAAGTTCAATCCCAGAGTTTCCATTTAAAAGAAAGGGCATAGAGACACATTCTTATAATCCCAGGATTAGTTTCAGGACAACAGGAGAACCTGTCTCAGAGAAAAGGAAGGATAAATGGCACTTCTAAGGCATGTCACCAAGTCTGACTTCTGGCCTCCACATAAATGTGTACCTGCACACGAGCACACACGTATGCACACACACATGTATGTACACATACACACAATAGCCCCATATAGTTTCCAAATAAGGATTTTTAGCATTGGTTCATAGTAACCACTCACTGTTATAGAGAGAACTACATATGTGTATCTATTAACCAATTTGTTATTATTTAAAACGCATCTCAATCGCAGTGTCTTCTGCTTTCAGCGTTGGAACAGAAGACAGTGCTGCATATCTAAATAAATCCCTGGGAATCTGGTTGAAATGGGATTGTGAGTGAGGAAGTGCAGACAGAGCCTAGGAGTCTATATCTACTGGTGCCCTAGCAAAGCTACAGCTACTGACCCGGAGTCAGCCTTCACATGTTAAGAGTGTAGAGAAGAAATAATATTTTAATTAACTTTCTAAATAAGACATCACAATCTAGTCTAGAGTCAAACAAACTCACAGTTATCAATCCTATGGGATGTCCAGAAAGTTCCATGAGCTACGCCAGATGCCAGGAACTTTGTAGTAAGCAATAGTAGTAACAGTCCCCACCCTAAAGGAAGCTGCACCAAGTAAAAACCATGGGAGTGGATCAAGCAAGTACAATATGACGGTTACAGTAAAGATTCAAGTTGCTATATATATGTTCTAGCTTTACAGGAGTTTCCCGGGACAGAGTCATTGCATCACAGAGTGAGGGTAATCGTGAGAGGAGGGGGACATTGTGGAGCTGAGACCCCATAAACTGACTTGGGGTGGGGTGGGGTGTCTGGCATTGTTGCAGTGTTTCATCTATTAATTATCTCCCCTCCCCCATTCTCCAAGATGCTGTTCTAGAAAGTTGTGACTATGTATAAAGATGCTTAAAGGGGCCTTAACAAGCCCTCAATAGTACTTCTAAGTTCACAGTCTTCCTACAGCAAGTAACTATTTTTAAAAACAGCAATAAGAAATAAGGAAAAGAAACATTGGCCAGTATTGCTGGGACATTTTTGAAAGAAATAGCATTAGAGACAAAGTTATTGAGTATATTTCTTACCTCTAACCATGGATAGAATGCTTTAACATAAGTTCTGGTAGTGGAAGAGTCTGAAGAGAGACACGGCCACAAGCAGTACCACGAGGCTTTTATCCAAGCTGCCACACTAGAAGAAACAGCTTTTCTCTCTAAGGAACTGTATGAAATCTTAAAGAAGGTTCTCAGTGGCTCATCATAGGTCATACAGAATAGAGACAAATATGTCTCCGAAGGGAAAAAAATGGAGAAAATAATTCATGATCCACATATCAATCTTTGTTAACATACTAGGTGGGAGGTATAATTGTCTGGAGGGTTAATGGAGACTCAAGGGATCCACTCTATATAATGGGTACTGTCACCAAAGAAGCGGTGTTTGAACCCTACAGTCTCGCTCATGTGTCCATCATCATGAGGAGGCAGTGCCTTGCCAAACACTGTATGCCTAACTAATAAACTCCATTCCTCCTCAGGCTTTTATCCACCTCCCTTCTTCCAAATCTTAGCAACTACCTATAGGCTAGGTACTTTCAGTGGAGCATACTAGAAGCTCTGGCATCTTCCTCAACACATCAATGGCTGGCACTTGGTAATAAGTGGGTTTTCCATCAGCCATATCTATCTCTCACATGATATTTCAGAGGCTGGCAATTCACTTGCTGGAACCAGAGATGGTCAGGTTATTTCAGGGCTAATTGGAGTGTCTCTCGATCCTGGATGCTTCCCTTCCTTGGCTTAGCTCTGCCTGCAGAGGAATTCTCTCTCTCTCTCTCTCTCTCTCTCTTTTTTTTTTTTTTTTTTTTTTTTTTTTTTTGTTTTTTTGTTTTTTTGTTTTTTTGTTTTTCTGCAGTCACATTTAACTCTCTTTCTGGAAGCCAAGTGGAATTAATTGTATAAACATGAGCAATGGTAATTGGGTAAACGAAGTTGGAAACCAAGGTATGATGTTTTTGTTTTGCTCTGTGAGGAAAAAAAAAATAGGAAGCTTGTTTTTCGATGGTGGCAAACCTTACAGTAAGAATTCTGGACACAGAGTTGGCAGGAGGGAATTTATGAATTTTTCCCCAGGACTCACTGAGTTGAAACATGTGTCTGATGCTTCACAGGTTACCGATCAACCACAGACTGCTTTGTGTTGTGCTGAACACCATATCAAGTATTTTGAAACATATAATCAGTTACTAGGTATAAATGAGCACAGATTTTTCTGTGAGAATTACACACTAAGGTAATAAACATTCACCACAAGAGCCATGAAGATGTGTAATGGCAATGTCCCCAACTTTACAGAATGCTGTTAGCAATATGCCTTTTTAAAATAACGAAAGGACGAGCCTTTCTTTAAATAGTTTTATTTTAAAATGAATTCTACTGATTCTGTGGTCATATGACATTTCCCAAAGAATTCAAATTAAGAGAAACTGATAAAGCCTATTTCTAGTTGTGTGCTTAAAAACACTGAGGTAGTCCAGCAAGGTCAATCTCGAAGACCCCACGTCTTGCTTTTAGTAGATAACTTTGCCAGAACATTTATTTATTCACAACCTTGCTCCCTTTCTCCATTGATGTCATTATAATTCTGTTTTCTCTATACCTCAGTAAAATTCCATTTCCCAGTTGAAAATCCAAGTAGAGCCAGAAGCAAGCCTGGCAAAGAAAAGTGTCCCTTACCACAGAGATCACTCTCTAAATCAGAACTCTCAGAAAGGAGCAGGCCCGAGGTTAATGAGACACTCATTAGAGAGTTGGAGAAGCTGCTGGTGCTCTGTGCTTGTGTGGAAGAAGACACTATTGTTGCAGGACGTTTACAGCGCTGATATTGTAAACCACATGACAGATGGGTCAAGTACTGATTACGGTATTCTAACATTTGGAATAGCGAGTAACATATTCGATAAGCTGGCAAGTTTTTATATATGATTCAACCCACAATATAAAAGCCATGAGAATTCCAAATTGAAAATAATTAAATGAGCTGGAAACAATCAGATACCACACATTTTCCCACCAAATGACAGATTTTGACATGTTGAAATTCCACAAAGGGAGCGTGAATATTCCCTAGCTCCCTTGAACTAATGACGGCCTTTTATCTGCTTTTGCAAAGCAATTAACTTCAGCCTTCTCACGATGCAGAAGCAACAGTGACCATTTGTAGTCACTGTGACTTGAAGAAGCCCTATCCCCTGCCTTGTTTGATTTGTTGTAGTCAGTGATCCTCTCAGATACAGAGAAAATTCTTGACTCTGACTCTGTCCCATTCATATGATAAGAAACTAAATCATAGAGGGTAAATTTTTAATTAAAAAGCAAGTAGCCTATGAAGTATAAGAATCCACATCACCAACCATTCATGCACCATACTCTGTCTCTGAGCACGTGGAGGGGGGATCCGTTAATGGCCTGTGTGCATTCTTCGTGATGCAAAAGTGCATCTTCTTTCGGTCGCTGATGCAGCCGCTGACATTGATGTTTGTCCATCTTGATGGAGCATTGGTTTTGCATTTGGCTTCTGAGTGTATGCATAGGGTGTGGTGAGGTACCAGTTAGAGTCCTTGTCAAATCCCATCATACCTCCAGGACACCTAGGTAACACCGAGAGAACAGCATCTCCTCCGGTTGCTGTTTGTCACGTTTCCTTGTCAGGTGTTCTTTCCAGAGTTCCTTGTCACTCGTCACTCTTTGTGAAAGTCACTTTGTCTCTTTACTTTTTTTTTTTTTTTTCTGCATCTCTCGTACCTGAACAGCTCCCCAGCCAGATCCTGAGCCTCCTTCTTTTCTCACACAAGTGCAGACCAGCATGTCATCTCAGAGGCTCACAGGCATGCCTAGGCCAATCTCAAGTACTGTAAACGTCTATCTTCTGTCACTTGGCTTTCTAGCTTAGTTGCTGTTCTGTTCACTCTTGAAATTCTGTTTCAGTTTGGAGTACTAAGCTGAGCCTCAGGCTCTCAAGTGTGATGTCCTAGGTTTTGAGATACTCAGAAGAGAGCATTTATTTTCAAATGTCCACATATTTTTTTTTTGTCTAGCAATGTCTGACATATGCAACATTTTCAAATCTCAATGTCAGCACAAAATAACATTGTTGTTGCATAACATTTTGCATGACAGTTTTTTTCTATGTTATGAGCTTCAATTCTGTTGAATGAAATGTCTCCTAACTATACTGTATTTTTAGCTCTTTGGTCATCAGTGCTCCAGCTACTGCAAAATTGGGTTGGGAGTAGGAAGATCTCAGTACATTTTATGATGGCAGAGGCGACCAACAATCCAGACTCATTTCCAAACCAAACTTCTTTGTGCCCTTTGGGGAATGGGTTGCCGAAGGCTTTTACACAGTATTTTCTTTAAAGACAACATCCTACAGAATTCATAGCTAGTATAGTTTTCTCCCTTGAGTTAGCAAATCAGCTGGTTTGAGCAAATAGAGAAAAAGTAGCTGTGCCTCACTGAAGTGGCTTAAGCTACAGATAAGGGAGCCATAAGTAATTAGTAATAAAGAGAAGATGTGTTACATGGGTTAATGAGCAGTCAAGTATTGTAGATTAAAGGCTCATAACCCTCGTACTACAGTGGCTGCATGTTCATGTCAAATTGCACAAGGTTTTATTAAACATACTGTCTGTATATATAAAACAAACCAGGCATACACATACCTGTGTACGTATGCGCACACTCATCAATGACTGTATGCACATGTACACATTATGTGTATCTATTGCTGTTTATCGTAGTCAATCTAAAAGTCTTGCATTTAAAAAAAATCACAAATCTTCAGGCAGTCCTTACTTAAGCATCTTGGATTTCTCAGAACATAAAAAAAACATTTGTGTTTCTTAGGTAAATATGAACAAAGATACTGGTGGGAATTGTTTTATTTCTATCTCTAATGTCATGTACAGCCAGAATTCCCCTTGATTTGGTGAGTTTTCCATCCAAAAGGACAATGCTCTCTATTTTGAAAGTGAGAGATTTCAAAGATGTGGTTCAAGTGGGATTTCCTGCAGATCTGTAAGATGTGCAGGCTTGTCTGGTTATAAGAAAATATGTGTACGTATGTAATGTATGTATATGGATGTATGTGTTGAATGGGTAATAAGCATAGAATAAGGAATTTGCAGATTGATGTGTAAATGTGAATAGCAACTAAAGAAAAGTGGCCACTGTACATATTTACTATCAAGATGCAAATTCCTCACTCTACGCATAGGACCCAAACATATATACACAGTATGTTTGTAGAGATGCTGGAAAGTCTACTAATGAATTCTGATACTTATTAAAAATTACCAACAGCCCAGGTGTCCCTAAAATATAGAAGTCAATCCTGCCCCTCTTTTTCCCCAGGAATTGCTTCTCTAAACCAGGCTATCAGCTGCTACCACCCATCCCCCCCACAGGTGTTGGCTGTCCTTTACCTACTGTGAAAACTCCCCAAAACTCCCACCTTCAAGCTCCAACTAATTCCACCCACCTTTGCATTTGGCTATGGTAGAAATAAAGATGATTTTATTGACCACCTAGAGAAAGCTCATCTCTGCACCCACAATTATCTAACTGAACTGAAATTTAAAACCAATCATCTGACTTGGTCCCATTTTCAGTCTTTATCTCCCAGTGGAGAAAACATTTCCCCTTTGCAGAGTGTTTTATAGTGTGTTTTCTATTATTAAATCCTAAATACTAATCATGCGTGTCATCTAAATCACACCCATCTTTTTTAAATAGCTATTTTCTATTGTTATATTTAAATACAACCACTTCAGAAATAATTGTGTATGGTGTATTAGGAAACTCTGTTTAGTGCTGGGGATATAGTTCTACACTGAGAAAATTGCCTAGCATGTTTGAAGCCCTTTATTCAACCCCCAGTACCATAAAAAGGAAAAAAAATCAATGCGAAAAAATCATATTAAGCAAGGCACATCCTGACACCCAAACTAAGCTGAATCGGCCTAGAACCAACACTGTCCACGGGCACGAGCTGAGGTGCAGCCAAGGCAAGAGTTCTATCCCTGTAGAATGTACGTCAGAACCAACACTGTCCAACGAGCTGAGGTGCGGCCAAGGCAAGAGTTCTATCCCTGTAATAACCTAACACTCTTTTAGTAACTCTGCCCTGAACTTCTACATAAGCACCCAAGAATACTTAGTTTTCTTCTCATCTTTTCCCTGGGTGACTTGAAATAAAGATGCCTTGAATGTTTATCTCCAAAGTGAGCCTGGCAGTACCCAGTCAACACACAGGCCTGAAGTAGAAACAATGCTGTTCTTTTGAACAGTTAGTGGTCCACATAGAAAACAAACATCGCACCAATCAATATGAATCCTGGGCTCTCTGGTCCCATGCCAGGTAGGTGGCACACCGTGTAGAAAGTGAAATGAGGTATTCCATGTATGCTGTCTTTAAAGAATGTGTGTACAAAACGCCACTAAATTAGCATGGGCTATTCTAGACTCACATTAGCTCCATCTGAAACTCGGGAGCTGGAGCACTGTTTTTGTAAGTGTATCATAATGACAATGACAACAAGGTGGCTTTATGGTTTGCTCACTTAACATTTGCATGAAACTTTTTTTTTTTAATTTTGATAACCATTCAGAATTTCTCACCCACTAGTTCTATTGGCCACAAAACTAGCCTGCTGCTTTCGCTGAATCTTACCACAAATTCTTCTACTCCAGAAAATGTAGGCCGCTTAATCACTCCCGCCAAAAAGCTGGAAGACACAATCCGTCTTGCTGAACTAGTCATTGAAGTACTCCAACAAAACGAGGAGCATCACGCAGAGGTGAGCAGGCACAGGGCAGATGTCGCAGAGACGCTTAGCTGAGGGGCCAGCGCAGTCGCCTGGTCCTGAATGAGATGCCTTAACTCACATTGTCTTTTAATTGGGCTGAAGGGAATGAAGGTAGAAGTTTTGGAAGAAGGCGTCTTTAGAAGGTTGTCTAAGTGACCAAGAGGTGGTTGTATGTTGTGCATTTCAGCCTATGTTTTCAGATGTTTCTCTGAACGCGGGACTGAGGTGAGTGTAACGGAAGGCTCCGGTGGTATCCGGCTTCATCCAGACACACAGAATACACTGTGGTCTTTTGTGGTTGTTTTGTTGCCAGCACTGTTGTTCTGATTGGTTCTTTGGTGTGTAGACCATGGGTCATCTTCTTAAGTTTGAGTTTTTTTCTGTATCTCACTCTGATTATACAGCCCCTTTCCTTTCTAACTTTACATTGCCTAGGTTTCTGAGCACAGTGACAGGGACAGTGATAAGTCTATGCTGTTAGACTGTCATTTCTGTGACACAAGCCCAGATCAACACAGCTCCCTTCATTGCATTTTGACAAACCACTATTAAAATGATTTTGAAGGAATTATAAACAAAGGACTCCAAAACCAACTAGATACCAAACCTATAAGGACGTAAATGCCCCAGAGCTTCCAGGGACACTCTGGAGGATTAAACTCCAAAGCTACTCCAAACTTGAGCTTTAAAATCATTTGTCTCAACATAACCTGGTTTTTAAAATTACAGTAACTCTCCCTCGTCCTTTACATTCTTATTTACAGAAAAGGGAGGAAAGGGACATCTGTAGAAGTGATTTCTTAAGACACCTATAACAACCCTACCCATAACTAAGAAAATAGTGACAGATTGTTAAATGATATATCATACACTGTGAACCCAGACATCCCAACTAATGCTGATTGCATATTGAAATTTCCTCCCCATTTCTCTACTGTTCCGGTCAACCTTGGCTGATCGTGGCAGGGGAAAGAGGTATGTGACGCAACCGAATGAGCCGGCCACCTGCTCTCAAACTCTGTGCATGCCCTGGTAGTATCATGTCTTCCAGTGGGATTTTCCTGGTGCTCCTGCTTTCTAACACTGACCCCCAGGAATGTAACAGCAACTTCCAGTGGACTGCTTGTGACATGGGTGACCCTCCACAGCAGGGTAAATGTGGGGTGATTCTCTTGTGCGTGCATGAAGCAATTGATAGACTTATGAGGACTGCGGTTACATCCTGACACACGCCTCCCACCTGCCTTGATTCTGTCCCTGGCCTGTCATAGTTTCCTATGTCCGTCTGTATTTACCTTTATTACAGAAGAAGAGTTTCAAGCTTAGTAACCAGTAGCCCCTTGCAGTGATACTAACCTTTTTCTACAACTGTCTGTATGTGAATCATATATACAGTATTTATATATAGAGAGAGTGTCGAAGAATCCTGAATTCCCTGCAAACCCTCCGTGAATGAGGGAAAGACCCATGAGTGGGAGGCATTAACTCATACAGCACTTAGCAATGGACACACAGCCTGAAGGGAAAACAGATAGTGCCCCCAACTACACAAACTTAGGAGTAACTTCCAGAAAGCTGCAAGAAAGTTGGGCTGCGTTTTTCTTCCACTTTTATGTTGTAAGATATTCCTTTTAGATTGAGGGATTGGAGGTTCGAGTGATGATAAGTTTCTTCTTTCTGGGTGTCTTCAAAACCATCTTCTGGGACTTGGGGGATTCTGCCCTGCCTTTCCTGGCTTTGAGAGGTAAAGGCTGGGCCCAGCGCATTGGTGAAGCCATGGATATGAAGAGGGTGGTTCCTTCCAGGCACAGCTGAGTATTTAAGTGAATAACAGAAGTAAACGGCAGACATATTCAGTTGGTAATCCAGCTACTCTCTAAGGCTCCTCCCAGATCACAGAGAATGTGTATGTTCCTTGGCCACATCAAAGAGGCACCACCACAGCAAAGAAATCACAACTGCAAGACAAAAAAAAAATTTTTAAACCCAACTTCCAAAGAAGGCACTTCTTTTTTTACCTTTCCCAAAAGTTTGGGCTTTTGGCAAATGTCAATCATCATTCTAATAATTACTCAGAAGAAATGTTGCCATCTTGCATATTTAGAAGTCATGCAGGGTAAATAAACATGGTGACTTCAGTCTTGTTCTTAACACTGGTTTTTGAAATTGGTAAGAAAAAAAGAAAAAAAGAAAAAAGAAAAACCTCAGCATGTTTTAGAGTCTCTCAGACCAAAAATCATTTTGTGTGAATGTACAGGATTTCCCGTCATGAGATCTCACAACTTAATCAGACCTGCCCATTGGGCCTCTCCTATCTACTGATCTCTGAATCAAGGTATCTGGTGTTCCTTGAAAGACAATGAGAAATAAAATGTGCTGGGCCAGGAAGAGATAGAGCGAATAGCAGTCAGAGCTTAGAACCCAGACCAGATAAGTTTGGCCTGAATTCTAGCTCCAGCATGTTCATCGTGTGACTGTGATGTAGTTACTTAACCCAGTCGGAAGGTCACTGTTAAGATGGAAGGTGACATTACACAAAGGGGTAGATGATATTGTGCTCAGCACATGGTAAACACTCTACAAAGTTTAGCTAGTGTTATGTGAAGAAAATAATTCCCAAGAAGTCAAAATACCTGATGATTTTTCTTTTGAAAAGATGATTTCTAGGTGAAAAATACATAATGGCTGAAAACCGAAGGGCTGAGCTGGAAGGAGAGGAGATCCTTTCCCAGGAGGAATGGGCTCATCTTGAGAGGCACCGCACCTGTCCTCAGGGACTCATCCAGATAGTAATACCTAAAGTATCTTGTAGAAGTTCAAATTCACATGTTCAGTGCCAGCCCCACTAGTTGGAATCTCTAGGAAGAGAACATTGGTCTCTTTCAAAAGCTGCCCTGATGATTTCTGTGTGTATCCAGGTCAGCGCGTAGGGTGCACTGAAAAGGATTGACTTGACATCAGAACACACTGTAGACATTGTCATCCTGAAAAGATGAGGATTTGTTTACCCAGAACTCACCTTCTGGGTGCTCCCTAAGCTTTGACAATTAAAAAAACACTAAATCCTAAATATGGATCTTAACATTTGTAGACATATTATTTGTGGGTACCTCGCAAATAAAAGTAACCATAGACCTGCCCCCTCCCAAAAAAAATGCATCTTTTAAAAAGCCATTTTAAGTGCCAATACACTAAATGTCCCAAGAGGGGAAAGTTTCTCCTCAGCCAAGAATACATCCTTCACCATTCACACATGCTGTGTGTGGAAGCTGGTGTCACATTTTGCTCTCATATGCAGCAGAGTTTTTTTTTTTTTCCCAGAACCTGACCTACTCACAGGCACATGAATTTTATCTTCATGTTCTTCCCCTTTCCAATCTCTCTCTATGTATATGTATGTATATGTATATATGTATTGTGGTGCACAGAGGGGTACATATATACATGTTAGTTTGTGTGCAAAATATATAACGTGTTCAGTGTAGTGAATTTTACCCCCTAAAGCACACAGGTTTTGTCTTTGAATTATTAAAAAAATCAGGTAAGTACTTTACTGTGTAACTCCCTATTTTCTATGGGAAAGGTTTACTGAGCCTTTAGGTGCCTATGAGCATGTATTAATTACTTCATGGGCAAAAGTGGTTCTCGGACATTGGAGTCAGCCTGAAATGAAGAATAACTTTTGCTCAGCACACTGTGCAGATTGTTCATCTGATCAGAATTATCCTTTAATAGTTCAGCTATTCCTAAGCTATCTAGACTTGTTACCACTTCTTAGATTGCACTAAAAAGAAATGCCCTGGTTCCTCCTTCACCGCAACAGCCTCCCTAGTAATGATACTCCTCTTTATACAGCTCCCAAGCTGTCTATCCTGTATGATTGGAAAAACTAAGAGTTCCTCAATAACAAACCACTTAGGACCTGGTTCTCTATAGAAGAGAGATTCTTTGTTCCCCATTGTCTCTTGCTTACAAGTTCTTTAAATTAAGAGCAGAAGACCCACAACTGCAGTTGGGTTAAGAACCTCTTTAAATTTTATACATTTTGACTGAGTTTTGGTTTGATTTGGCTTTCTGTTTTTATTCCCTGTCATCCTAGAACAAAGTTGTCTATGGGAACATAATACAGTCTTCCCCGACATATGTTCTTGGCCATGCCCTGAAGATGTAACATTGGTCGAGTCACTGAAGGATCAGTGCCAGCCAACTTGCTGTACCTTTGTCAACTTTATAAATTCCCTGGGTGAGGAGAGAAGAGTGGCCCTGAGTAGGCTCAGGGCTGCGGACAGGATTCTCTGCCTAAATGGCATCAGGCTGCAGGAGCTCTGACTCAGGGAGGGGAAGGATTCCTTCCTGTGCTGGCCTCAGTCAGTAGAGCAAAGCCCAGGCCCCATCTCTCATCTCCAGGTGGTGAAGCTGCACTAAAACCTCATTAATCAGGACAACTACTTAGGATGTGTGATGACTTTGGTGCACCTATGGCTATCTTCTTCTTTTTTTTTTTTTTTTAAGTAAAATAGTTATCATAACACCAACATTGTGGTAACTGAGAAGTCTTTTCTTGTAACTTTTAACTTGGAGGCATGCGGAGTTAAACCTCCCATCTTTTTAACTAACAGGCCAGTTTATCAACAAATACTTAGAGTTTGGGGGAAAATGTTATGCATCCCGATACCTTCATGTACTAAGCATTGCAAACTCTGTGAGTGCCTTCTACTTTAGAACCCAATTACAGGCTGCTTTCAAAAGCAATGAAGTAGCTCCAGAAATTTAACAATTTGGGCTTTGTGGCTAACAGACCGTCTTTAGCCCCACTCTCATTGCTCTGAATCATGAAGTTTTGCTGTCAATCATGATAGAAGCAGCAGGTGTCTAGTTCCAACCAAGCCATCCTTAAAGAATGGTGCATGACTTGATTTTTTCCATTTAATTTGCAAACCAGCCACATGTTGATAAAGGAGAAGTAAGTAACATGAAATCTTATGAAGGAGAGGTGGACCCTCTCTTCTGCCTCCTAGTGGCTGTTAGAATACCCCTCCAGTAAGGATTAGAGTCTCACGGAAGAGCTTGGCCATTGAACAAACCCTTTCATGTATAGAACGATCTCATAATCATCCTTCATATCTCCAAATGCTTTCCCAGCTTTTTTGGTGAATGCTCCGGAAAGTGTTTCCAATGTGAAAACTTTACGGCATTGAGTGGGGGGGGGGACGAGAAGAGGCTGGCAATGTTTGTTTTTCTGCTCTCTTTGAAATCGGCAAAGCAGGGCCTGCTGACACCACCACTAGTTCTGCATGCCCCTGCCAGAGATGATTAGCCTCCATGCATGCGTGCCTTTGAACTGCATTCACATCTGGCCCAGGCTGATGTGAATGTCACCCCTGAGACCCTGCACAATGATTTCCAAGGGCCCATGTGCATGGAAATGAGTTACTTCACTGATATTTTTTGGTTTTCAATGTACATATGTCTAAGGCGCACAGAAGTAAGTTCCAACCTTATTCCATGTTCCCTAGCCTAAACTTGAAATTTCCTCTAGACCAGAAGCAAAAAGCAAAGGCTCCCTACTGAGATAGACTTTTTACTCATCAGTTCTGAGGTCATTCTAGTAATGGCTTGCTTTGACTTAGTTTCCCAGAGGAGTGATATTTCCAGGATGTAGGAAAATGGGAATCCCTGGGGTTTGAAGACACCATAGACAACTAATCCCCAGATATGGAAATGAACATCAATTGCAAATTTTCAAGTTAGACCAGCAGAAAACCCATAAACACAGTGAAGAAACTCCCAAATTTCTACACCTTAGAGCAAGAACCAGTCAGCAGCAATGACACAGAGCATGACCCAAGCCTACTGGGTTATTGTAAATTGAGCAGAAGTTCAATGTCTGACACTCCTACAGCTGTGTCTTTGACCCCTGGGTCAGGAGCTTTCTTCACATAGTGGTGCCTTGGACACTGAGAGGCCCACGAATATCCAAACTGCTGTTCTCTTTACAATAAAGTGACCACGCCCCGCTGGATGTACAGCCAGTCTTGAGTAGTGAGGATTGGAGCACACACCCTTCATCCCGAGGACATACTCATCCTCTCTCTGTCTTGTTTTTCTGCCACATTTCAAAGGCCTTTGCGTGGTGGTCAGACTTAATGGTGGAGCATGCAGAGACGTTCCTGTCACTCTTTGCAGTGGACATGGATGCAGCATTAGAGGTGCAACCCCCAGACACGTGGGACAGTTTCCCACTCTTCCAGCTGCTGAATGACTTTCTCCGTACAGATTGTATGTATCACCCTGGATTACTAGCCTTTCCTGAATAGTGTACAGATAAACTCGCTAAGATAATTTTATTCCATATAGAGTATGTGTTAGACAAAGCTCCTCTTTGTTTTACTGTTACAAAAATACATGCATACATATACACTCCACACACATACACACACATACATATATACATACATACATACATACATACATACATACACACTCCACAGGCACATACACACACGCCACACACAAGACACACACAAACCCTAAATACACACACAAACTATACTCCACAATACCCTCTGCACACGCGCACACACACTCACAAACCATATACATACATACATACATTCATACATACATAGTACACACTCCACACACACACACAAACCCTAAAACACACACACACAAACTATTCTCCACACAAACCCTTCATACACATACCACATACATACATACTACAGAGAGAGGGGGAGAGGGAAGGGAAGGACAGGGGGAGGGGAGGGAGAGAGGGAGGGAGGGAGGGAGGGGAAATGGAGGGGAAAGGGAAGGGAAAGAGGAAGGAAAGAGTAGGGAGAGGGAGAGAGAGATACACAGTTCTCTTGCCTGTCTTTGAGAAGAACCCAAGAGCCGTGTAGGAGGAGGTATTCATTTCATGTGTTTTATTTACTCTCCAGAAAATTAGTTAGCTAACCTCTTTAAGCTTTTCAATTTTTATCAGATGATATTTTCTAGATAAAAGACACCTCTGGTCAAATTACACTGCAAGTGTCTTGTAGCAGCGACAGCCATAGGCAGTCCTCCTTCTGATGTGGGAGGAGACAGGGAATTTTCTTTTCCTTTGTACCTCGTCGGCAGAAGAGGAGTAAGCGGAACCCCTTTACAAGTGCTGTGGGCTGATTTTCATGGGAATGCACAAGTGGGTAACATGACTTTGGTTCACATTTCCCTTCCACACAGATTCAGGTATGAGCTTCCATGAGGCTCCAGTTTTGCTCTTTCTTCTCTCAGTCTCCTTTGAAGCAGGGTGTTGGATATAGGAGAGTAGTCTCTGTGCACACTGTATTTTGATAAAGTCACTGTGGGTTCTGACCGGGATTTTGCTTATCTGTTCTAGATAATTTGTGCAATGGGAAGTTTCACAAACACCTGCAGGACCTGTTCGCCCCACTTGTTGTTAGATATGTGGATCTGATGGAGTCTTCAATTGCACAATCTATCCACAGGGGCTTTGAGCGGGAGTCATGGGAACCAGTCAAGTAAGGAAAACTGCTTTTAATACCATCGGAATTTGGGTACAAATGGCTACTCCAGAGTCATATAGAAATGGTGGCACATGACTGTCATTGTTAGTAGGAACAGAGCACAAGCGTCATTTTATTTCACATGGTACTGGTGGCTTCCCTGCCTAAATGGGATAGGGAGGGAGGTAAAGGTGTATTTTCATGAATCGAAACCTTAGTGTCACAAGAGATCCAGAGGACTGAGGGTGTGATCGTGCATGCAGTGTTTATTCTTTTTATCTCATTCGAATGTTACTCTCCACAGTGTTTTCCATAAGGTCCCCAGGGAAGGGGAAGCCCTGACCACAATGTACAAGTTTTAATTAGTTACAAATCCCACAGAACGAATCATAAGTGATCCTGTATGTTGTACGCTTGTTACTTTCCGCAGCTGCTGGGCAAGTGTGTGTATTGAGTGTGTTTGGCACACCCAGGGACTCCTCTGCTGCCAGAGGAGCAGGCTGTGCCTGTGGACTGCCAAGCGCCAGTCCCAGATCCCCCAGACATGACACCCGATGTGGAGAGTGTGTGATATGGTTTGGAAAGCTCAGTAAAGCCCGGCTCTGCCTTTGCCCTGGTGGACTCTTGTTGTTTGGGTATCCCCCACAACCACTTCTCTAAGAAATGATGTTATACCCTGCCATACTTTACATCTTTGAGATGCACCAACCTAGATCAACAAAGGCACACATGCTAGCATTTTTAGAAAAGCCAGACTTCTCTCGGTTGAAAAGAATTCAAGAGGCTTTTCTCAATACAGAATCCTTTTCTGAAGTAGGTTTCTAAATGAATGTTCTTCTAACATAAATCTCTAGACAACCCTGACAGACACAGTTCCCCCTGTCCCCTTCCTTACTTAAATCACAGGATGATTGCTTTGATTTACCCCAACTGAAAGCAGGTCAACAGCCTTGGTTTGAAAGAAAAAGAGAAGTAATGATTCTGTTAACTTCTACCTCAGCAGTCTGAAACTAGGTTAAGAGGGTAAGGCATTCATTTGTTGGTCATAATAATCATGGCCATTGTGCTTTGGAAAAGAGCTGTGAAGAGGAAAAGGCTTAAATGAGTGATATTCGTGTTTTGAAAATAGCAATGGTCTTGAAATAGCATTTTCTTGCTTGGGTTTAATGTGGAAGGGTACTATTGCCAACACAGAGCAGGGGAATGATACAACCCTGGGTTGTTAAAGAGCCATAGATCTGGGGCCTTGCCCTAGCAGGAAGGCAAGGGTTTGACTTCTAGGAATGTGTTTTCCCATCACTAAAAGTGATTCTTTAAAAAGTGCCTACCCAGGGCCTGAAAATTGTCATACATTTTTGTGAAAATGTCACTAAAGTCATTTTATAATCTGTTAACTTCTTCAGAAGCCAAACATATGACTGCTACTCATTTGGAAGCATTCAGTGTTCTGAGTACTTACTACCCGCAGTGGAGATAGAATTAAAATCACTTCCACAATTGGAGTCATAGTCTAGAATGTTTTTTTAACTGATGATATCGGACTCATGGATCCATAATTTAAATGCCTGAAACTTTCAAAAGAGTAAGTGTTATGAATAATCACTTGAAAATATAGACAGATGTGGATGTGGATGCAGGTGGGAGCCAAGATGGAGGAAGTCAATGCTTTGCTGTCCAAACTGTGCTATTGTTACTCTGTGATTTCAGTTCACATCAAACAATGTCATGCCTTTGAGAGTATCTGGAAAGATTTGAAAAGGCTAAGTAATGCAGAAGTTACACTAGCATTCCCTTTAACCACACACAGATTAGCTTATTTTTAGACAGTATGAATGCTATGTGCAAGGTCTGAGTCACAGCAGAGCACAGAGAATCTAAGGTAGGTTGAGACTTGTGTGTATGTAGAGAGACAAACCTTTTCATTCCTCCAACAATGCAGAGAGAACACAGGGAGAACACCTTTGACACTTGAAGAAGGCCATCCCTCTTCCTTAATCAAAGATTCCTCTTTCAACTTGTATTTTTTTTTTAATCAAAAGCAATAATGTCAAAAACTCTTTCAAAATCCTCTTCATCAGGCTCCTTCTAAACTGGGAACTGACTGGGAGAATTTAAGTTACCCAGTCCTTTAGTCTTCTCAGTTTCTGCCACAGGCTATAACATGCACAAACATTCATACATGTACATACAAAGATGTACATACATGCACACATGCCACATGACAATAACATGCACAAACATCCATACATGTACACACAAAGATGTGCATGCACACACATACAGTGAATAAAAGAGAGAGAATATACATAAAAATTGTACTCATCTTTCATATTTTTTATGAAACTATTGCCCTGTCAAGAAAAATTAACTACAACTATCTGTGCTTAATATAAATTGAAGTTATTTCATAGTATAGGTAAATGGCTAAGTCTTAAGTTTGTTTACTTTGAAAAGTGGCTTGTCATGTCTGTGAGAAGAGAGGAACTGTATCTTTCTCACTCTATGACTCTGTGAATGCTGATGTGGAACCCCATTGCACAGCTTCTAACTGCACCCAAAGACTCTCTCTCCAGATGGACTCTAATGTTCAGTGGAACCTCAAGCCATAACCCTTCCCTGAGCACCCATCAGTGCATTCCATAGGGTCATTATCTAGAGTTGGAAACGTAGTTTGCAAGTCTGGAGGCCCCCTGAATGTGAAGTTCTGTCTTTGCACATGGGTGGGGAACATCTCGCCCAGCCATATAGTGGCAGCTCATTGCTAATATGCCATAAAGGTCTTCAAAATAGAAGAATCCAGGAATGCTTTTTTATGAGTAGGTGATCCCTCTGTCTCTGGATTCTTCTGAGAGCGAGGAATCCTTCCTTGTCTTTGTGATTTTTCTGTGTCAGGTTAGGGAGGTTAAGAAGGATAAAGCAAATACTGCTTCATGATAAGAACTATGAATCCTGGTTTTCTGGTTCTCAAAATACATGTGCCACCTCTAGGCCTGAGATGTACAAATGAAATGTACCTTTTAATTAATACCCGTTGTCAATGATGAAGATTTGGTGGTAAAAGAAGGCATCCTTCCTGGGGATTTCAGCAGTTTGTGGATGACTAGCTGTCAAATACACAGATATTACTGAAGCTAGAACCCTTGACTCTGGAGCCAGTGAAATGGCTCAAGAGATTAGGTTCTTGTGAGCCAAGAAATTTCCTTTGCTCTATCCCAGGAAAAGGTGGAAAAGAACCAATTCTACAAAGTTGTTCCCTGATCTCCAGACACATTGCCTGTTACATGTGGATACATTAATGATCCTAATCACAATAAAATTAAAAAAGAAATCCTAAGACAGTACCTCAAGCCATCAGTGTCTCTGAATTAAGATCCTATATCAGTTGATTTTCCCAAGACTCAGTGTCCCCCTTTATAAAACAATGGCTTTTATATAACCAAAACATGTCCTTTGGTTAGATTCTTGGTACTAGAGTGTGGACATAGTATGTGTGTCCACATACAACTACATAGTCTTGTCTCTCCAGCATCTAGGAGAGAGCAGGGCTTGTCACGTGGCCAGGCTCAGCTGTATCAACAGAATGTTGGGGACCTGAACAGGCTAGGGATTGTAAGGAGACAGAGGAAAGTAAAACCATGGAGATGGGTGAGAAAAAGATACAATCTCCAGATTGGGGATTTATATCTAGTTGGGTCTATTAATATATACACATGAAAATGGCTTTAAATATTGCCAAAGTATGCATGCACAAATTATATATAGAATGTGGCTCATTGGGGCCTGAGTTTCCACAGAAGGGCTGGGAAGGAACTTACTGGAAGACTAACATTTCAAAAGAGGCAGGACTCATCAGGACACCATGGACAGTGCAAACGTGCAGGAGAACAGAAAGCAACAAAGCAACGCCGAGTGCTCAGTGTGGTCAGCATGGACCATGGACTGTGGGGAAGCCTCAAAGATATTTAAGAGGTTCTCAAATCCTAGGACATTTAGGGTCTATTCTGTAAAGGACACTTTCTCAACAGAGCTTAATAGTCCCAAAGCTGTGGCCAATGATCTTACATTTGTCATATAGAAAAAGTACACCTGTGGCATTAAACTTTTATAGAGGGGTTGGAGAGATGTCTCCAGAGTTAAAAGCACTAGCTGTTTTTCCAGAGGTCCTGAGTTCAATTCCTAGCAACCATATGGTGACTTATAACCATCTATAATGGTTCTAAGGCCCTCTTCTGATATGCAGGTGTTCATGCAGATAAAGCACTCATATTCATAAAATAAATAAATAAATCTTTTTTTTAAAGAGAAAACAAACTTTCATAGATACAGAAGTTTGGGACTGGTAGTAATGAATGGTAGGTTGGGAGACATTACTCTGGACTCTAAGAAGGTATGAGCTAGTACCCATACCCCTGCGTAGGACTTAGACCTAAGGAGAAACACAGAGAGAAGCTTCAGTGTGAAAGCACCAAGAAAAGACAGATGTAATTCATATATTCATGGAACAAATGGCTTGTAAAAGTGGAGCATGTTCTGTATCTAAAAATCTACCCCCATCCATAAGCTTCCAGCAGAAATATTTGAGGGATGATGTAACCATATCCCTTCAGCATAGAAACAGCCTTTATTAAACACTATTTTAAAAAAAGGGCCCCACCATCCTTAGAAATCCCACACACACACACACACACACACACACACACACACATCTAACATGGATGGACATGAGAGAGAGAGAGAGCACATGAGAATTGTGTGATCTCAGTCTCTAGAGATACGTATTAAATGAAAGCAAACCTTTTTGTTAAGGTCCCTGGATTGGATGAGGCTAATTCTTAATGAGTATCAGTTACTAGGAGTCTAATTTTCAATTCCTGTTCTGCCTAGAGGCATCTACTAATGTTCCTACAGAGAATCACAACTGGCTGGTTGTCCAGTAGTCACTGGAGGGCCCTCTCTGAAAATAATGATTCATTGCAGCTATCAGCAACAGCTCCCAGAGCATAGCATCCTTACTGAATGCTATGCAAATTTTCCATTTAAATATGTGACATCGAAACATTATGCTTAGAATTTACCTCTGATTTTTACTCTTTTAGTGTCCCAGATAAAATACAAGTAACATTAAAATATGCTTTATTATTCTGATAAAACCAGAATTGTCATATTTCATCATTTTAAAACTAAACAATTAATAATATGTGCTATGAGGATACGTTTCTATTTAAGACCAAGTTCACAGCCAAAATGCTGTATTTTACAGAAAACAATATGTTTTGATTAATATGAGTATTTTTATTTTGCATGCGAAACGAAGGCCTCTTTCCATTTGTGTGCTCACCACCCACTAATATGTTTAAATTGAGTTGCTTTTGCAGACACTTGTATGTTATTCATTTCTAGCGACTTATAATTTTCTCAGAATTGACATTTTAACTTTCCAGGCTGCCATCTCTAAGATCTTCTAATTCCTTGATCATTATTCAGTGTGTGTATCTTTTAATGATCACATTTGCTTATATAGGCTTACACATGTCTCAGTGGAAATCGCCAACGGATTTGTTTCATGGCAGTGTTTAAGACTGAGAACCACCAGGGACTGAATTCAAAGGCAAATTCTCCAGTTAAACAAAGACACATGGAAGAAAAAGTTTCATTTTTTCCATTCTACTTAATAATAATATTTAGTTCAATTTCTCTTGAGTTCCCCCCAAGGCATCCTTGCACCACAGAGAGTCATAGGTCTCTGACACACCTATCTCCCTGAAAGAAGAGGGTACCAGGTTGGCAACAGTGCATCCTAGGGTTTTCAGTTTATAATCCAGGGCTGACTTGCCATTGGGGATATTTGAATGATTTATCTGTGGAGGGAGATAGCCGTCCAAGCCAGTCACCGGGGCCAGTGCCTTTGCTGCAGCTTTGCCCTGCAGAGCGTGCCCAGAGGCAGCCTGGTTTCCAGGAGTTCTGCTAGGCAAACAGCTCACCCAGCGCTGCTTTGGCGAAACTTCCTCTTTCCCTACAAGATCCAAAATGAGAACCTCAAGTCCTCTGCCAAAGTACTGTCAATTCCCCCTTAAACAGGAAGGCTCCTTTCAGATGCGGAGCTAGGCTGGGCTCTACCATGCCAGTGACTTTGGCTGCATGGAACACCCTGCAAAAGCCTCTGCAAGATGTTCAGTGCCAGTGTTTGGAGCAGTACATGTCAGAGACCCTCCAAGGATATATAGTTTTGACTCGAATCTCTGAACTAACTAACTCTCTCTCTCTCTGCTCTCTCTCTTTCCCTCTCCCTCCTGCCTCTGCCCCTCCCCTCGTAAAACTATCCATCTCTCATTTCTCATCCATCACCCAATTAAACTTCAAACCTCCTTCAAAAACCAAAAGGCTGATAAAAATATCGCTCTTTCACTTGTTTTGACAAATTTTATACTTCTTATAGAAAAAATACATAGCTCGTGAAATTTTCACACACACCCGTGGAGTTCCCACTCATACTAGGAGGTAAAAGCCCTGTCTGAATGGCTGCTTCACAAGCACAGAGAGCCTTTGTCTAGTTCCTAGAATGCACATAATGATACAGGGCACTGTGAAGCATCCACTTGTAGCCCCAGCACTGGGAAGATGAGGATGGGTGGGTCCATGCCACTTGATAACTAAGTGCTCTCATCTACTTGGTGAACACCAAGCCAATGGGAGGGCCCGTCTCTAAGGAGATGGACAAGGATCCTAGGTTAACCACTGGCTCGAATGCACTCCCTCTGTATGTCTTCCTCTGTGTCTCTGTCTCTGTCTCTGCCTCCCTCTCCCTCTTCCCATCCCCACCCTCCCTCCCTCTCCCCCATATTATATTATTTAAGAAAACAACAGAACAACAAGAAGAAGCCTTCGAGAAGACACTGTCAGGCATTATTTACCCCTGGCTTTCTTCCGTTCCCAGGGGCAGCTACCACAATATTAAACGATATTGTAAATCTATTTTTTTTCTTGACCCAAGGGTTTTATGTAAGACCTGAATCTGGGCTTTCTTTCTTTCCCCATGTGTCTGTCTCTGTGTGGTGGCATAGCTCCATTTTAATAAGTCTGAATTTGGGAGAGAAAGCATCCATTTTCCTTCAATGTTCCACAAAATTCCCTAGGGATAATCATTCTACATATGAGTTTTTCATCTTTGCCGTCCATTCTGACACACAAATTCCTGTCTTTAGAAGTCGAAGTTGGAAGGCATTCAATTTCTGTATCTCACTATTTCGTGCACATTCAAATCAGCGAGCTCTTCCTTTCCATTTGGTGCCTAATGTCTGCCTGAAGAAATCTTCCATTGACAATAAGCAAATGAATAAAAAGTGGACACAGCTAATGCCCCACACCCCTTGTATTCTTAAGAAGTATTTTGGCAGTTTTTGTTTTTATTTAAAGACCTTTATTTTTTTTAAATGTCATACATGTACACATCGAATACACATAGTTTGGATTGAAATCTACTTCTTATGCACATTTAGGAGGTGCAGTGCAATATGTAGACCCACGTGTGTTTTGGGGAGTGGTCAGGTCAGTGGATCAAATGCATCTGCTACCTTCCACAAGATCAGTCTTTTCTGGTGGGCACACTCCTCTCCGTTGGGAAGTATGATGAATTATCAATTATACCCACTGCACTCCAGAATGAACCCGAGAGCTGACCCACAGCACCCCTTTGCCCTCTCTCCTGCCTCGCCAATCTACCAATCCCATGTCTCATGGCACCCCAGTTCCAGCCACAGCTAGAATTCCACCACCGTCAAGCTCTTCTTATAGCATGAGTTCTAGACTCTTTCAAAAGCGGTCTTGAAGACAAGAGACATTTCAGTTGTGTGATCATTGTGCACGCATGCTCCATCGGTGTCTGCACTTTTAAGTTTCCCATTAACTTGAGTGTTTCTCTCTGGATACCAAGTCTCATCCTAGCTCTCCATCTGTAACCTGCTTACAGAGTTTGCTGCTCAAGTCTTCACCATTGTCTTCTGTGCACTGAGCCAGTTTATCTACAGCTGTTGTGTGC
Organism: Micromys minutus; assembly: GCF_963924665.1. Lineage (NCBI taxonomy): Eukaryota > Metazoa > Chordata > Mammalia > Rodentia > Muridae > Micromys > Micromys minutus. Next base: position 4,468,814 of record NC_137981.1, on the reverse strand, counting down.
TTCTGCCGCATCTACATTGTCACTGTGATGGTATTTTTCTTTCTGTCTGTTTCTTCCACAGGAGTTTAACCAGTAACCTACCCAATGTGAACCTACCCAATGTGAACCTACCCAAAGTACCAAATCTACCAGTTAACATCCCTCTAGGCATCCCACAAATGCCTACTTTTTCGGCACCGTCATGGATGGCTGCTATATATGATGCTGAGTGTGTATTCAGTTCACATTAGATCTCATTTAAATTTAAGTGATCTTGGCATGGATATGCATTGCTTATTTCTATACATCCTATATAACAGAGATGGAGATGGATAATTAGACATATTTTGCTGATCATGCAGAGACAATATTGTTTATTTCTGGCATCCATGGTGTTTATAAGACATTTGCTATATATACACAGTAACGATTTGTCTAACGCCCACTGAACACACTAGGACTAATCTTCACTTCCTGAATTCCTTTGTAAGAGGATTTCTACCCCCAGCTTTCAATGCAGGGGCCTTTATGCAGGTCTTTCAATGTAGGACTTTAGGAATTATTCATCCCCAAATATCCAAAGAAATATTCATTGATGGTCTGACCAGTCACTTCTGATCTGGTCCAAGTCTACAAATGAAGCTTGCTGACCTAGAAGCAGGTTTTGGTTTTTGTTTAATAATTAAATATTTTTCAAGGCCAATTAAAGCCACAAAGTATCTTCCTGATGGCAGTAAATAGCAAGATATCGGAATGGAATGTTCAGAGCCACATAAAAACTTGTGAATGGTCCTCCCAGACTAGGTAAACTGCATGTGTAGACATTTCCCAGGGACAAAGTACAGAAGGAAGCTTTGACAGCTAGGCAGCAAGAAGGCTTCTGAACTTGAGAATGCAAGCATCGCATCGGGCCACACAATTACGGTTGGGCAGTGATGTCTCTGCATCCTTGGTGCAGACTCAGTTTTGGCTTCCTTCACAGGGATGGCAGAGATGTGGGAGGCATTTTTGCCTAGAGCACATGCCCCTTCTCCCAAGCAAGCAGTCTGAAGAACACGGGGATTGAGCGGATATTTCTTCTCACTTAGGAAGTGAGTCTTCTCTCCCTCTGCCTTAGCAAGAAGATCCAGTGCCCCTCAGTTCTACCTCAGTGAGATGAAATCAGAACCATGTGGGTGACTTAAGAAGTGAAATAAGGTTTACCAGTTCTCCACCTTCCTTTGATCCTCCACTTTGACCACAGCTAATTATAGGCCAGATAAGCTTTTCCTTGGAAGAATAAATTGGCACATTTTCAAAGGGAAGTGTTATTATCAAAGGAGTAAAAAATGACCTGAAACTGGCCGTGATGTTTTGAAATCTCCAACCCCCATTCATCAAGGTGGCCCTTGGCGATTTCAGAGCCGCAGTTAATCCAGAAGGAGAGCAAGACAGTAAAAGGACTTCTCGACCTGGTGCCCCAAAGCTCCCTCCTAGTCTATAAAACCACAGTCACGCACAAGCCCACAGTGAAATCGTGAGGCCCGTGTGTCTGACTCTCTTATAGAGACAAATTCAAACCTCCAAATTTTTCATATTTGAGGAAAATTTTTCCTAAAAAATATATCATATTCATGCTAAGATGACAATATTACAAGTTAAATTAGTTAGTGTCTGTTTATTAGATTAGATAGTGTCTGTTTCAAATTAAAACCAAATACATGAAAGCTTCTCTTAGCTTGTCCCGTGCATGTTCTGTGATACTGTTTTTGAAAAGATATGAATCAAGACATTGTGATAAAGCAGATAATAGCCTCCATTCAATTAATTAAGGCATGGGTGGGAACACATTTTGGTAACTGCTCAGCAATCAAAATAATCTTGGTGCTATTGCCTTAACATTAACAGTTTATCTTAAAAATAAAAAGAAAATATTCTTTTCCTCATGTCAAAACTTAATAATAAGCTCTTCAAAGAAAAAAATGCTACAAGAATTTTTTGAAACTCTGAAACCAGATGGGTGTCAAAATGTTGTTGTAATAAATACCAATTATTGCATTCATATGTACTTAATGATTTAAAACATAAACCATGCAGTTCCAAAACGGGGCTTAGACTAGACAAAGTTGGGGTTTCTTTTTTTCCAAGCATGGGGTGGGGTAGGGGAAGGCTAAACTTTCATGGAGAGACGTGCATTCCCCCACTTTTAAATGAAGCTCACTGTAGTGTCTAAAAGGAAGGCATAGATCCTCAGTCACCGGCCAGGAAATGCCTGATTCGATATCTTTTCATGATCCCGGCTCTTCCCTCTGCCACCTTTCATTTGAAGGACGTGTTTTCATGTCACCTGCTCCTTTGTGTCAGATACATCCTTGTACTGACCTCGAACTGGTCTGTTCTGAAAGCATTGCCCTGTTGGTGCAGGCCGTAGACTCTGGCTCCCTCTCGGCATGTTGGGAGCTTGCCCCCTCCTCACCCTGCAGTAGCTGTGGATGCATCTCTGCACTAGCTATATTCTTCTCCGAGGCATTAATTCAATGCAGCTGACATCTGTCACAATAGAAACACCCACTCTCGTCTGTTTCTATAGACGATGTCAGAAGAAGTGGTGATGCATGGTGTGTTGGACATTTTATAAATCGCTGTGTTAGCATCAGTGGTATGCGAGGAAGCGGGTGGGGAGCTGGGCCACCCCTCAGAGTTCCAAATGGGGTGACTACAGGAGAAAGCCAGCCCAAGAAGGGCCAGAGGGGAAGAGGTGGAACCTTTCCCACGCACAGACCGTCCATGGATGTCCCAGGTAAAAGTCTCTTGGATGTCATCGTTTACCCGGATCTATAGAGGACTGGGAACGATGGGGAGAGAGCTCAGGTTCAGAGACCTGAAGTATCAGAGATCCACTGTCAACTCACTTCGTCTGCTCCAACTCCCCTCCTCCTAGAACTGCCTATGTAACAGGCTGCTCTAGGAAAATTGGAAGGCTAGGCACTGGACAGGACTTTGGGATTCAAGGTATCCAAGTGTCCCTGTCTCTACCTGAGTCTCCTCAGTTTTGTTTTCCAGCTCTTCAAGAGAGAAAGCAGGTCCTCGCTCACCACTTTGTTAGCACTGTCCTTTTGAAACCCAAGTCTTGTGACATTTCCAAGAGGTCTCCACTCTGGAGGAGAACTGGGGAAATGCATGAAGCCCTGGATCCTAAAAACTGCATGTTATCATGTGGTTCTTATCCATGGAGACTTACGTCTCCCCCTGGTTCATAGCCTTCGTCTGAATCATCACATATGCTAATGTGGTTATTAAAAGAAGGCTGATTTTTACCATACGCTATCCTCCTACTTAGAAGGAGACAACTTCTTCAGTCATCTTGATGATGGTCTGAAGCAATTGGCTGAGCAAAGTGAACTGGGTCCTGTATGGTAAAACTCAAGTTCTGCCAGTGGAGACTGCCCCCCTTCCGCCGCCAACACACGTTGTTTCGTATGTGGAAGCCACTGTTTGCCTAAGGCCTTCCAGCCCCAAGTTGTCTCTATGTTAGCTTCTCTCAAGCCCAAGGCAACTGGGTGACTTTTCATTTCTAATTTTGTTATCCTACCAGTAATGGATCAGGTACATCAGAAGATTTGTTCTGGAAACTTGATGCTCTTCAGACTTTCATCCGTGACCTACACTGGCCTGAGGAAGAGTTTGGAAAACACCTAGAGCAGCGGCTAAAACTCATGGCAAGTGACATGATTGAGTCGTGCGTCAAAAGGTAGGAATGAGTGGCTGGAAAGACCCAGCCCCTGCTTCCCATTGTGCAACTCTGAAAGACCAGTGAGCTCGTGTGAGTGATTCCTAAAGCTCTGGAGAAGGTCATCGATAGTCCAAGTCCGCTCTGGTAATGACAGGGATAGTGTAACCCCAACACTAAAGACCCTGCAGTTGCTATAAATTCAAAACCAGCCTGGCCTACATAGCAAGACCCTGTCTTAAAATATTAACACCCTTTTCTAAGTCAGCTGGAATGCTTGCGTGCCCATGTTGAACATCTAACCTGCTCTGTATCCAGAAATAAAGTTATTTTATAAGTAAAACTGCCAGTTTGCCCTGTTGCTGGTTCTGTGAGGAAAGAGGACTCCCATCCGTCCTTGCTCATCTCTACCATCTCACCATCTAGCATGCCTGCCACAAAATAGCTGCACAGTAAACATTTATAAGTACGAGGGTATGGAGATGGACAGAAAGAGAGAGAGAGAGAGAGAGAAAGAGAGAGAGAGAGAGAGAAAGACAGACAGACAGACAGACAGACAGACAGACAGACGGGTAGAGGAAAATGTACAATTCCAGAGCCAGTGTATATGGAATCTAGGTCCCGGGATTTCCAACACAAACTAAGCCTTAGCATTACCGTTCGCTCTGTGCATGTGAGCTGAGTACCTGGTGTGTGCACCGGAGGTTAATTTTCTTGCCCTCGTTCTAACCAGGAATCAGCTCGAAGTTATGACACACCTGCACATGTGCTTTAGCCCCCACGGAGTTTCCCTTTTTACCACTGGGGCTCAGGGTAGAAAATGAATCCCTCTGCTTGCAGGCCTGATGCTGATTGGTCTGAGGTGGAGACAGGAAGAGAATAAGAAGTGTTTATCCTCTGATCTGATACGGTAGAGCAGGCCCAGTACTGAGTCCTTGACATACAGGAGAAGGAAAGACACCTGCCCAAGCAGGAGAATTCACATCTGTCTTTGATATCATCACCACCCTGTCATCCCGAAACATGCCCAAGTTTCTTTTCTGGTTTAAAAGGATCCCATTAGTTTTTCTCTTTCTACGAAAAGAAGAAAAAAGAAAAATGAAAGGAAAAAAAAAGGATGAAGGGAGGGAGGAGAAACTAACTCACGAGCGATCTTGGCATCTCTGGATCTCCAGATGTTACTTATGTACTTTAGTTGATGAATAAGTTGTGAGTGGTGGGGGCTGGGCTGGCCTAAGAGTCTCTGAATCCAGCCTTTGATACCCTGGCAGAAGAAAATAGAACTAATGCATCAAACCTGAACCCTCTTGGGACAGGAGAGCAGTGTTGTTGCAGGTAGGTAATCAGCAACTCGAGGAACCCAGGAAAGCTCCCTAAGGTTGGGAGGCACTGGGCAGGTGCTTGCCCTTTTGCAAATCTAAAGTCTGAACAATCCAGACAGTGGATTTTGTTCTTTTCTGCTCAGCTCTAGAACCAAAGACAGGTCTGATTTTCAAGTTGTTGGTCAAAAGTTTCCAGTTCTTAATTCTATAATCTCTAATAGTCTGTACTGATTTTAGGCAAAGCAATAGTTGTCCAACAACTCAGCCATTTGACCAAAATCTCTTCATGGGGCAACTCTTTGAGGCCATCGATCATTTTTTTCTTCTATGTCATACAAGAGCAAGAGCCAAAGTGAGTTTAGTTTAAGACCTACCCTCACACACACACACACACACACACACACACACACACACACACACACACAACTATCCAGAAAGGTATTTATGTCCTTCAGTCTGAAGCCAATCTGCTGAACAGGGCATAGAATGAGAGATACTTAGAAGAAATAAAGAGAATATCTGAGGCTGGGAACTGGGGTTCATTTTTCCCACACCACATCACGGTTATGTTCAGGCACCAAGAGAAGATAAGTTCCTAAGAGGGAGGGATGGACCTGAATCCCTGGACACTCCTCACCCCCCAAGCCACAGATATCTACCTGGAACACAGTAGCTAAGTCACCTTTCAGTGTCAGGACTCATATCACTGTGTATAGGCAGCTCTAACACCCAGAATTCCCTCATGCTACTTTCTGTCGAGGCTCTAAACGTAAGCACAAATGCTGCCTCTGGAAATACCCCAACTGCAACTTTTAAGGCATAGAATGTGTGTTGGAAGAACCTAAAACTATTGATTATTTCTTTGGGATAGAATAAATAACCTTTGTTCAATAGCCACATGGTTAGGACAGTGGGCTGTGGCTTCAGGCATACACCACTTAGAGGCACTCACCCGACAGTGACAGTGCCTCTGGTGCAAACATAGGCACTCTACCCTCAGGGAGTCAATCGGGTTAAGTGACATCTCTATTCCTGGTTTTGCAGACCCCTAGCGCTCTCAGTCAAATTCATTTCCCACATCTGCCTTCCTCTTTTCACAGCCCTGCACTCCACAGGCTAGGAACAGTTCTCCTGTGAAGAGGAATGTGAAAAAGGGAAGACGCTTGCTTCATTGCAAAGGAGTGGTTTAGCATTTCCATTTCTCAGATCGGGCCGGAACTAGCGCATAAGCCTCGGAAGATCAGCACAGGGCCCGGTCCAACTCGGTACCCATCAGGCCTCCTTCTCACAGAACTAGAAAACGATGTATTTTCAGCAGAGCTTAAAATGATCATCGTGATTAGAAAGCTACTTCAGTGCACTGAGCATTTAGAAGCCAAGATACATTTATCTTTAACATGATCATATAATCTATAGGGGTGTTTTGAGGGTGTTTTTTCCCCCTTAGGAACTGGGCTTCCAACCTTAGAAATTATACTTGGCTTCCCTACATGCACCCAGGGTGTGCTAGCGAGCTGGCATCCTTTCCTGAGCTAACTAGCTGTGTGGTCCTCCTATGCACCAATAGAAAACAGCTTTCAATTCCTCTTAAAGCCGTGCCATCCTGGTAGCTGCATGAGCTCTGAAGGGTGGCAGTGGGCAGTAAGCGTGTTAGATGGAAGGGCAGACTTTAGTGAAACCACTTGCCAACCAGGGGCTATTCCAAAGGACACATGAGGATGTAACCCACTTCCCTGAAACCTTTTACAACAGAGCTGGTCCCCCTTCCAAATAGCCATGCCAAGGACTGGACCTCGCACCTGTCCTGCAAGCTAGCTAGCTACCTAGAGATAGCGTCTCCTGTGAGAGCCTGATAGGTTTCCAGTATTTTAATTTGACCTATGCCAACATAATATTATCAAAATACCAAAATGGTTACATGAGTCTCTGTAATATTGTTGTATGCCAAGGAAATTACTATTGCTATTTAATTGTAACTTACTAAAAACTAGCAACAACAGTAACAAAAACAAAACCTACCCTGTGAGTGCCCCAAAGATATGACTTCTCTTCCCCTTCCCAAAGGCAGCCATTTTTAGGGATGGATACATTTTCTTCTAATGATTCTTTAGCAAGCACAATCTATATATATATATATTTAGTGTTTTAACCAATATAAAAAAATTTTGGACTTCAAAAGAAGATTTTTTTTTCAATCTCTTTTCAAAGCTAAAAGAAAAAGGAAACGACAACAAGGGTCATTTAAGCTTTCTCTCCACACTGGGGCTCTAACGAGGAGAAACTGCCTGCGTGTGTTTTGTTTGTAAGTGAAGTGCTTCGAGGTAGGCACTTGCCAATGTGAAAGAGGCTGCATATGTTGTAATGCTATAATCAGGTTTTTTTAATTCATTTATTCTCCTACAATTAGGGCTCTCCATACCATGAAATTTATAGATAGCACACAGAGCTACAGGTGTTCTGTGGACTGCTAAGGAAGAATGGGTGTGCAAGAAGGGCTATCCACAAGAAGAAGCCCTCTTTAGATGGGGAAGTCATTGAAAAGGAACGTGTGTGAAGTCATTGCGTGTTGAAACGAACTACAGCCTTCGACTTTCTTTTTCACTAACCTCTGGGCAAGTATCTCCTCCACCTCCTGTCATATGAATGCTGAATTGGTCTTTCCCTACTTTGTTTTAATAGAACCAGGATTGCATTTGAAGTTAAGCTGCAAAAAACCAGTCGATCAACAGATTTTCGAGTCCCACAGTCAATATGCACCATGTTTAATGTTATGGTTGATGCCAAAGCTCAATCAACAAAACTCTGCAGTATGGAAATGGGCCAAGAGGTAAAAAAAAAAAAACCCTTCCCCCTTCACCTCCCCCCTCCCCCCTTTCCCCTCTTCTCTCTCCATTGATTATATAGAAGAAAACCTCACAAATTTCTTCCTCCTACCCAAGTCTAGTTTTAGAAATACCCTCTGAACATTTGTAGATTAAGCCATGGATAAGTGTTCAGTATCTGTCAATTTCTGAGGCACGTGCTGATGAGTGTGCCAGTCACTTGGAAGTGGTTCTTGGCTGGAATTCAAGTGGTCGCAAGGTTTCTTTAAGCTAAAGGATGTTTGGTGACCTTATTTATTAGGCCATTCTCTGTACCAGATGTGGAAGTGTCTGAATGCTGGTCTCTTCCCGTGGGTAGTATATCTTAGTCCTTGAACATCTGGATAGCAGGAGAAATCCAACTAACTGCAAACCTCTCCCAAGCTATGCCAGTAGATTCTGCAAGTCCAAAGCAATTTTCAAGCTTTCAGTTTTCCCTAGAATGAATTGATTGTGAATTTTCCCTGACCAGAAGTTTATTCCTTTTCAGAGTTTCTGATTCTAAAGTCAGATTTAAAATGTGAAGGAGAAGGAAGCAGCAACTTGGACTTGATTAAAGACGATCATGATCATTTTTCTCCAATGGCCTTAAGCCAGCTAGATATTCATATACCAATTTAGAATTAATTCAGTAACATTTCTGGCAACTCTATACTGTTGCCAATTGGCATAAATTGCTCCTAAATCAGATCTTTCGATACCAGCCTTACATGCTCAGAATTTTTACTAAATTCTATTTGCTCCTTGTTCGCTATTTATTTTCTCCTCCAGCACCTTCCGTTTTATATGTGGGTTGGTGGTGTTCTCTCCTGGCGAGATCTCCTCCAACCTTGTTTCCCCCACAAGTGAGCTTCCTCAGCCACCCCTGCTAGCTTCTGCTCTGGCTGATTTCCTCTGAACCTCCCCCATGGAGTTCAAGTTTTAGACACCAGAGTCAATACAAAGCCCTGGGCTCTCCCAAGTCACTTGTGCAAAAGAGTCAGAGCAGTGCTCTAAAATTCACTGTGCTTCATTCAACCTTCCAGAATTCTCTGGAGATTCAGCTCATAGTATTTCAACTTGTTTGGGCTGTGTTAAAAGAATTTCAACTTCTGGAGGACAATTCTTGAGGAATGACATCCAAGGCATCCTCTGGCATCCCCCACACATGCATGCACCAGCACACAGACACAGATATGAGCACACGTGTACCACATATATACACACATGCACCTACATAGACATATAAATGCACATGTGTACCAAGATAAAAGCCCCACTTACACACAGGTATTTAGGTTTCTGTGACCATCGCTGATGAGGATAGTCACATTGGTGGCTATTCTAGAAGACACACTTGGGAAGCAGTGATCTGAGGCTCCCTGTTATCTGAAAATGAGCCACAGAGAGAAAGGTTGGAACAATGGGAAGGAAGACCTGGGTTGTCAGTCACCTGGATAAGTGTCTTGAGTTGTGCTTCAAACTGGACTTGGATAATCCTGGCAGCCTCTTGGAGCCTCAGTTTCCCCATCTGTAAAATAATACCACTGATAGACTTTTATTTGGCCGATTTCAGTTGCAGAATTGTTTTTTTCATACTTCATCCAGAAGCCTAGCACATAAAAACATAAAAATAGAGTTGATCCTGGGGAGAGGCACCTTTCCTCTCCACCCTAGCGCCTCTGCACACCACCACTTGCCCACGCTTCTCTGGAGGAATCTGAAATCCGTGGTTTTCACAGAGCCCACTTTGCAAATCTTACTGTAAGATCTCTAAATCAGCAACTCTCTCTAAGTCGTTAAAGATCCCTTTGAGTTTATGCTTTCTGGAAAGGTATCACTCTGGAATCTCTCTCCCCTTAAAGCCTCCACTGCTTGTGTTGTTGCTTCTGCTGATGTTGCTACTGCTGCTGCTACTACTACTTCTTAAATCACAGAGGTGCAAATCCCATTCATCTAGGATTTACCCTTCAGAAGTATACACTCCCATCATCATCATAGTCAATTTCATGCCATTTTCATGGTCTTAAAAAGAAACCAACTATACATCAATAGCCAGTGTTCTGCCTGTATTCCTAGGTTATCTTCAACCTAGATTCTGCAGATGTGCCTGTTTCTGGTTTTGGCTTTTTACTTAAATAAAACCATGAAATAGGTGGGCTATAGGTACCTTGTTCTCTTAGCATAATGTTTTCAAGATCCATGCATGGGGTATGTGTGTGTGTGTGTGTGTGTGTGTGTGTGTGTGTGTGTGTATTATAGGCATATATACAGGATTTGCCTCTCTTCCATTCTGTTTCAATGTTTTAAATATATACATCTTCTGTGTGATATCATAGTATCCTTCAGAGCAAGAACAAAAGGATAGCAAAGGGATTTTTCTTTCTTTTAAGGTTGGGGTCCAATTTGTAAATGTCCTCTCAGAGATTTTGGGTATATATCATGTCTGAGATTCACAAGAATGACCCCCTTCTTCAGTAGAGGAGGGTGGATATTATAGGACTTACCTCTCTGCCATCATAGGAGGTCCTAAACCTCATCTTCAGGTTGATTGCTACTGCCTCGTTAAGGTGCCACACTCCTTGAACAGGTAGCCATGTATCTCTGAGCTCAGCGCTGCAGCTCTGAGGATAAATGTGAGAATGGGGAGTGGGTGGGGTTGTTTAAACTCTATTAAGAATCTAGTCAAAGCTATGGGTCCACTTCCCAGAAAATACTTATAAGAAAAAAGAAACAAATTATCTAGGAATTAAATAACTAGGTCCTGTGGCCCTTTATCTTACCTCTCAGACTGTGCACTCTTGAACAAGCCAGGACCAAGGTCTCTTGAGTAACACCTAAGACTCAGCATGCAGTACATAGACAATACACTCAGGCTTTTGATAGTGGAGATCCAGTCCCCTTACTTCTAGATGTAAGTAAGAGTAAAGAGTTGGAACACGTTGCCACTAAATACTGGAATATATTAATTCTGGGAATATTTTTCTAACTCAGCATTTGTTAAATAAAAATAATAACTGAAGTTTGTACATATTTTCCCTAGGGAAAAATGTACACATATATCCAAGATTAAAGACCCATCTAACACTGTATTCTAATCTTTTGTTCTTCACCTAAGGACATTTGTTTTCATACAATAAGGTCTATCAGGATTTCCTTCATTGTATAATGAACCCATGGCCTATGTAACCAGCTTGTGGGAAGTAAAGCCTCCTAGTGTAGCCAAAAATGGTTAGGATGACACCAGATGTAATTGTATTCCATCTCCATGGCCTGGCATCTCAACTGTGATCCAAAATGGTCTGTATTATACAAAATGATGAGATTTATCTTTAAAGTAAAATGGGCTTGTTAGTGGAGACTCGAGTAAAGATGGCTGGGAACATTATAGAACTGAGATAAGAATACTTGGAAACCATTTGACTTCCGTTCTCATGTGCTGTATGCCTTGGAATATCAACCATTAAGCCTGTATTACAGCTCTAGTTTCTCGATCTGGCTACTACCTGGATTCCGTCTCCCTCAACCTGATTTGGACTAGGCACTAGTGAGTGGACACAATACCCAGTTTTACAATCACATCCCGAGTTTCCTCACTGGGATAAAGTCTCATCTAAAGGCAGCTGTTGGGACATTTGTTCGCCATACTTTTCCATCTTAAATATTTATTTTTTCATTAAAATTTGTGAAGTACCAATAGAGAGGAAATTGTGTATTAAATAGTTTCTCACTTGGCCTAGTGTGTTTTCATCTCATTTCCAAGGTCAGATGGTCTTAACAGAAAGATAACGTACACACAATCTGTTCCATGACAAGGCAAAATGTGCAGCGCATGAAGTCATGGGATGCTTTCCCGCAGCATCCTGGGTTTGCAGTCACTTAGCCCAGCAGATGCAAAAGCCAGCTCTCCATTCTTTTTGTGCTGCTGAAAACCTGGGCTTCTCTTAGTCACTACTGTTGGGATTTCAGGGTACGGGTCACGTGAAGCCAAGGAGGCCACAGAGAGAATTGGAAGATGAGAAATCTGCTAAGATGCAGTAGAATGGGATGGAGAGGCAGTTTACAAAGGGCTTCATGACAACATCCAGCAGGGAAGATGGGAATCAGAAGGTCCCTATGCACATACACCCCAAACAATAAATACGCCAGAAAAAGCACAGAGTCGTAGAGGAAGCTCACTGTGGTTCCAGAAAAGCAAGTTAGTCAAATAAATCACCTATGACAGGAAAATCAGGCAAAAGGAGTACAGATTTTGTCATTACCTAAATTGCAATGGGGAATTCTTTAATATCTAGCACTTAGCAACATGAGTCACAACGTTAGTATTAAGGTATAATTGCCATTCAGTGTATACAACTGAGACATGTTTAGAGAAATGTGTACAACCATGTAGCCACAAGCTAATGGATTTTAATGCGAGTCCTGAGGGAAATAGTAAAATGGCCATGTTGTAATTCCTTCTTTTTAAAAACATTCAAATTCTTACTGTATAGCCCAGGCTAGCCTCAAATTCATAACAACTCTCTTGCCTTAACCTTTCCCACCAAATGTTAGGATTCTAGGCACGAGCCACCAGGCCAGTTGTATACAATTTCTAAACTGTGCAATTGTGCGTATTATGTATTTCATTGGTTCCTGGACAGGTCTATGTCAATCCCATATCCAGAATGTAATTCTCGTTCCACTGCAGTGCTGGGAAAGCAAAGCAGCAGAGATAGCATGCTCACGTTAACGTGAGAAGGAGAGACAGGGCAACTGTATCCAAACACTTCATTTTAGAGGAGAGAATGAAGGGCTCGGTCCATATAGTGGTTACTGTGCAAGCCTAAGGACCTAAACTCAATCCCCATTCCCCACATAAAAATCTGTGTGTGTATGTGAGTGTACGTGTATGTGTGTCTGTGTGTGTGAGTGTGTGTGTGAGTATATGTGTATGTGTGTATGTACATGTGTAAGTGTGTGTGTGAATGTGTGTTTGTAAGCCCAGAATTAAGAAGGCAGTGATATGAGGCTACCCTCTCCTTCTTATCAAAAACCAATGAGAGGCTTTGTGGATAGCTCCTGAGAAGTGACACCCAGGTAGTCCTCTGGCCTCCACAAACAAACATGTGTGAGTATACACACACACACACACACACACACACACACACACACACCATGCTTTATTTTATAAGCAGGTGAAGATATTTATTATACCAGGGAGATCATATTTATACACAGCAAAAGGAAGAGACCGTGGGATTACATAGTAATCAACACGGGAAGGTATATTACTTCCACAGCATCTCCACCTTATGTCCAAATGGAAGAACAAGTTCCTCTAAAGAGAAGGATTCTCCCCATTGACCCTGGAGACACAAGACTCAGGCCTGAGCCTGTCTTCATATACAGGGAATGAGCCCTGTCTGTTTTTATCCTCTGTCAAGGCTTTTAAGAGAACGTGTCTACCTTCATTGGTGCTTTGCTTGGTTAGAAGCCCTTCATGCCATGTTTCATCCTGTGCTACCTTTCATATAGCAGCTCTTCTGGATAAGCATAATATCCTAGTTACTTTAATAAATGTGACTCAATTACAGCAATCCAAGGAAAATCTAGTGAAACAAGTCAGTCACGTGACAACAGAAAGTAGGGATATGATTCTGGGTCCTATTTCAATAGCTAAAAATGAATTTGGAACCCTGTCAATATTCCCATATTCTTTTGATTTAACATTCTTCTTTGTGACTCTAGTGCAGAATTCTGTGAATTCTTTTCTTTTTTAAACTGAGCCTTGGTTTGTACTATTTACAAGCAAACCTTCTTGAATCTAGCAGTGTGGCTAACAGGGTGCAGATTCATCAGGACAAAACCCCCAAGGGCCATTTGCTTTGTTTTCCCTCCAGTCAACTGGAGGAAGCAGGGAGGAGGAACCGGTGGTGGTGACCTCGTCTTCTCTACCCTTTGTGACTTCGTGAGGCACTTGGACACATAATGATATTTGGATTGCAATTACAGTTGGAAAAAAATATTTTCGCATCTAGATCCTCACTAGAGCTTCAAAGTAGATCTATGACTCTGATGTGCTCAGGGCCAGAAAGGGGCTCAGGCCCTTAGTTCTTAAGGGATATAAGTAAAACAACAGGCCAAGAAACACCTTGTCATTACGTTTCCTTCTTATTCATCGTCATATTCTTATAACCCATTGTGGATACATTGGGATTCTTTGTATGCGAATATATAAATACATAGAATAGTCAAGTTGAGGTATTTAATGTGCCCACTGCTTGAAACACACACACACAGAGAGAGAGAGAGAGAGAGGAGAGAGGGAGGGAGAGAGGAGAGAGAGAGGGAGGGAGAGAGGAGAGAGAGAGGGAGGGAGAGAGGAGAGAGAGAGGGAGAGAGAGAGAGGGAGGGAGAGAGGAGAGAGAGGGAGGGAGAGAGGAGAGAGAGGGAGGGAGAAAGGAGAGAGAGGGAGGGAGGGAGAGAGAGAGAGAGAGAGAGAGAGAGAGAGAGAGAGAGAGAGAGAGAGAGAACCATTCAAATATGTTTCTCCTGGTTATTTTGAGACACAGAGCTGAAGACACACTCACCAAGGCTTGCCTAGCCCCTTCTGGAGACCAGCAGTCTATATTAGTCACACCCTCCCCCATGGCAAGATCTTGGTGCTGTTACCTGTAGTGGGTTTACAGATAAGGAAACTGAGCTCAACATGTAGGCAGCATGGCCTGTGGACCTCACACCGGGACGTTATCCAGGTCTTCTAAGTGCAAAGCAGTGTCTCATCTGCTTGCACTGCCCAGTCACCCTGCTTCCCAGCAACCAGCTTTGCAACACATTCCTCTCCTCACTTCTGTGTCTTCACAGCTTTGTAATGCTTTATTTAATTTTCATCTTTCTGTGTGTCCTTTTGTCCTGATTTTTATTTGCACTGTTCCTTTTTCTTTTTGTTCCTAATTAACCCTCCTCCTGAAAGTTTGCTAAAGAGTGGGTAAGTGCACTTTTCTTTCCAAATAACAATGTTTTTGTATTGTTGTTTTTGTGTTTCGGAAATACAAAATAATTCAAATGGATACTAAAATGTTCTAATAAATGTCAAGGAGCTGGCATATAATAATTTGTGTTGAGATTGCTTTTCCTTCTCCCCTGGCATTCACAGCAGATTTTTGTTTGTGTGGGGGTGTGTTTTTACATTACTATTTAAATTTAATCGACAGCACCAGTTTGAAAAAAATGGAAAAACTTAGCTTCAGTCTCAGCAGAAGGTCTAACCTGGATCTGCTTATTGGTAACCGAGTAAAAGTGAGGGGGAAATGTAGCTTGTCACAGTGGTTCAGAAAGACACTTTACCTGGCCTCTGGGTCAAGACTGTAGTTAAAACTGATGGGTTCTGAGGCATATACTGAGAACTAAAGTAAAATAAAATATCTAGGAGGTCTTTATAAAATCTCTGTCTTAGTCAAATTCCCTTTGGAGCGATCCAACCGTTTAAATTGCATCCCCCAACAGTTCCCCAGAAATACCCTTTTGCTTCCTAATGTACTAAATTACTATTGAATCAAGCCTTGTAAAATCCAGTTCAACACATTGCTAGGCCATTAAGCCAGCCATACGTGCTGGGGTGTGTGTGTGTGTGTAACTGTGTGCGCATACATCAAAGGCTATCTGAAGTCTTAGACGAGAAGCAATGAATCTGCTGAGTTTTCAAGTGCTTCGGGTCTCTATCAAAGAGAAGTTCAGAATCTTAGAGCTGCTTCTAGGACTGTGGAAACAAACCAGATCTGCAGGCCAGGTTTTATTTATAGTTTCTGACCTAAAAACCAGGAACACAATGCCGCACTGTCAACTCCCTGACATGCTGATATGTATCTTTCTGTCTTCTTTAGCATCAATACCACTCAAAAATAGATGAACTAATTGAAGAGACCGTTAAAGAAATGATCACACTCTTGGTGGCAAAGGTAACCTTCAGCTTCCGGTGAAAGGGGGCATTGTCAATGTTGCTTTGTTGTGTCTGCATTTCCATTAAAATGTAACACTTTAAAAAGTTGAGCTGGATACCCGCTTCTCCCAAGAAACGAGATTGTACATCACCAAGCCCCAGCTTGCGAGGATTTTCCGATGTTCGTGAGCCGTGTGAAGATCAATCGATGAAGCGGCATCTGTTAACTTAATAGAGTGTGTCCCCAAGCGCCGTGCTAGGTTATGCGGGAAATGTTTGTTTTGTTTCTCGGCACTGACAAAGTTAGATTTTAAAATACATAAAGTGAAGCGGTAATAAGGAATTCTGCCATCCCGAAAACCCCTTTCCCTCTAGTTTCACATGCAGTGAGAGTCATAATAACACAGAAAAGTCAGATAAAGCTATTTCAGTCACCCTCATGAATTATAGAATTTCAACTAACTAATGCTGAATGGGAAGGCATTTATATTTGCCAGTGCTAAACTTCTGTTTCCCCCAAATTACTGATAAAATACAAATAAAAATAGACTGGATTAAATGTAGTGCTAATATGTAATGTAAAGACTGCTTTGCGCAGTTTGGGATTTCAAAAAGTGCATTTAATATTATCGCATGCTATATGCAACTCAATAATATTTTGTCACTTTGCACTTCTGTAACACTCCGTATTTGCAATCACATAATAATGAAGAGAAAGCCGGATAAGTCAAATATTGCCGTACAACGGCAGTCTTTCCCTTCCTCCAAGTGAGAGTTAAGAGATGGAATGCAGGGACGAAAGGATGCTGAGTCCTAGCCTCTAGGTGGCTGGGACATGCTGTTCTTTCTTGCAAATGATTATAATTTAAAATAATAATTTTCCCTTTTTGCTGTTTTGCTAGTTTGTAACAATATTGGAAGGCGTGCTGGCTAAGTTATCCAGATATGACGAGGGGACTTTGTTTTCTTCTTTTCTGTCATTTACGGTGAGTAAAGAACATCCCGCTCTCCTGGTTCTTGTTCTGGTTCAGCTGTGATTGTGCTTGGGTGAGAGGTAACATGTATTTCTGCTTGGTGGTGGCAGTGTGTGTTAATTACATTCAAGCACTAATGTAACAGTTACCACTGGAGAAGAGGCAGGGCGTTGCCTTATGGCCTGTAAGAGGTCCAGTTCCACAGCATTTGCGAATAGCCTACCCTCAGCTGCCTTGGCTATGACAGGAAATGCGGTGTGGGCCACCATTTTTACCAATAAATACTTCTAGACATTGTATATGGTGACCTTCAGGTCAGCTGTAACTGCAAATACCTTTTTTTATGGCCTTTACTAGTTAACATTTTCTTAACTGTATACAATTCAAGTCCAAGAAACCTCGTAGAGAAAGGAGTCTCAGTCTCCAAGTGAGTCTGCCTGGTACACAGCCTCAGTCTGTGGGAGTTGGAGTGTGGGGCTCCATAGACTGGAAATGCTTGCAGTCGGTGTACCTCCTTTAGGGAAAGGAGTTCTCTGGTTCTGCCTGCCTGAGCTCAGGAGCTGTTTGCCTTTACAGCCTCCCGAGATGCTAACATGTCCTTTCCAAATTCTTTGAAGTTCCAGTTCAGTGCTAAAATTGTTAAGGCCAACGCCAAAGGAACAGGAAAACAGGAGCCAGTAGCTTTCTGTGGACAGGTGATCAGAGGAGTCATTCATGCTGCTTTTCTCCCAGATCCTGCTAAGTAGGCAGAGTACAGTTGTTATGAGTTCTAAGCTGTTTTAACAACAATACAAGAACTCCAGTCAGCCTAGGAGCCTTTGACTGTAGTAATCTCCCAAGTGAGCACCAAATGCCAGACAAGGCCCAGAACATCATCTCAGGTACGAATCCCTATCTTTGGAATCCCTATAGAACTGAGTTCCATTCTGTCGCAATACTGGCCATCTGTGTGAGCCTGATGACATCTCTGAGTCTGAGTTTCCTCACCTGTCAGGATATAAGAGATAGATAATATCTCATATCATGCCATAGTATGAGATAAAAGCCTCATGGTCTGAGCTTATAATGGGACTCAATTTAAGTAGCATCTTTTGCAAGTAATGAAGATGATCATAAGAAAATTATACATGCAATACAACTTCTATTCACACATGTCCTAAAAAGGGGTAAATTTATGAGCAAATATACCCTATTTTGGCTTTTCCTTGGCCCATAGTTTCCTCTTCCTAGGAATGAAGGCAGACGTTAAGTACCATTTCAAACCATTGCTAGATAACTTTCGTATTCAAAACAGATGTGTAACTCTGACCTTCCCAAATATAAAGATAAATTCAATCCGGAAGTATGATGGCCTTCATAGCTAGTGTTCATTGTCAAAGGTGGATTGACTGGGAAGGGAACAATGCAAAAAGAAACATTGTATCCAACTCACTCTGCAGAACCACTTGTAAAATGTCACATCTGCAAAGAAACCTACCTAGCCCACTCGTTTGACAGAGTCCGAGACCCAGAGAGGGGGAGTCACTTATCTGAGGTGACATTGTGGAGACAGGAAAGCAAGTCCCTGCCAGTTCCCGCTGCTGAGTGGCTTCTGGAGAGAGTGGGACTCCTCTGGGAAATGCCTGACGCTGGAAGGCAGATTGGCTCATGAGTGGGAGAAGAAAAGGATCCAGGGCACACGAACTGGAGATAGACAAGGGCTCAGTCCTCCATGCAACAGTAGAGATGTCAAGGAACGGGGTGGGATGAAGTGCAAAATCTCTGCAAACTTCTCCTGGTGGTGCCTAGAGACTCTTGCTTTGAGACTTCATTTTGAACCTGTGTTTTCACAGCAGTGTACTAGAACCCACCACCTAGGAAGGCCCCTACGCTGTTTATAGAATCCACTTCTGTTCCCGCCAAGACCCTCCCCTGGGTTAGACTCTCCAAAAGATTTGTTAACCCAGTAGCAGCCAGATGAAGAATTTGGAATCAGGAATTCCCAGGGAGGGTGAGAAACCCAGACCAAGTGTCCCATGATGACTTCCCAGCAGCCTCAGTCTCATCTTTTCCATCCGTCCTCTGACACTTTACAGCCTAGAGGCAAGCCCAGCAATGACACCGCCATACCCCACACCGCCATTCCCCACACCGCCATACCCCACACCGCCATTCCCCACACCGCCATTCCCCACACCGCCATACCCCACACCGCCATTCCCCACACCGCCATTCCCCACACCGCCATTCCCCACACCGCCATTCCCCACACCGCCATACCCCACACCGCCATTCCCCACACCGCCATACCCCACACCGCCATTCCCCACACCGCCATACCCCACACCGCCATTCCCCACACCGCCATACCCAATACCGCCATACCCCATACCGAGCATTCCAGCTCTGTTGCTGGGCCTGGAACTTCCCTCCTTGTGATACTCCTCCCCCACACTTGGCCACCTCGTGGCCACAAGCACCCACTTCTCATTTGCAGCCTGTGATCTCATTGCCTGCCAGAATTCCAGTATTAGACACGGGAACTGAACTTAGAGGTGGCGAGAATCTCTCCACACATGGATTCTGAGTTCCTGCCCAAATTGCAGAGGGCCGCTGAAGGCGGCTGGCAGCCCAGTGGTGTCAACTTCCCAGGAATGGAATAGAGGTGAAAGGCTGGGGACAGTGGGGGGTAGGGGAGAACAAGTGCAGGAACCAGCTGTGTGTGTTCCAGGACCCGGACAGAGGTGTGTAGCCTGCGGAGTCTGGCGTGCTTGCCTCTAACTCTGCTCCCATTTTCTGCTTCCATTCTTTGAGCATTCCTGTGCACTTACCACATCCCCACCTCAGCAGGGCTGCCAAAGATGAGCCATGTGCTCGGCCCCCCAGAAAGCTGACGCGTATCGACAAATATGCCACCCTGTCCCCCCTCTTTCTCCTGCTGAGCGCCTCCTTTGCTGGGTGGGCTCGATTTTGTGGTCCAAGCCAGACATTTTGGAAAACGTCTGCAGTGGCGCAGAGCAGGCAGGAATATTTATTTCTCATCTCCATCTGCATTGCTTCCTCTCTTGGAGAGGAGCTGGGGGAGGAGGGCGGATGAGATGTGGCTTCCTCGTGCCAGCCCAAGAGGCGCCCAAGCACACCCTCCTTACCTCCCTCGGGGGCCTCAGCAGCAGTAGCAGCCTGGGACTGAGGGAGGCAGGCGCCTCTCGAACTTTTCAAAGATCAGCCCAGTTGGAAGATATAGTTAGCAACCATCCACCCATTTCCCTTGCCTACAAGATGTGCTTTTATGGCGGATGACTCTTTAGGGAGGGAAGGACTCTGCCTTGTGGGTAGCCTCATGCTGTTCTTTTAGGAGGCCAAGAGGTAGGGTAAGCAAGTATCCAGGTCCCTCTCCCATAGCATCAAGTATGTCACTCACCCTTGTCCAGGGTTTAGAAAGAGTGCTGTTTCTGAAATTAATTCATTTACCCAGTCAGTCACCCTGCATCCCTTAAAGCACTTATATGTCAGATCTTGTACCGGGGCGGGGTCACAGCAGTGTGCCGAAAGATGCTCTCTGCCCTTTCAGAGTCAGACCATCAGAAAGGAGAAGAGCAAATGATCAAGTGGAAGAAAACATTACCTGGGACACAAGCTGGAAGAAAAGCCAGAGTTGGGGAGATATCATTTAAACCAGGACAACCCCCCCCTCCAGATCTTTCTAGGGAACCATAAGCAGAGATGTCAGAAGCCAGCTGTGAACAAAGATGAAGGCGGGGAGTGTTTCAGAGACAGCAGTAGCCACCAATGGCCACAAAGCAAGGAAGCAGGAGCCATTTCTGCAGCATGACCTTACGGAGCGATTTTAGAGATGGAGACTGGATTGAAGAGGTCAAAGGGGAAAGCGGGGTGTGATGTGCTGTGCTGCAGACTTTGTCTAAGAGAAGTGAACCCCAGGCGTAAGTCAGATTCAGAAAGAAAAGTAGCTCCGAATACATAGATCTGGGTGAGGCAGTTCAGGCCAGCCCCTTAGCATGGAGAGGGGTGAGCTGAATCAACGGCCCATTCCCTACGCTTTCATTGCCTTTGCTGCGGTCGGTAAGTCCAGACATCTAAAATGAGTACAAAGGCCCCACTCCCCACATCCTCACTGAGTGCCTGGCACTGAGCTAAGTGTGCTGAACATGTTTCTGGAGCTCACCAGGCATCTCCGTTCTAACAACACTCTTTAGAAAGTGTTGGAAGCAAGGCTCAGAGAGGTTGCGCTCCCACCCCAACTCTACCTGAGCATTCCTCCACAGCCTTCACAGTGGGGTCAACACAGACATGGGAGTCTAACTCCCACCGCACACCCGCAGGTCAGAGCAGCAGCTCCTCCGAGGCACCAGGATTTCAGTCAGCTACAGTTTTTCTTCCAAACACATCCACTTGCTACTTACAGAACAAGAGGAAGGAAGCCCATTTCAAGGCTTCCAGGAGCCCAGTCCCCACTGTGTGTCCTGTCTCCTGGGTCTCTAACAGCTCACATCGACTGTTTGTTGTCGTTGCCATCATTCTATGGCCAAGGCTAGAGCCAGTTCACATGGCAGCAGTGACTGCTGAATTTTTGTTTGTTTTTTTTCAGAGTACTTTGAAACATGTATGTCACTTTGGTCATAATCAGAAATGGAGCACAGAGTTAACCTCTGTCCTGAGGGAACTGTGGTTATAGAAGCAAGCAATTGGAGGCATAGAGTAGGGTGAGTTTTCAGAACAGCTTGCTAATGTTTCCTCGAACAGTGTTCCGGTTTGCTTTGGATCTAGAAAGCGCCCCGGAGAGGAAAGGTTGCTTTTTATGCTGTGAGCTGGTGATCGGTGGCACTGACTCCCTCACCAAAGGCTAACGGAATCAGGCTGCTGCATTCCTGTGGGCTGGACCAGTTGGCTAATATTTGGAGTGAAATGCCCTGCCTCAGATGCTGCAGCAGCAGGCGTGCATGTCAGGACTAGCTTACTGACAGTATGGAATGATTTCCATACATTTTCTCCCTCATCTTTACAGCCAGACTCTGCCATAGATTCAGTTCATGCTATAGATGATGCCCACCGAGTTATTCTCTAAGCCATATAAATTCTTTAATTCACTCTTTTATTGTGGCCAGTGTAATTGCCTGCATGCACAGAACTCATCAGGGAAATCACCCGGTGATGCTTTTAAAACCCACTGTTACTTTATTCCTAAGTGGGAGAAATAACTACCTGGGGGGGGGGGCTGAAATGATAGCTCAGTAGGTAACGACACTTCCTGCACAATCTTGAGGATCTGAGTTCAGATCCCAGCACCTTTTTAGCAAGCCCAGCGTGGGTGGTGGACATAAACATGGGGTTCCTGGAGCTTGCTAGATGTAGTATTAGCAAAGAAACATGAGCTTCTAGTTCATGGAGAGACTGCTTCAAATCAATAAGACAATGATAGAGAATATCCCATGCCTTTATACACACACACACACACACACACACACACACATGCACAAGTGCACACATGCATATACCACAGGCTATGTCCAATGCTCACACTAAATAAATAAAACAATAAAATCTGACCAGCACAGTTTTTATGAATAACTTAGCCTAATTATTCCATTTTCAAATAACACCTAGGCAAGAGAATTTCCATTTTTCCACTGCCTTTGTGCTTCTGCATAATTTCCAGTTTTATTTTAACCCTTTGGGGAACACATTTTAAAATACATACTAGCATACTAGGTACTAGAGGCTCAGTACTAAGTAAGAGAGACTTCTTCTTACTTTCTGTTTGCAGGCTGCAGATATACTCCCAACAAGTAATTAAAAACATCATTATTCAGAGAAAGAGGAAAGTAGTCAGTGAAGTGGAATCACAGTGCAAAGATACACAGCCTCCTCCTCTAGAGGCAGGCCGGTGAAGGAAAGCACTTGTGGGGGGTGGACCTGGTCCTGCATGTACAGACTGTGTCTGTAGATAAATATGCACTTACATGCATGGACATACGAAAGCCACAGGACAAGCTTGGGTGCCTAGGCCGGCTGGCCAGAACATAACTGCCTGTACCATCTCTGTCTGGTTATGAATGACCCTTGCCATTCCCATCTGTGTGTATAGGTGTGCTGAGGACCAAATTCAGGTCTCTATGCTTACTTCTTGAGCCATCTCACCAGCCCCAGAAGTGACTCGAACTAAACCAACAGGAGAATTAACATTTGACCTGGCAAGGAAGGACTATGTTTAAGACAAGGCAAAGAGGCTGGCTCCCTGGTGGAAGCCAGCGGCAAGCTGCGCTCTGTTGGCATGGCAGCTGTGAGCTGCTGTTAGGTGAAGAGCCTTCCACGTTTTCCTAATTTGTTTTGCTCATGGGGAACTAGCAAAGTTCCGGTGCTCAGAAGTTCCTGTCCTCTTCTCTATCCCGTGCTAGTTTCTTTCATCAGCCACCTCCAAACATTTCAGAATGTCACATGGGCTTGGCGTCTGTGACGTGATGTTTCATCACCTATTTGGATACCCTCATTTCTGATTGCTGCCTTGAAAGCACAGTTGACAATTAACACAGCTGTTGACCAGAGCAACACAGAGAAGGAAAAGATATGCATCTGAAGGCAGCCATTTCCTTTAATGTTCTCTCAGAAACAGAGCTGTCTTTGAAAATGAACATGAGATAGACACCGTGTTTTGTTCAGACTCCAAAGTGCTGAGCAAGCTGCCCACAGAAACTCTACTGTGAAAGAAATAGCTAGAGGATTTATATGCGGTTTCAAGTGAGTTATAATTAAAGGTTGTCGGGTCCACCTTGACCTCCATCCAGACACAGTGGGACCTTATTGCCAGAAATTTAGAGAGAGATGGTAAGACCCAGGCTGAGAGAATTGACAGGCTGTTGGCCACTTCTGAGATCCGCTTCGGTTAACTGCAGGGTAAGGCTGCTGACATGAATATTGGGTCTAGGGTGAACCAGGGACTTTTTGCAGTGTGTAGTATGTGGCAGGTGCACTGTGAATGGCATTTCTAAAGCTGAGCTCAGTTTTCTCAGGAAAGGGAGGAAGTTAAAATGACCCAATCTAAACACTTCAACAGCTTTCCTTAATATACTAGCTAGTTCTCCTCTGAGGCCAGACTTCTCGGCGTACAAGATGAAGCAAAGATGTAAGGATTTGCCTTTCTACAGATTTCTATGTCCAGAATTTTGACCCCAAAGATATTTTTCATTACACTTTTTACATTGTTAACATTTTGTCTTTTGTTACTCATAGTCTTTAGAATTTCTCTTTATCAATTAAAATATCAGCTAGGGCTAGGAGGTAGATTCAGTGTTGGAGGGCTTGTGTAACAAATATGTAACCCTGTGTTTGATCCTCCAAAATAGACATGATATAGATAGTTAGATAGATAGGTAGATAGATAGATAGATAGATGATAGATAGATAGACAGACAGACAGATGACAGATTTCTAACACTGAAATCAGTTATTCAGTTAGCCATCATGTTTTAAATGACTGCTATAAGTAAATTACTGAACCAAAAGCTGTAGACAGGAGACTTTTAGCTGGGCATGATGACACATGTCTTTAATCCCAGTACATGGGAAGCAAAGACAGTTCAAGGCCAACCTCGTCTACATAGTGAATTACAGGATAGTCAGAACTACATAGAACCAGTCTCAAAAAAATTCTAAAAAATGTGTTTGACAAATATATAGGTGTGTATTTATGCTATGTATGTGCACTCGTGAGCACACGCGCTCGCACACACACACACACACACACACACACACACACACACACACATCCTATAAGTTACTACCTAGAGTACATTAATAAAATAGAACATTGGAGACTTTCTGGCTTTGTGTTTCCAGCCACTGGTATTACTGTACTGGTTCCTATTGCTAGTAAGATTCACTTCTCTGTGCTGAGTCCAGTCTCCACCTTTATGTTATATTTTCGAAGGCTGTAATTGATCATGGTGTGATTTTTCTATACCATCAAATTTAACCAACATACCAAATAGAAAATGATTTGTTGTTGAGGTGTTTGTTACTGTTGTCTTTCTAGAGGAAATGAATCAAGCGCAGGATGTAGCCACATTGTATCTAAGGCACTGTTAATGTTACATTCTATAAAACTTCTACACTAAGTATCCAACATGGGAGAGGGGGGTCATTCTTTCTGAACTCTCTTTTCATTTTCATTTGTCCATCAAGGATAATGTCTCTACTTAGTCTGGCCACATTTTATAATTTCCTGATATTCACATGTATCCTGGGGGCCTTGGCTCAACCCTCTCAGCATGTAACCATGTCTGCCTAGATTTAATAAATCAATTTTATTTGCATAGTAATTTCTTTTTCTACCCTTTCTCTCATCTAGAGTGGTACTGATGTTCTACTTAAAGTAGAAATGGGTTGGATTTGAAGTTTTTTGGGTGAGGGAGCTTGTTGTTGTTGTTTTGGGCATTTTTGTATGTTAGTTAATAATTTAAAATTTTTACAACTTAGCCAATCTAAAGAAGAACGCTAAGTAAAAATGACCAAAAGTGCGGGAATCACAAGCTGTTGCCTCTGTCAAGGTGGAACTGGACTTTGGAAGCATAGAAACTTTCTACCCACCTCATTTATCAGAAAACTGAAAATGAGGCCAGAGAAGAAAAGCACATTGCGTGGCCCACTTAGTCATGCAAGCTGCCTGTCTCTTTACCCCCTCTCACCTGAAAAGAGGAAAGAAAAGTCTCCACTGTGCAAGAGACCTATACTGATAAGGTGTCTGTGTCCGTGATGATCTACATGATTTATAGCTTGATGATTGGGCAGATGGCTCATTCAATACGTGAGGACCTATTTTTAATCTTTAGGAACCATGTGAAAAGCCAGAGGTAGCACCACATGCTTACTAGCCCCAGAGGCAGTTCATTGACCAACCAGCATTACCTCATCAGTGAACCCCAAGTCCCAGTGAGACAGCTCAAAAAACAGTGATCAGATTCCAAGGAACAGCTCTTGAAGTTAATCTCTGGCACATGCCACAAACCCTACCAAGAAGGGAAACTTCAGGGGCAATGGTGACCCCTTCACTCAGAAGGTGACTATGAGCAGGAGCCGTAAAAACACCGAACTAAACTTCTCCATGTTAGAAAGAACATTGTTATTAGAGAGTAAACTAAGGCTGTCTCTTAAGGATAGGGTAGAGACAAAATGGGGGCAAATCAGGTAGATTCTATATGACAATCGGAGAGGAGTCTTTGAGCTGAACCAGGAACTAGATGCCCTTGTAGGAAGTAGTTGGCCTTTACAGGTGTATTATAGTGGGGTCTTGGTAAACAGAAATATTCCTTACAATATTCCTGAGGAAAACTGAATTTACTCTTCTGTTTACCCACTAGCAATCTTCTGTTTGCTAGGTCAGAGTTCTTTTTGCTTAGAACATGGTCTCCAGTACTGCCATTTTGGGAAACCCTCTTTGGACAAAACAGCCCAAACTGGAGTCCATGGCCACTCAGCACCAGAGCTGTGCTACAGAGCAGGTGACAGAGCAGGGCATGGCGTTGACCTCTTGGAGTCTGAGCTCTAGTCAACTTTGTGTGGATCGATGCTCAAGGCAGAAAAGTAAAACTCACAAGTGTCCGGGGCAGGCCATGTCCTTCCTCGCTTCTGGTCAACAAAAGGAGGTTTCCTGATTGCTTGGAAAGCCTTCACAATTACAAGTTTGCAATTCACAGCTCTGAGTTTTCTTTGAAGATGCAAGGGTGTCATATCAAAAACTGGGATATGTAGTGTGACCTTCAGGAGGGCAAGCCATTAAGTCAGCTCACACTGTGGCTAGCTGTGGGCCTTCTGAGGAAGTCCCTTAATGTCCCTGAGCCTAGTCTCTTTATCTCTCAGTGCGACACTTTGCTCAGCCTTAACTAGGATAGTCTGAGTATACAAGCATCCCTCAGGCTTAGGACTATGGAGACAGGCTGGGTCTAAAGGAATCCATCAGGCTTGTCAAATTCCCGTCTGAGAACAGAGGATTAGAACAGAAGTGAGGAAAACTTCCAGTTTTTACCAGGCATCTGTTCAGAGGGTTGAGATCATACTCTCCCTGCATGCAGGTCTCTGAGTACAGCACTCCAGCGAAGACAGAACCGTTCTAACAATTCTCCAGCAAATGAGGCTACAGCTGGTGAGCAGGGTGTGGAAGGTGATGCTCCTGCTTGAGTGGAGACAGGATTCCCACCTCCTGCCCAGCTCCCCAGCTGCCGCCCTGTGCTTAAGGAAAGGCAGAGAGGCTCTGAGTGGTGTGTTGGCAGGGTCTGCGGTACCCTCAACACTGGCACCTTTCTCTCTCCATAGTAGTTGACTTAGGGTTTCTATTGCTGCAATGAAACACTAGGAGCAAAAAGCAAACTGGGGAGGGAAAGGTTTATGCAGCTGACATTTCCTCACTGTAGTCTGTCACTGAGGGAAACCGAACAGGAACTCAATCAGGACAGGAAGCTGGAGACAGGATTGATTGTTGCAGAGGCCATAGGGGAGTGCTCCTTACTGCCTTGTTCTTGGCTTGCTCAGCATGCTTTCTTAGGAACCCAGGACCTAGCCAGAGGTGCTACCACCAGTAATCACTAATTAAGAAAATGGCCTACAGGCTTGCCTACAACTAGATCTTATGGGGACATTTTCTTAATTGGGGTTCTCTCCGATCAGGTGACTTTAGCTTGTATTAAGTTGGCATAAAACAACTCAGAACAGTAAATAAGCCAGACAATGCTTATGAACATGAACAGAAGCCGAGCAGCCTCTGACAGCCCTGTAGCCAGAGCTTAGTGCTCTTGTCTACAGATGGGTGGGGAAAGCCAGGATGCTCTCCTGCCTTCCCTGGCCTCTAAAGATCAGCTGTCATCCCCCAGGGGACATTTCAGTGTGTCCATGATAGCAACACAACTATTTATAGACTTTACTTTGGATGGATAAAACCATAATGCTTTTTTGTTACCACAGTCACCATTTAATTGTTACCTGAAAATGATCTCAGGGAAAGCAAGACAGTGACCACACTGGTAACCATCACTCACAGGTAAGAAAGCGGGTGCTTAGAGAAGCAGCCGATACAGAAACATGTTCCAGTAGTGGGCCCTTTGCTACCAGACCAGAGAAGTTCTAATCCCGGCTCTTTCCCTTCCTGGCTGTCGCAAGAATTAAGAAAGCACATTAGGCATGCCAGTAAACATGTATACTTTCTATATGACGAGGCATCACCGTCAAGTATATCCATGTTGCTAATGACACAACAGCAACCAACTTGTCCCCAAAAGACACAGAGTGGCAGAGAACAGGAGCAGAAATGGAAATGTGGCCACTGTTCTCCTCTCTATTATCTGGACTTTTTAAGACCGTATTTCCCATTTGTAGGCTACTTCAGGAAACTTTCTGGAAAACAATATAATGTTTCACCTCTCTTCCTAAGCACCAATTCCAAAACCTTTCTTAAGCCATGAGCTACTCATGAGATGTTGCCAATGTCACAGTTCCCGCACCTGTGAAAACGCCCATACATGGACCTCCCCAAGAAGAGAGGAAGACGGGGGTCCTCAGATTGTGTGTATCCATGTAGCACTATGAGGGTTGTTTTTCTTCTTCTTTTTAATTGTGGTCAGATACACGTTACCAAATGCACTATTTTAACTCTTCAGAAGTGTACGTTTGGATGGCAAGGTTTCCACAGTATTAGGCAGCCATCACTCTTTCTGTGTCCATGGCTCTTTTCATCTTGAAGCGCTCAGCTCCATGCTCCTTTATGCCACATTGATTCAGGGCTCACATGGACTAGAACACTTCCCGGTTGGCCCAGGACGCCCTTGATCTTTGGCAAGCAGTAAAGACATTTCCTCCCCTCCGGTGGTACAGCTCTGGGAACCCATCCCGCTGTCTATGATTCCACATACACTTCCAGGGTAATTTTTCCCTCCAGTCCTCAGAAAGCATTGGAAGGGGTTCTCTCTGTCATTGTCACTTGGCCCTAGGCAGGAGCCACCAAAGCTTGCTCAACTGCTCACCCGCACACACAGTCCCAGTACATCCCGCCCACTCTCACATTCTGTCTCACCCGAGCAGTCAGTCCTCGGCTGGCACTTAGTGCACATTCCTCTTCCCAAGACGCACTAAGAGCGTGCAGACTAGGGCTGGGGGATGGCCAAGTGTTGCTTTAGCCTTAGGAGAGGGCATGCATTCCATCCAAACCGCGGCTCCATTGAAGAGAGTCACCAGGAGAGCTGCCTTTCAGAAAGAGACACCCTTCCCACAAATCGCCTTTCTCCACTGAAGTGCTAACCGTTGTACAGTCTTTTTGCTCCTTTTAACAATTCATCATAAAATTAAGGCTAAAAACGCATCTCAAAAAAATAAAATAGGGCGGCTGGCAGCATAGCTTTTACTGCCAAGCCTGAGAGCCTGACCCCAGACCTTAGAACCCACGTGATGAGAAAGGAGAACTGACCCTCTAACTCATCGTCTGACCTCCACACTCATCGTGGCCCACACGCATACATATGTCTATACATCATTCAATTTAATAAAGACATTTGACTTCTCAAGTTTTTTTTTTTTTTTTTTTTTTTTTAAGAAATACTATCTCTCTAGCCTGACACTTTCCCCTAGCACATTTGTCCCAGGGATCCCTTCGGAAATGACTCAGAATACAAAGTTGAGTAAGCATGAGGACCTGGATACATATCTACCCTTCCCATGGGAAAGTGATCAAAGAAATATACATCTGTAACTCCAGTACTGACTGAGGAACAGATGCTGGGTCCCTGAAGCTTGCTGGTCACATAGTTTTGTCAAAATGGCAGCCTCCTGGTTTAGCAAGAGACTCTGCCTCAAAAGACAAGGTGAAGAGTAATTAAGGAAGATATTCAGTATATCTCTGCCCTCTATGTATCATGCTCAGAACACATACACAGAGAAAGAGAGACAGAGAGAGACAGAAAGAGAGATAGAGTCAGAGAAAGTGAGACAGAGAGAGACAGACACAGAAAGACAGAGACAGAGAGATAAAGAGATCTTTTTTAAAAAATTATTTTACCATACAGCTAAGAAATGACCTTATGTGACTATTTCCTTGGTTTGGTTTTTTGTTGTTTATGTGTTAGAACAAGCACTTTTGTGTGTGCCCCAGTAGGCTGTAGGCTTGTGATCCTCCTTCGGAGACAGGTAACAACACACCCCATTTATATGCATATGCCTCGACTGGTCAATCATACCCACAGCTGTCCTTCCTCCTTTGCTGTAGCTTTTACTCATTTTATCACCGTCCTTGCCCCTTCCTCCTAGTTCTAATAGGCACTGCCATGTCTCTTTGTAGCTTTATGGCTATAAATGACAGCTGTTGGCCTTTATTTCATGTATTCCCCACAAAGCGAGATCGATGACACCCAAACCCTTTCTTTTCCCTGCTTCAGAGTCTAACAGGTTTCTCCATTCTTGTTCCTAAGGATGGTAACCGTATGCAATGTCTTGAGTCTCCAGCCCGCTGTCACATAGAACGTTTTGCAGTGATATGAACTGTTCGTCTGAGCTGCCCTCAGTATTCAGTAGTTCACCATTGGTGAAGTGTGGTGTGTGCACAAAAAAACTCTCAATGTTCAGATCACATGTGGCTGTTGAGTAGTGCAGGGTAAAAACAAGCTCCTTATCTGAGCCCTTCAGCTGACCTGCTGCCCCAGAAAGAAGAGAGAGAGAGAGAGAGAGAGAGAGAGAGAGAGAGAGAGAGAGAGAGAGATGGCAGATCATTCTTCCCATGCCCTAGGTCAGTTCTAAGAATTCAGCTTCTCTGTGAGGAAATCTATTATTCCCGTTTTGCAGATGAGTAAACTGAGGTTAACTAACATGTCTCATGAGTGGTTTGATAGTTGGCCATATATATCTAACCCCAGCCTTCCTCGAACCCCAATGAATGCTCCCCAGCACCGTCTTCAGATCCAACATGCTCTTGCTCAGGGACAGGGTCATTGCTTGGTCCCTGTTGACTAGGGAAGTACATGTCATAGAGGCCATAATTAGAGTTATGCCATTGCTTTCCTTTCCATCTGTGTCCTGAAATGGAAGCATGAAAACTGTAAGTTGGGGGCGGAGGTCAGAATGTGGACAAATGTAGGAGGCCCTAGGAAACTGGCAGTTTGGCTTCCTGCCTATTTACAGAAAACTTGTGTCTTTGTGCTGGTAATTCCAGAAGCAATGGGACGTGAGCCAGCATACCTCTCTATCCATACTACCATGAAGGCACCTGGACTTGCCCAGTCTTGGGAGCCAAGCAGGATAAGACCTGGATAATGCTGAGACAGGAGAGTATGTCATTAGAGGTCAGCACACTCCTTTGGAATCCCTTTGAGCAACCCCCAGAGAGCCACAGGGGTCACATGGGCAGCTGGAAGCTAGAAGGTTGCTAGGATAGTTCATGTGGTGGCTCCTAAGAGATGCCCAAAGCTCTGCCTGGCTCAGAACAGGTGCCTCCCATGGGCTGCTGTCTAATTCCTTTATGCCTTTGCCCATTCTCCCTGCTGGCCCTGCTTCATTGTCTGGCTCCTGCGCAAATGCTCTTTATCCTGAACATTTTTTTTCCCCTGCTACAATAGTTTTTCCTAGATACTTATTTCCAGAACTTATATAAATACTGAACTATTAATAGCATTTTTACTTTACCCTTGGAGTATTTATAACTCTTTCAAGGTATGAGAAATGCTTCCTGTCTCACATTCTTACTAGAACCTGAGTCATATGCCCTCTGAGAGTCACATTTTTCAAATCTGGAAGGACTCTAAGAAGAAAACAATTAATCTGATCCTCATTATAATAGATAAGGAAATGAAGCCAACAGACTAGGCAACTAGCCAAAGCCTACCAAGTAGTTACTGGTCAACATGGGATTGGAGATTGATGTCTCCCAATTCTTTTCACACGCTAAACTATCTTCCTCCTGAGTCTTCCCTAATCCACAAGAGAGAAAATTCCATCTGTAAATTGGAGGACATTAGGTATTTCTGACTGTGGGAGCTACACGGTCTCTGCCACAACTACTCAGTTCTGCCCTGTGAGCACAAATGCAGCAATAGAAAATGTATAGATAGGCAGACATTCACGTGTTCAAATAAAGCTTTATTTCTGGATGCTGAAGTATCAGCTTCAACAATTTTTATCTATCATAATATATCATTCTCTTTCAACCACTTAAAAATGAAACAAGCCATCTCAACTTATGAGACATTGAAAATCAGATGGAGGACTGAATGTGGCCCATGAACCATACTGGCCAACAAAAATATATTTGGAATATCCAACTCCCTTGCAGCTAGCCATGAATAAGTTAAACCATAATAATAATTTAGAAAGAAGGTTTTGAGTTCACACTGCGTGCCAGGTGTTCTGCCAGCACCGTGTGTGATACCAACCTGCTGAGTCTCACAAGCACCCTCAAAAGAAGATACTGTTTGTCCTCGTGTTTCAAAGTTGCAGATGAGATCATAGAAACTATGGAAGGCTAAGTGATTTTCCGAGACCATGGAACTAGCAATGTTCCAGCTTGCTGTTCCAGCTATATCTCTTCCTGTAGTAACTCTCGAGAAATGTTTAGCCTCTCTGAGCCTTGGTATTCCAATTTGCAATTAATTGAAGTAATTAGATATAAAGCTCCCTGTCCAGTATTATACACACATAAGCCCCCAGACACCTGCAGCTGATACCTCTCCATGGTCTTGAGTTTTTGAATACTTGGTCCCGAGTCAGTAGCCGAGTTTGGGTGTGTTTAAGAAGTATGCCATTGCTTTAGGAAGTGTATCACAGGGGGAAGAAGCATAAACGCCTCAAAAGCCTCATGCCATTTACAGCATCCTTTCCTAGACCATCAGCCGCTCCCCACAGTGTTTGTGGGGAAGGTGTGCAGTGGACAGCATTGAGGAGACATGAGAAAAGGGGGCACTTTATTCAATGGCTTAGTTACCCACCATTGCATAGCAGCCTATGCCAGAACCATGAGAGTGGCCTAGAACGTCCTCATGTAGGTCGGGCTAGACGGCCTTTGAGCTTGCAGAAAACTCTCAGAATGCTGAGACTCAAACATCCACTTCTAGAAATCACCAAATCCCCACTGCCAGCCCTGGCACGCCACGGTCTTCACATTTTGAGGTGGTGGAGTGACCAGCAGTCTCAAAGCAAAGGAAGCCTGACAGGCAGGGGTGGGGTCCACTCACACAGACTGTGGGGAGAAAGAAAAGCCTAGGCAGTAACTAATGCCGTTGTCTGCGTTCTGATTTCTTTTTTCTTCCATCTTTGAGTCTTGCCCACCAGATTTCTGTTTCAAAAAAAAAAAAAAAAAAAAAAAAAAAAAAGACCTAATCCACTTTTTTTTTTTTTTTTTTTTTTTGGTCTGTGCATTGATTTAATAGTATCAAACCCTGAGGTCCTCATGGTCTGCACCTGGGTTGCTTTTTCCCCTAATGAAGCAGGAGACGTGGTTTAAGCCCCTGCGGGGCTCGCTGTCAAAGCTACACAATGATTAACTCAGGTCCCCTTATTAGGAATGGACTGAAGAAAATCCCTTAGTCACCAGCATTGGTGAGTGTTCAATGAAAAGATTACCTTGGGCACCTGAAAAATAATGGAAGTGCTCAATAGAGGGACCATTAAGCCGGCTACACACACCAGGTCAGGTGGGCGTTGGGGAAATTCGCTGGCAAAGAAACACTGTTGGACCTTCTGCCCTGCCCAGGTCAGCCCTGTAATTACTTAAACCCCTATGTGTTCTCCGGGAGAAGCATTTTAGTCTGTATCTACATGTAGACAAGTACAAGTACACGTGAGTGCGTGCTCGCACGCACACACACACACACACACACACACACACACACACTATCTATCCAAAGTAGTTGAATAGATTTGAGAAAAACACAGCTGATTGACAGGTCCAAAATGTAACTTCTGTGACTTCCAGTCCTAATGGTTATTCTCTTAGCCTTAGGTTTTTTCAACTGTAAAATGGGAGTATTAATAGTGTCCCTGTTCTGAAGGTTCATGTAGGGATTAAGTCCACAACATGCAATAATTCAAACTCATTAATACTTAAACACTTAAAACTGGGTTTAAACTTATTATTGTTAGTTGCTAAAATGAGCTGAATTAGTGAGTATTTGAAGCAATTATATGTTTAGATGTCATCAAAGGAATGCTGGACTAGTGCCCTTTGTCTGGATCTGTGGTCTTTGGCCTTTGTTTTAGTGACCTAGTTGCAGGCCTAGGATGGATAGGTTCCATCTCTACTTCCATGGCCTCTCTTGGTTTAGATCTCCTTTTCTGTTCTGATTTTCCAGGGCTGGCTCCACCTTGGGGTCAGGGTCAGAGAGCTAAGAAATATTGCCAGAGAAAAGAATGGTGGTCCCATAAGAAGGCTAGTCAGAAAGAGTCCCGGGGAAATAGGGCCAGATGAAGCTAAACTTCCTGACTCTCCTTTAAGGGCAAATGAACCCCTGCTCCGATGTGATGCATACCTAGTGCTTGAGGTCAAGTCCTTCTTCCCTGTCTCCAAGCAGCTGGGTCCCAGAGAAGGGAAGAAAGATTCACTAAGCATGTAACTGAGGCAGGAACCTGAGATAGTACTCTGGGGAGATCCCAGCTTTCTTTTTATAGCAAGAAATTGCCATAGGATAGAGATGTGGACTGGCTACTACCTACAGAGTGAGGAATACCCGGTCTCTGCAGTAAGCCACTGTTCCCAGCAGGTCCAGTACCAATACTGGACTTAGTACTATTACCATGATTGCAAGGACTCAGCCAGATTGTCTCATTTAGACTCTGGCATCCGTTTGAGTAACATTATTACTGCCCCGCTTAACAAAGGAGGCTCAAAGCGCCAAGCTCGAAAATGGGCTAAAAGCCAGACTTCTAACCCATACTCCTGAACCCATACTCTTGGACAATGAGATGGCTTTTTACAAAGTTAAAAAGAACAGATATAAAAGATACTACAGAGAGAGGGGGAGAGAAAGGAGAGAGTGTGTGTTTTGATAACCACTGATGAAAAAATCCTTAAAGACAAGTTTGCTTTGGAAAGAAATCTCTCTTCTCCACTAAGAAATATATGTCATGTATCACAGACAATATACTTGGGTAGCTGTCATTTATTTGATCCAGAGGCAGAGCCTAGTTCATTCTCAGATAATTATACATTGTGTGTGTGTGTGTGTGTGTGTGTGTGTGTGTGTTCATCAGTTACATGGGGTCGGGGTACAGAACAAAGACCAAAGGCCAACCTCAGATGCTGTTACTTGGGTACTACCTACCTTATTTTGAGACAGTCTCTCATTGGTTGTCCTGGAAGTCATTTATTGGCTCAGCTTGCTGACCAAAGAGCCGCAGATTCCCTCTGTTCCCACCTCTTTTTTTTGGCATGGGCTTTGGGGGTCAGACTCAAGTCTTCGTGCTTGCAAGGTGAACCTTTGCCAACTGAGTCACTCTGCAGCCTGCAGACTTGTGCGATGAATCCGAAGTCCTGGGGATTGGGGAAAGTTGGACATCCTTCTCTACTCAGAGTGCAACTGGCCTAAAGACATGAAACTGGAAAGAACTTCAGTGCTTAAAGCCTGTTCTACTGGCATTACACATAGAAATGGGTCCTAGGGCCTGAATCTTTAAAGGGGTCTCTTCCTGCTGCTTTAAGAAAGGTGGCGAGTTGAGAAGAAGATGATAAAGGGGCTGTTGACCATCTCCCACCTCACAAAGAAGCTAAAATGAGAGGAGGAAAGGCCTTTGTAAAGGTAAAGAAACAGGTCTGCAACCTTATTCCTCGTAAGAGGGAAGACGTGAGCCCCCAGAGAAGGCCGGTCTCTGTTGAGATGGTGCTCACTGGGCAAGCCTTTTCCTCCCTCATCCCGATTTGATGTTTTGGAACTGTCATATGAATCTGAAACCAACATGGATGCTCTTTCAATAAACTACTAGAAGGTTCTAGGCTCTAATACTCGCCATTCATTTCCCAAGCAAAGAGTCTTCTGCTTCACCTTCCCCTCTGGACTACACGTCCAGCCCCCTTCACCCCTACCCTCAGCATCTTTCCTAAAGCTTAATGACCAGAACCCAAAACAATAATCTGCCACCTCTCAAATCACAATATGATTACAATTTCCCCCAAACCATTATTTTTTTGTTATAATGTGGATAGAGAAAGGTCAGTAAGACCTGGTGGGTGGCCAGATAAAGAAAAGGCAAAGGGCTGAGGAGATGGCTCACAAAGCCTGATGACCTGAGCTCACTCCCCAGTATCCACATTGAAGGCAGATTCAGCAGCAGCAGCCTGTGGTCCTGGTACTAGAAAAGGAAAGACACAAAGATTCCTGGGGCTTACTCCCCAGCCAACCTCACCAGCCAACCTCACCAGACCACTGAGCTCCAAATTTATTGAGAGTGTCAATAAAGACACCTAGTGTTAATCTCTGGCCTACAACACTGCACACTTATGTGTGTGCACATGGGTACACACGCATGTATGCATGTCTAAGCTGGAACTGGAGACTGGTACAAGGATACATGAAGTTTTCATTCATGTCACAAGCTTGCCTGCCCTCCCCAAAGGAATAGAATTTGTAAGGAACAGAAATGTGACCGATGTCACTGTCTGGTTTGGAACTGTGTGTTAATGGTGAATAGCGAGTAGGCGTGTTTAAAGGTTGATCATTTCAGCTGTAGCAAAACTCCTACCAACTGCCAAGCATCAACTTAACAGAGCAAAGGAGGCGAAGCCTCACTGAGAACAGCTCTTTTGCCTGCACCCGCACTGACCACAGATGCTTCTGCTCCTCTGCCTTTTTTCCCTGATCGGTGAAAAGAGGATAAATGGCTGCACAATGCATGTGATCCTGGCTTCCTTGTCTTGTGCTGAGAACGTGAGTTCCTGACACTTGAGCCCATCAAGACATTTTGCAAAGTGAAGAACATCTAGTAATTAGTAGATAATATTGTATGCGGAGGAAACATGTAGAGAGGGAAGCAAACCGCCCTTTCGCTTGATCTGCTAGACTTTGAAATAGAATAGGATGGGGCAGATGTATAGAGGGGAATCACGTTATGTACCAGTCGAGGGTCTGTTCTCCTAGCAGCCTTTGCAAAGAATTCAACTCTTAATCACTACTGCACTGATCACCGCAGTGGTTCAGGGTCTATTGGATTTCTTCCTTAGCCTCCGAGGAGGTGAAGCCAGCACGGTTCCAGGCCAAGCAGCCTGTGTAATGGAGACAGCTAAGAAAGGCTGAATTAGTCTTTGCTGGGGCGGCATTTTGCGGAGGTCAGATGAAGCCAAATTACAATTGTGATCTGTGTCCTTAAAGTGAATGGGAGACGCTGTGGCAAGAGGAAGTTGGACCCATCAAGGTGCTTAGTAGAGAAGGGAAAGCAGGGGTTGGCATGAAGTAGCCCATGAAGAACACACATATTCTCATGTCTGCTCATGGCATCAGACCAGCAGTCATAGATTCCATAGCTTTGTTGCCCTGTTCCAGAACTGTAGAGACCAGCTTAAGGGGCTTAGCAGGATTTCACCCATGGCAAAACCAACTTTTGACCCTCAGGGTGTAAGTCTTCCTAAACTAGTATAGATTTCCCAAGCACCTGGAGCTCACCCCGATTTGCTTATCAGAACTTAACTGCAGATGGCTCATTGCTTATGACATCCCTGGACTTTGTGGGGATTTGTTTTATGTCTGTGACTGAACTCCTCACAATTAGAATCTTCCATTTTCAGACTCAGAGATAAAGTCACCAGTGTGTCCCAGCGTATGTATGTGGTAGCGCTGGACTAGAACCCAGGTCTGGGTCCACACTCTTTGTTCTGCCACTTCTTCTGACACCAAAAATGAACTTTATAACCATCCCCTGTGCTTTTCATACTGGTTTTTAGTGCCTAAAATCAACAGGCATATAGCAGCAGTTTTGGGATAGGCCAAAAAGTTGTGCTTGAGAAACTTTGCGGGGGTGGGGGGCTGGAGAGATGGCTCAGTGGTTAGGAGCACTGACTGGTCTTCCAGAGGTCCTGAGTTCAAATCTCAGCAACCATCTGTAATGGGATTTGATGCTCTCTTCTGGTGTGTCTGAAGACAGCTACAGTGTACTTAGATATAAAATAAATAATCTTTAAAAAAAGAAAAAGAAAAACTTGTGGAAACCATGCATGTCTTTTATGCTAAGAGGCTCACCACATCCCTTCTACTACTAAATCAAACTATGAGACA
This sequence comes from Micromys minutus, assembly GCF_963924665.1. Classification (NCBI taxonomy): domain Eukaryota; kingdom Metazoa; phylum Chordata; class Mammalia; order Rodentia; family Muridae; genus Micromys; species Micromys minutus. Next base: position 4,430,854 of record NC_137981.1, on the reverse strand, counting down.
CCAAGCACAGAAGAATTCAGGACAACCTGCAGCCAAATTATAAAAAGCCAAGGTGCCAGGAATGCTGCCCCTCTTGATTACTACTACAGATGTGAGAGTACTCTCTCGGTAAGCCCAGGTTTAGGCAGCCACCTCTCTGTTTTAAAGGAAGGAAGGAAAATGCCAAATTCCTGTGTCAGCCGGAGAACCTGAACCTCTAAAACTGCTTACTGTCCCCAAGCAGCAGTCATGGCTTGATAAAAGTGGACTAATTCTCTTTTAGTGTCTTTGTTTTTCCTGATCAGCTCCATGGGCAGGTATAGGCATGTCATCTGAACTCAGATGTCTACACTGTGAGCAGGAAGGACAAGCCTAATGTCTACTCTCTTTCCTCCGTAGGTGAAGGCAGCATCTAAGTATGTGGACGTGCCTGTGAGTACCTAAACACCCATCACTGCTTGCTCTTGGGTTGATTTCATTTTCTAGTTACAGGGGGGTCTTGCTTGGGGATTTATTTGTTTCGTTTTTTGAGACAGGGTTTCTCAGTATCTCTGGCTGGCCTACAACTCCCTATGTAGACCAGGCCAACTTGGAACATGCCAAGACTGCCTGGACCTGTACCCAGTTGGCATTGTGAGCCTGTGTCCTCTTCTGTGCTTTCCTTCCACCCATGAATATGTGAGCGTTGTGTTTTGTTTGACGATACCTGCTTCTGTGCTTTGAGTTCACCACGGATGTGGTCTTCACGCTTTGCCCCTAAGCTCTATATGTCGAATATGGACCCTCAAAGAAAAAGATTGGAACCATGTTTCTCCAATGAGAAGGCATGGTCTCCTGTGTCAGGAAGGAAGGACCAGTGAGTGGTTAACCCAGCTTCCTCTTGCTTTTGTTCGTCTGGTTCCCATGACTTTCTGCTCATCTAGAGTGTACCCCTTATAACTCCTTTATAAATTTCAACAACAAGGAATCCAGTATTTTTTTTTTTTTTGATTAAGCAAATAAATTCTGAATTTGTTCATTTGGAGGTCAACTCTGCAATTGTTTTAAGGAAAACTTACAAAACTGTCCATAATTAGTACTGGCCTCATTAATGAAGAGAACCCTCACACAGAGAAGGCACTTGAAGTTGCCCAAAATTTACATTTAAATTGAGGGTAAGTACTACACATGAATGCTAAAGTGTGGGATTACCTGAGACAAATCAGAAGACATTTATAGACGGACTTTGCCCTGCCTATTAGCAAAATAAAATTGGAGAGATTTTTAAATATATTCCTATAAAGGGGGAAAGAAAATGAAGTTGTTTCTCCATTTCTAACAAAAGAGGTGTGAGTCTATTATAAAATATTAAATTTAGGAGCTTAGCTCAACAGCCGCCAAGGGGCTGGTCCTGAGCCATTCTCATTCTGAACGTGGTTAAGTACTCTCCTTGTTCAAATACTTATTTGTGAAAATTTGTTTTTTTCTAAAAGGATTTATATTAACATTTAAATTCATTTCCCCAGGAAGCTAAGTGTGTAATGGTTTATTGGCTTATTCCTCAAAGGAAGACAAAATGGAAAATTGAAGTAACTGTAGCAGTAGCATGCATTTTGTTTGTTTAATGAAAGAATGTACAGTCAATAATTATGTTTGAATTTATACAATACCTCTCATCAAGGGGCCCTGACTCCTTCCTGTAGACTGGAAATGGGGAAGAGAAAAGGCTTGCAGAACCACAACCAGCAGAGCATTTTACCCTTTTAAGCCACTTTAGTACAAAGTCTCCCTTTATGTGGAGTCGCTGTCCATGCTATTCATCTTTAAAATGAAGATGCCTCAGTTAGGGGGCTGCGTGCACAGTGTGGCTCTACATGTGTGGGCCTCACACAACACTTCTAAGCCCTCAGTGGACAGATGCTCTCAGTGAAGGGTCTTTCAGGGTGTGACGATTCCCAGAGCAAAGGATGGATGACTCTGTGCCTTAGCCCTGTCCTCCACCGGACTTTAAGAGTGTCCGAAATGCAGATGCCCAGCTCCTAGCAGAGATCTGATGTAATCAGGTAGTAACAGTAGTTCAAGACTATTCTACTCAGGTGAGGCTCAATAGATAAAGAAATTTGATTTACCATCAGGGTTAACAACAAACTACATGAGAGTAACATTTTACAAGTCGGAAAAGGCTCAGTGTTGGTAATGTTTTATGCCTTAACCCAAGAGCTCCACAGGACAGGTCTGTCTTTATGCTGAAGATGGGGTAAATATATATTCAGTGCTAGTGAGTGTTTTCTGTGGTCAGTAATCATAAAGACACTTGTCCATGGATGGTGCTATGTTAGAAACTAAAGGATATAGAAGAACAGAAATGACTTTACAGAGTTTTTTTCTGGAGGGACAGAAGAAAAGGACACAGTATAACCCCCAATATGGTTTTTCTTCCATTTATTACTCAGAGCCTAATTATAACCACCTCAGCCAAGCCAGTGACTCACCCACTATGTGCCCACCATTATTTCAGGCCCATTAATATTTGATCTTTGAAACTTCTTCATTTTAAAGATGGGAAAATAGGATGGAGGTTTCCTCACTCTAAGAGGGCCAGGCAGCTGACAGCAGTAAAGCCCAGACCGCAAACTATGCTCTTGAACACTGCCACACAACAGTGAGATGAGTTTTCTTAATGTATAGACACATGCTTAGATATTCCAGTGATTATTCTAGTATTAGAAAAGAGTATAATTAGTAGACCAAACCCATAATTGTGCCAGTAGCTAATGACTTAGGACAATGCTACACGTTGAATATAAATTGATTAAATATATACTTTTATGGTCAGTAGCAGCATACTAAGTATTAGAGAAAGTAAATAATTTCATAGAAAATAATTCCACATAGTACACATATGAATGTGTAGTATTTACATACAGTAAATAATCATTTACTTTTGAAGACAGTCCCATAAGAAGCCATCATTCATTTCCTCCTGTTCCATCAGAAGAGGAAACTGAAGCACCTGAAAGGTCAAATGGGATGCGCAAGGTCACCTGGGCAGGAAGTGGGCAGTGAAGAGTCACTGGCTTGAGGTTGATGGTGGAGCCTGTCTGGTCCAAGAAACAAAGTGCACAAAATCAACCTTCTGGTGGTGTTTGCACCCATTAAAGCCGTGCAATGCAGGGTGTTGGTGAGTGGCGGGAGGACGGGTGAGTCGTTCAGGGTTTTTGCAGAACCACTTCACTGCCATACACACTTATCTGTTAGTCGCTGGTGCCCAGACCAGGATGCACAGCAGTAAGACATGGCAAGCACTGGGGCACTACCTGAGGACATTTCCTTAGATAGCCCGCTCTCATTGCAAATGCTTCCAGTTAGTAGCTCTGGAGTGGAGCCTTCCAATCTCTTTCTAAATGTGTTTTCCATTTTTCTGAAAAGTATGAAAACCTGTGGGCTAAATCAATAATTCTTGACCTGAAATACCTAGAGATTTTGATTTGGATTTGGTCTCTCTCTCTCTCTCTCTCTCTCTCTCTCTCTCTCTCTCTCTCTCTCTCTCTCTCATTTCCATAAGTGTTATTTCCAAAGATGCTTGGCAGACAAATTAAAACAGCTTCTGTGGACCCAGGCACCATTTCTACAAAGCTTCATAGGCCCTTCGGCATCTGCAGCCAAGCTTATAAACCCAAATACAATCGCCTTACATTGTGTCTAGCTCTAAACCCTTTGAGCAGTATTGTGAGGTTTCTGACACAGTGCACACCATGAGTTTATCATCACAGAGAGGTTTTGCTTACTGACTGCCACTAGGACAAAGTGGCACTATTCCCCATGTCTCGGAACATTTCTTTCTCTTAACTCTAGTGTTTGATGCTTTCTTGGACAATTGGCATTCATACTAAAGCTTGCTTAAGATGCCAAAACTCAGTTTGTATTTCCTGCCTAGAACTATCTGGCAGGGACTGGTGAGGATGAGAATGTCCCGTTTGACCAAGCCCACTGGCATTCTTATTCCTAAATGATGTCTTCTGCATGTGGTAATGTGAGCTCTACAGTGATTTCTGTGCATTTGTTTGGATGCTTTCTGAAGTCTGTGTTATATTCTGTCAGTCTGTCCCAGTCGTTATATAAAAGTCACCACGTAAAGGCTGATGCAGCCAGGAGGACACAGTGCTGGCACAATGCCTAACTTATCTAGTGACATTAGTTGTTCAGTCAGATGTGGTGTTTACCTTCTAACTAACATTTAGAAGTCAGTTTTCTTATCTGTCAGCACTTTTGATTTTAGTTTAATACTTAATAATACTTAACAAATATTTAAAATGTATTTATTACATGTCTTCCCTGCCTTTTATACCCCTGCCATTTTAAATCATGTCCTGATTGCATCTTGTCTTAGAGACTCATGTTTGCCACCATAACTACCTGGCTATGGTACCAGCCAGGTACCAGCATAGTGAGTTGCTCCCTCTACGTCTTCCCAGGGTATAGGAACAGCTGTCCCTTTCCCCGGGAGTCCCAACAGTTGGTGAACATGAGTGTCTGATGTGACAGTCTGTCCTCCCAGAATAGCTCTATATCATTAGCACACAATTCCCAGATATTTTCCTTCTTCCCTCCTCTCCATTCTTAGTTCATCAGGAGATGGAAGCCCAGCTTGTTTGAATCAGATGCGGTACTCACATCCAAAGAGGGCAGTTGTGAACAGGAGAAAGAGAACAAATTGTGCAGAAACTTCACCTGTATCTCTTCATTGTCTCCATCAAGACTCCTCTCCTTTCTGAGTCTGAAGTAGATGCTAACAGTAAACTTTAATATCAAAGGGAGGGGATCTTAGCAGTATAAATTTATAGTGCAATATGTAGCTTTCAAGACATTTTAATATACATTATTATAGATGCCAGTCGGTCTTTGAAGGTCAGATAGAAACTAATACCACTCTGTGACTCCATAACCAGGGCACATAGATGTTTAAACGATTTATGTAAATTTCACCTTGGGGTGAAGGAATAATCCACTCAATGCAATAAAAAGCTCTAAAAGAGAAGTAACCAGAGAATTTGGTCATTCATTCATAGATCTGTCCGTCATCAAATATTTACAGAACACCTACTAGGTATCAGGCACCATTCCTGTGTGCTAAGAATATGATTAAAAATTAATCAAAGTTCTGCTCTTTATGAAACTTCTGTTCTAAAAGAAAAAGCCAAATAACATCCCAAAGTTAACACACGACAAAATGTCAACTCTTGGTAAATGGTGTGGTGATGGGTAAATAAATCAGTAAGAGTCAAACCAAATCGATTTTTGAATCAGGAGTTCTACATCTCAAATATGTGCCCTTTTAAGGAAGTGAACTTTTCTAAAAGAGAAAGCATGCTTAAGATCTCACTCAGCATTACAAAGCACTGTTTCCAACATATCAAGTTACTAAGACATGGCTACATCTGACTTTTACTTCATCTTAGCTGTAAGATGTACCCAGGAAAAATTCTATATCCCCAGTATCCCAGGGAAGATATGAAACACTAATAATAGGTTTCTCAGGTTCCCCAGGTAAGGCTCCCATTCCTACTAAGGATGTCTTTTGATGTGCAGCTGTCAGAGGAAGAGGAGACACATCTGTGCTTAGCATTGGCCCCATCTCATTGGAGAACTACTGTTGTTTTGTATCATGAAACTGATACAATTATAGGGCCATCATGGAAACTGCTCCATGCGTTTGCTGAAAATTGCTTAGAAGTGTAACATTTGATACTGTGGCTTTGGGGTGTCCCTCATTGTTTTTCAAATTAATACCTTGTCATTGTTTCAGCATGTGTTAAGAAATGTTACTAGTATCCTGGGGGCCAAGCATTGGCCCTTTGCTTGATAATTGTAGGCTTTGTATCAGGGGAAAAAAAATACAGTCCTACTGTTTCCAAACCTTCCTCATTTTCACCCTGGAAATTACACAGAAGTGTTAACTAACTTCAATTTGCAGTGCCTGACAGTCACGTCTCCTAGAGAAATGATACTTTGTGATCTAAGGTAAATCATAGTAATGAAAACTAATCTTATAGTTATTAGCAAACATACATCTCTACTGTAGAAATTTAAGGGGTTTATGGCAGCTCTCCTAATGACCCATATTACAGTGTTTTAATAGGTTTCTTTGGAGATAACTTTGATTTCTGACATCTCAAGCCGTGCACATTCTGGTTTGGTTTTATTTGTATGTTTTTTTTTCTCTCTCTCTCAATAAATCATTTCCTACCTACTGGATGAACAACCTGCCTACCTCTTCAGAAAAATCTAATTAATTTAAAAACCAAACCCCTCTCCCTGCCTTTCTTTTCTTCCTCACTTCCATTCATTCATTCATTCGTTCGTTCATTCATTCATTCACTTTTTCATGTCTGCAATAGAAGGCAAGGACAAGTGGCTAAGTGTCTTTTCTGAGTACAGTACCCACAAAGACTCACCAGATGCTGTTAGACTGAACTGCCCTCCAGTGGGCCTTGAATTGAAGGGAAGAGTCACTGAAATAGGATTTCTGAAGTACCTTTTCTATTTTGTTTTACGGAGAGAAATATATTTGGATTTTTTAAACAGTTGTTTCTATTTAAAACAAAGCCAGAGAATACCCCCTGGGTGACCCAGAATGGTGTCTATCATTTTGAGAGAGAGAGAGAGAGAGAGAGAGAGAGAGAGAGAGAGAGAGAGAGAGAGGAAAAGTCCCTATGAAATGCCACCATTCAGGTCTTCTGAAAAGCATGTGGGTATAATATTAACTCCCGGCCCAGAACTGGACAGAGGTGACCATGAAAATGGAGGAAAGCCACAAGAGGTGTGGGAGAGGGCTGGTGTGGGGAGCCGCTAACTGGGAAGCCTCAAGTTCTGAAGATCCATTTGCATATTTTCCTGTTTCTTTACAGAAACCCGGGATGGATGTGGCCGACGCCTACGTGACTTTCGTCCGCCACTCTCAGGATGTCCTTCGTGATAAGGTCAATGAGGAGATGTACATAGAAAGGTTATTTGATGTAAGTAAATGCCTTCTCCTCCTTGCAGCCCAAGGAGGAGAGCCTCCAAAATGTGACAAAATGAGAGACAGGAGGATAAGTCACATTTTGAGAAAGTGGATCCTGATCAAAGAGAATCTCTCCTCTCCCTCTGCCTCAGGCTCCTGTCTGTCATGTCTGTTCTCCCACTCCTGGTCTGGCTGTGTCTGCGTCCCAGTCTGTGTAATATGTGGACGGCACACAGCCTCCCAGCAGCAGGCACATTCTGCACGGAGCTGGAGAGGCAGACTCCTTGAACTGGCAGAGAACTTCTGTCCCAGTTCTCCTCCTTTCAATCTGGCCGTATGTAAGGGACATGTTCCCACTGGGGATGCTGAGACTAGCACCACCTATCCTGGGGGTAGTGCCTCCTTGATGCCAGCTGTGGCATGCAGATGTGCAATAAACGTCACATTGTTATGTCTTCCAACCTGTTAGAACTTATGTAAGACTAGACATCTTCCATCCTGGGTGTTGCTGAGGGCTTATATGTGAGTCACTTGGTCAGCCCCTTTTGTAATCCATAGTGCTTCCCGTCCATCCACCTACCTCAGTAAGTCCAGTGAAAAGCAAAGGCAGGGCAGGGGGTGCACCACGTCAACCCAAACCAAAACAGGGAAAATGCAGGTTTCCGTGCACCCATAGAAGTAGCTCTCGGGAAGACGTATTGCCACTGCAAAGTAAGCCACTGCAACAGGAGTCTGTATTGATCTCAAACTGTCTGCCCATCCGAAGCCAGTGCAGATGGGATTACCTCATATAGCCAGGTATGTTGCTTCTAATTTCCCCCAAATCTACCTGTGGAGACCTGGCCAGAGCGCACGGGAGCTGGTTTCCTTGTCTACTTCCGCTCCCAGAAACGTGGGCCCCTCCTGTCCTGCCCAGGCTTTTGTGGTTTTGATGCCAGCCGGAATGTTAATGTTTGGCTCAGCCGTGGAACCCTTGTTTCTGTATTTTTCCCGTAACTCTGTTCACCAATTGATGCTGTGTTTTGTGTGTTTCTGTCCCGTAGCTAAATGAGCTCATTGCTGGCACCGCTCTCTGATTCTGCAGCTTCTGACTTTCTCTGCTTTGTCTTCCAGCTCATTGGCTTTCCTGGTGTGTTCAAAAGGCTTCTTTCTGTCTTTCTTCTCTTCTCTTTTCTAGTCACCTCTGTTCTGTGCCCCATACCCCTCTCTCCCTGCTGCACCTTCCTTTGACAAAATCCTTTCTTACTTTTTAATTCCCACTTGTCCTCTCTCAGATTAAAATGGAACTTATCTCTCATGTCAAATGTTTTATCACATTATATCAAGTGGCATGAATTAGAATCAAATAATCTTCCTGTGTACATCTTCTAGCATGGCCCACATCCACCGAGAATGCCTCATACATGCATAAAGCTCGCCAGTGGGGCCACCCCCTCTCTGCATGCGTGCCTCTAGGAAAGGCCTGAGCCCAGGTGCTCTGGGAAACTGTTGCCCATCCAATAGGCATTGAAAACAGCAGCAGCAGCAGCAGCCTCAGGTCTATGCTTAGGGCTGTGGACTCTGCCCATCTCCACTGAATCCAATTCCAAACTACAAATTTTTAAGAAGTTTGTGGGTGGCTCTTTTCAATGCCTAGATTGCCTAGGTTGCCTGGGGGGGGGGGGGTTGTTTGTTTGTTTTGGGTTTTTTTTGTTTGTTTGTTTTGGTTTGGTTTTTATTTTTCTTTGATGGAATCTTTTGGTATTTGGCTTTGTAGTGTGTGTGTGTGTGTGTGTGTGTGTGTGTGTGTGTGTGTGTGTGTACTCTATGAATGTGTATGCAAATAACCTCTGATCCCTGAAACTTTAAAACATCTAGTGCATAATCTGATGCTTAATCTCTCTCTGAGTGAGCCTGTCTTTTCACTGACAACTAATCCACCCTTCTACTATTTTTTAAAAATTGTAAATGCAAGAGGGAAATTTTGTTCGAAGGTATTCTTGTTGAAGGCTGTGAGGCAAATGGTGCCTTTTGAGTGACTCTTTGTAAGGGAATTGCAACCAAATCTTCATTTGGAAGGTAAAAGAAAGCCTTGTCTGGTACACATGGGAGAACGGACTTGCCTAACTAGAAGCCCTCTGGGCTCTACTGGGAATCGGTAATTAAAAGAAATAATCTTAAGGATATACTTTGCAGAAGCAAGTTCTGTTTCAGGGTGTATGTGGCTGGGAGGTGGGGGTTTTAGAAATTCACAAGTACATCCAGCCTCTTGTAGTAGTCCACTGAGCCAGCATCTGTGTCGGTGGTAAAGCTCTGAGAAACTGCAGTTTAAGTTCAGATTTCCCCAATTTTCTTTTCCCAGTACAATCTTTACCCTCCTCCTCTGAGTGGACGATTTTCCATTCTAGCCATGATAACCAGTCTATGCATTTCACTCAAAGCTATAGGAGAAAAAAATCACTTTATAAAAAGGCTATTTAGACTTGAACTTCAGGCCATTCACTTCCTTATTCTCCAAATAACCAGGTCACCTAATTTTCAGAATCTATTGGTGCTAGGCAACCTAACTGTGGTACCAAAAAAAAAAAAAAAAAAAAAAAAAAAAAAAAAAAAAAGTTATTGAATCTGTCATGGATTTAAAACATTTGTCATTTATAAACCCAGAGCTTCTCAGAAGCTTCATTACCATGAAGCTTCAGTAATTTAATTCAGTACTTACTGTTTTTTCTATAATCTAGCGGCAAATCATCAGATTACCAACATGTTTGATTATTTTCGGCTTCTGTTTCCTCAAGCATGGTGTTTACTCCTTTGCATACATGCTCTGTAAAACTCTGTGTCCATCGAGATGAACTGGTAACAGGAATATCGAAGCAGAGGGGGTCTCATGAAAGCTACCATTCCACAGTTCGTATTCCAGCAAACTAATGCTTGCCACCCCGCTCTCTTAACAATGGGGTCCTGGGACGGCCTCCTAAACAATTGGCAGAAAACTACTGAGAAATACTTGTTGATCTGAGAGATTTCTCCTCCAAGTTGTTGCATTTTGATAAATGGCAGAAATGAATAATAGCAAATTAGCATTTTGAATGAAGAAAAAAAATATAGATCTCTGAATTTGTTTGCTGTTTGGGGGTTGCTGGTTCTGACTGCCGTGTCTCTGTCTCCGGTTCTGTTCCTGCTGGCATCTGTCACTTCAGAAGCATGTTCTCAGACGCCTTGTTGTGGTGTTCTGTGTTTCGAGTCTTAGCTTTATTTACCTGATAAATCCCCCGAGGTCTTGCTCTTTGGTATTGTATCTTTTCCCTCCCTCCCTGTTACTGCATCCACTCTTGCAGGAAGGCTGGATGGTTTTTAATATACATTTGTTTGAGGAATATTTGGGATCCTCGCTGGTCATTTCTTGGCTTGTTTTATGTTGTAACAAGGCTCCTCTCTGGTGATTTCTGAGCTTCCTCCCCTCTGCTTCATCATTGTACTTTTGGCTGGGAGCGGGTGCTTGTGGGAGATGATCAGAGCAGCATTTGGGCTCTGTCTGTGGTGCTCTGCGCTTTGTATCGACTTTCTTATGTAACTTAATAACAGACTCTCTACATTCATCTCTACCATTTTTTTTAAATTAAGCATTCCGTAGAATTCTTGGAGAATTGGATTTAGATATAATACTGCCTAAACAGCTTTTTTCCCAGTGAAAATTTCCCTGTTTAGTAACATAGTTGGTTTATAGATTCCTTCTATAAAATCCCACCAGTATCTTTTAAATACTATATCTTTAAGACTGATTTCATCAATCCAAAATAATATTTGGGTGAAAAGCAATCCCAGAACCTTTCCCCCTGGTATTTTAGATGCCAAATGAACATTCTTATGTGCTTTTTTATTTTTCAGGGGAAAAAAAAGAAGCACAATTATATTGTTTTCACTTTCTGAAAAATAAGATGTTAATATTTAGAAAGAAAATATTCAGCCATTTAAATGAAGTAGATATAATAATTGTAGCAGCGAGTTAAATTATTTCGGGAGGTGAATTTTTAAGAGGAAATTGCATCAATCCAAGATTGGAGAGGAAGCTTAGCCTCCTTGTCAATGGTCGCTGCTTTATAAAAAATAAAAAATAAAAATAAGAACCAGGATTGCAGTAAGCTCCGTGTTCTGAAAGTAGCAGCTAAAAGAGGATGCACAGGCTGGAGGGATAGCTTGCCTTTTCTCTCCCTTTGGAGGTTAATTCAGCATCTCCCCCCAAAACAAAACAAAACCAAAAAAAAAAGAAGAAGAAGAAGAAGAAGAAGAAGAAGAAGAAAAAGAAGAAGAAGAAGAAGACATGTTTTCTGAAATTAGACATCAGCTCAAGAGAAGCACCTAAGATTTCAAGGTCTAAGCAAAAATTAATTTATTTTCTTTCCTCCTTGTACTTCTTGAAGACACAGGCTGAGAAGAAAATCGGGATTAAAAGAGATGTGCTTAGGGTGAATTCATCTGCTTAAACCTCACAGGCTCAGAGATGAATGATTAAAAAGCCATCTCAAACTTGGCCGGAGTCCACACTGCTGGTAATGCCGCATCCGCTCCAGCTTCCTTCTGCCGGCCCCGTGTCACTGTGAACCAGACCCAGGAACATTTGACTAGAGATGATACATGGATTATCTAGGTCAATTATACACTTAATCTGCCTTCTGGAGGATTAAGCGTTTACAGATAGACTCTGCATTTGGCTTCTCCCTGGCAGTTATCAGATCAGGAGACGGCCCCTTATCACACAGCCTTGTGCGAGCTTAATCAGGCAGTGTGGACAGATTCGGGGGCTCTGCCGCCTGGCATTCTTTGCCTTGCACAGATCCCCATTTGCTGTTCCATTTTCAAATGGAGTATTCGTTCAGTTTACGTGGCAGCACAGTAATTGGGTGTGAATATTTCCCTCTAAAGCGGTAATTTGAAATGTGAGCCCTCTGCCTATTAAAATGTGCTCCCTGGGTTTCTATATGAATCTACTGATGACCTTGTTTTAATAGCCTTATTAAACCATAAGGGCCTGTATGCATGAATATATGTCAATCAAAATAGGAACCACGCCGCTCCAGGAAGTAAGGACTGAAGACCGGATATAAGGAGAACATTGTGTTACTAAGTTCACAAGGTAGGCCACCGGCTTCCGGGTGAAGGGAGCTGCTTTGAAAGCAGGAGAGGGGAAAGGTGAGTAGGGGTCTCCAGGTCGACAGACTGCAGTTTTTGAGGTCTGAATAGAGAAAAGCGAGGTGTGTAGCATCCTAGACATTGGGGGGCGGGTGACTTCTGTGCTTTAACAGTAGCCATCTTGAACACCCTGTATCCAGAGTTTCAGTGTGATGATGATAGACCCTGCCCCTAGACCTTCACATCAGATCTGCATGATGTCAGAGTTTTCTAATCTCTCAGAGCCTTGGCTGATTCATCTAGGTAACAGGGGTGACAATAAGCAGGACCTTCCTCCGGGCATTTCCTTCGTTGTTAGGAGGGTGAGATGTCATGACCACGTGCAGCATCAGGAGATAAGGAAGCGTCCGGTAAGTGTTAGCCACTGCCCTCCTTATTCTCATCTTAATCCTGGAATGAAAACCCTTTTCATGACTGGTTTGTCTTGTTAAATGAAACTCTATCCCTGTTCTGAAGAGTGCGAGCACCTCTCTGTGCTTACAGTGTTAACCTCAAGCTTGCTCATATTCTCATATTCCTCCTTATGGTAGCCTGGGTTTTTGGGTTTTTTTTTTTTTTGTTTTTGTTTTTTTGTTTGTTTGTTTGTTTTTTTTTTTTTTTTCTTAGTTTTGCTAAGTTTTTGTTTCAGAAGCAGGCAGAAGAGCGGTGATTAGAATTAAGACAGCATGCTTAGAATTAAGCCAGAATGGAATAGAGGCCTCCAGCTGCTTGGCTAAGCTCAGCCTACCCCCTTTCAGGTCTCTTCACCCTCCATCCCTACCCCCACCCCGACCTCCACCCGGCTGCCACCCCCACCCCCTGGGTAAACAAACAGACTTGTAGCAGTTTAGAATTCAGCTTCTGGTGAGGGCCAGCCTAGGAAGGAGTAGATCCTTGTGCATACTGAGCTGGTGCCCTACCACTGGGCTGCATCCCTAGCCTTGAGCAAACTGCCTCCTTGTGTCTTGAGTCTCACTAACCCCCTTGCTCACTCAGGTGACTCAAAAATGAGCTGGCACTATGCCCTGACAAATCTGTGGTGAATTAGCAAAACAGAGCTCAGCCTCCAGGAAGGTTGTTTTACCAGGGACCTGAGAAAGAGGGCTGATAGAATTCTCCTAATTGTTAAGAATTGTTAGAACCGGTTGTTAGAATACACTTTGTGTAGACTGTAAACATGTAGAAAACACAGCCAAGCAAAACTAAGAAAGTGACATCATGTTCCCAAAACCCAAGAATGGCCAACTGGATATTTATTCTTTTAATTTTTTTCCTAATTAGATTCATTGTGTGCATTTTTTTCCAAAAGAAGCAAGCAAGAATTGCTGTTTAAGTTGACAGTCTCTGAGCTCCATGCCAAGGTGTTTACCTAACATGCTGTCTGTATTCAGAACTTCCCCTTGTCCCCTAACACTCTTTGTAAGAAGTTTGTGCAAACCGGGATCCCATGCCAAGCGACATGTGTGGGCAAGGCTGTGATGTCACATACATTTCCTCTCCACTAGCACTGGCCCTCTTTCCTGCTCTGACTTGGTAGAGGGACCACTGTGCCAACCGCTTTGCAGACTTCAGGAGTTTGTTACCATCTAAACATAGAACTGATTTGTTGAGGGGGAAAAATCAAGCTGAATTCAACCAAGTAGTTCTTTTAAGCATAATTAGTAACTTAGCAGAAACTAGGGTTTTTTTTTTAAGCTGTTCTCTGCATCTAAGGAGAATCTAGTCTTAAAAGTGGGGGGTGAAGGGTAGCCAAACTGCTAAAGCTGTGAAAGCCACCTTACAAGTCAGCCAGGTAAGGAGCGCAGGGCTGTGTTGACGGCACACATACCTACACCTGGCCTGGACCAATGGCTCTGTGGGCATAGCCTGGTAATTCTGTGAGGGGTTGATCAACATGTGTGTGTGCACATATGTGTGGAGACCACAGGTGGGTATCTGATATTGTCCACAATGGCTGGCCTCTTATTCTTTAAGACATGGTCTCTGCTGACTGTACAGCTCTCTAGCTCAGCTAGACTGCCAGCCACTGAGCTTCCGGAATCCTCACCCCTTCTGCCTCCCTACCGTTGGAATCACTCGAATCAGTCACAGCATAGGCAGCCTTTTCATGTAGCAGGCACTTTACCAAGTGAGCTCTCTCCCTGTCCCATGTTGCAGTGTGTCTTAAGTCATTCTGACTACTTGGCTGAAGGATGGGATCGGAAAATTAGACATACATGTTGCCATATACCATTTCACATGCATGTGCCCACATACCATGAGGAGGGCTTCTTGGATAATTCTCAGATTTTCACTGACGTTATCAGCTTAAAATGAAGTCTCCCTATCAGTCTGATGCTGTACTTTTCCATACTTTTCAGGTCATATTTAACTTGAACTTTGACCTTATCTCTTCCATCTTCAAGTACAAGGTCAAAGATCATGTGCACCCATTTGCTGCCCATCCTTTATCTTCTAAGGGACTATATATGTACAAACTGGAAAATAGATTCATGACCAAGCCAAAGAGGGATGCATGGTTGATTCTTTCACTAGTTGGACCTGGCTTTGAGCTCCAAAATAAATTCCAGTATTAAAAATTTGATTGGAGCCATGAGTTAGGGACTTGGAAGAGACCGGAAGGAGACAGGAGTAGGCAGAGGAGAGAATGAGAAGAGAGTGTTTACACATGCCTCTCTCCTTGATTAGGAATTAATTTTATGTGTTCCACAGAGACATACAACAGGTAAATGTGTGACTATACATGTAATATACACTGGACAAAAACCAGAATGTATACATATGTGTATCTGTCTTTAAGAGAGGTGAGTTATAATCGCTTTAAAAATATGACACATATTTAAATTATAAAGAATCCAGCTCATCTTCACATTTTCTGTTCTCCCAGCCACCCAAAGTCTCAGTGCCTTCAAGCTTACCTCCCGCTGTGCACGCCGGCTTTGCACAGATGTGGCTGAGTTCACGGCCCTTCTCCCACATGTGTAGTTCGAGCCAGGTCTTTAGATGATAGACTAAACCTCTACTGGTAGGTTTTTTGAAGATGATAGAAGTAAGTTCTACTAAGATGAGGGTAAAGGAGAAAGTAGGAGAATGTTTTGATGCCTCTAGTTCCATGTTGTAATTAATCACTATGCAAATATAAGTCACCTCTTACTCCGGGACCTCCACAATAGGCAACAACATAAAATAATCGTTATTAACAATAACATAAAAGAATTGTTACTCATTACTTTGAAACTAAAATCTTAGGTATAGAAAGTTATTTCCTTTTAGTGCTGGAGATAGAGCCCAGAGCCTTGTATATGTGAGGCAAGTACTTTACCACTGCCTTCACCCCATTCCTTAAAGCCACATTTCTATCTTACGTGGACAATGGGCATTTTTCTCTCTAAGCAGGCGTGAACATAGAAATGATAGGGGAACACTTCTAGGTTTATATTAATTATATGAAATGGGAGATCTCTCTCCAAAAGGAATTGCGTGTTGATTTTTCTTTCTTGCTAGCATGCTGACAGATTTACATTTCAGTAACATGTCTTGAAATAGGTTTGCTAGATCTAGCTACTTCCTTCCAAGGCTATCAATTGAATTAAATTTTATTTGCTCTAGGGCAAGTAAATCTTCTATAAAACCAGTCTTTCATTTTCTCTGGAGCCCGTGTGCTACAAAGAGTTTAACTGATTGTCTTTATGAGAACAGCTTCCTCTATTCCAGGAGACATTTGGTGAAGACAGTTAATTTGTTTTCTTTTCCAGAGGAGAATGTTCTATTAATCATCCTAAGAAGCCAGAATGATTGCTCTGTTACATTAGGGTCACAGTATCCGTGTTAACATGACCTGCACAGTACTTTTGTATCTTAGGAAGGGTTTCTCTAATTTTCTTATGGCAGACAAGTGCCGTGGAATCTGGGAGTTACATTCCTAAGCATGCTACTCATGCACAACTGAACATGTACATATACACACACACAGCACGTGCATATACACACAGAGATGCGCACACAGACACACGCACACATGAACACATGGATTATCCAAGGTACATTCTGTGGAACAAATAACACATTGTGTTGGAGTAGACAAGTATACTAAGTTAATATTTCTTGTTAATTAACCAGTGAATTGTTTTTCTCTCTACTCCATAAAGACTGAGGCTACTTTTTCAAGATTTTAACTATTGGCCTCACGTCAGAGTCATTGCCCAAAACTTGTTGCATTTTGCTATTATTATTATTTTTTTTGGAGGGGGGAGAGGGCGTTGCTCAGAGTCTCTCTGTGTTACCCTGACTGGAACTTACATAGACCAGGCTGGCCTATAAGTTGAGGTAATTCTTTTGTCTCTGCCTTCTAAGTTCTGGGATTATAGACCACAGACATGACCACACCATACCACCTCTCTAATTTTGTCCTGAATGATAGATTATAAAATATCATCTCTACATTCCTGGCATTCAGAGTATAGTCAGCAGCCCCCAGCAGAAGTATCAGTGAGACACTGTAGAAGCTGCATGATTTTAGCCTTCAACTCAGCTGCACTCAACCAGGAACCTCTGGCACTTCAAATACAAACCAAAGTTCAAGAAAATATTGAGCAAACCCAGTGATTTCCAGACTTATTGGAAGAAGTAAACTTTATATCAGTGGTAGAGTACTCAACTATCATGTATGAATCACACACACACACACACACACACACACACACACACACACACTAAGAAATAGTTTAATAAATTAATGGGAGCTAGAGAGAGATGGCTCAGAGGTTCAGAGCACTGAGTGCTCTTCCGGAGGTCCAGAATTCAATTCCCAGCAACCACATGGTGACTCACAACCATCTGTAATGGGATCTGATGCCCTCTTTTGCTGTGTGTGAAGACAGCTACAGTGTACATAAACAAATAAATCTTAAAAGAAAGAAAACAAAACAAAACAAACAGGACTTTTCAGTTCAATGTAAGCAGCATGAGGACATACATGCACATCCACACACCCACATGTACATGTGCTCACAGATACACACATACATACATTCTAATGCAAACTCACACATACACATACTCACATTCCCACACATACACAATGTTTACTATTATTGTATGTATACAATAATATACTTTATTCTTCCATTCAAAATATTGATAATAACAAAATTTTACTAGAACAGCTTACAACCCTCAATTTTTAAGATATTATTTAGGATGAAGTTTCTCACACTTAGCCATATTGACATTTTGAGCTATCTCTTTGTTGTGAGAGCTAGTCTAGTTAAAAGGATGAAGACATATACTTAATTTCTGCTTGAGATGCTAGCAGCAACCACCATCCTCCAAATTGTGAAAACAGACTTTTCCAGGTAGTAGTACCACATTTCCACTGGCTGAGAGAAATCGCCCCGTTTGTGAGCCACTGATCTGGAAGGAAAGAGTTCACTACAGAATGACTTATAGAAGGTCAGCCTTCCACTGTTGACATCACACATCCCTCTGCAACCCCACTATCTCATATGAGTTGACCATTATTTGGTGACAAGAACAATGATGAGTTGATTTCTTGTTAGAATCCTTACTCATGAGTCCATTGCCACCCAGAAGATATCTCAACAGTCTGTGCTGGGCCACAAGACACATTTATACTTGAGGGACTTGTCACATACCTTGGACTCTCTGTCCCCTCTCTCACTTGCTTCCTCTTGAATAGTCTTGTCGGTTGCCAGGAGAAAGAGCTGAGGAAGCATGTTAAGTCACTGAAATGCTTTGCCCAATGGCTTCTCTTCCCGTTTTGAAATTACATAGGGACCTTGTCTAAGAAAAAAATAGAAAATAAAAATGACTGGGCAGTGGTGCACACCTGTAATCCCAGCACTCAGAAGGCAGAAGAAGGTAGATTGATGTGAGTTCAAGGTCAGCCTGGTCTACAGAGTGGGTTCTAGGACAGCCAGGGCTACACAGTAAACTCCTGTCTCAAAATACAAACATAAAAACAAAAACTGGCTGTTTCTACCAGGTAGCATTCTAGACATTTTCCCATGCCTAAAACTTCCACAGGAAGTCTCCACTCACATCCTTCATTCACACCAAATTCCCAGTTCAGAAGAGAATACTTCTCGGCCAACTGTTCTGCTAAACCCCTTCCAAGTTGACTCAAAGTCCATTTAGTGGAATCTGCAGGCTCACCCACAGCAGGAAGATTCCCATGTCAATCTCCTTCAAGGGTGGTGTCTTTTGCCATCTTGAATTGCCTTGTCTGCCTTTGGCAGAATTTTCACTGTAACTATCCTTGGACTAAAGCCAGTCATGCCAACAAAATTGTACATCAGATCCAAGATGAGGTTATTATTAATTACCAGATGTATGTGCCAACCATGGAAGAAAGACCCCTCTCATTAACTTCATACAGGATCTCATATAGCTCAGACTGGCTTTGAATTCACCATGAAGCTGATGATGACAGACTATGCTGCCATCTCCTGACAAGCACCCTACCAACTAAACAATCTCATCCCCCAAAAAGCATTTTTACAAAAAGAGCAAATAATATGTGAAATCAGCAAAGTCAGAAACCTGTGAGGTGACTCAGCTAATAAAGGTGACTGCTGCCAAGCCTGACAACCTGAGTTCAATCCCCATGTCCCACATAGTGGAAAGAGATGACCCACTTCTACAAGCTGTCCTCTGAACACACACACACACACACACACAGAGAGAGAGAGAGAGAGAGAGAGAGAGAGAGACAGACAGACAGACAGACAGACAGACAGACAGACAAAGACAGAGATACACACACACACACACACACACACACACACACACACACACTGTGTCATGCATGAACCCATATAATAAATGAAAAATCATCAATGTTAAACTCATGAATTGCTTTCTATTGAAACTCACTAAATCACTTTTTAGGGAACTCTCTCTTCCTTTTTGTTGAGAAAATATATCTTTGACCTAGGAACTCATCCTGAGATGGAGAAATCCTAGCTCTTAAAGACATCCTCTTTAGGGGGGTCTAAATCAGCATTTTCTTAATGGTGTGAGTTAGTTCTGCAAAGCACAGTTGGCCATATCTGGAGACATTTTCTTCTATCTCACATTAATGTTTGGAAATGTAATGATTTGGTTTGGCCAGAGGTTATAGGTCAAAGATGCAGCTAAACATCTATGTTGCCTACAGTACGGCTTCACCCCACAATACAAAATTACCCTGTAACATGTCTACAGTGCAGAGACTGAAAAATAAAATGCCACCCCTCACACAAATTCTTTGTCTTAGTAATGTGAACTCTTGGAGTTTGGAGGTCATGTGCATTGTTAGCATTATCTGTAGCCATTTCATCAGCAAAGGAAAAACTGCCTCTGTAGAATACTTTACCTGGCAGATAACTCACAAATTGTCTCCAAAGTCCTGTTGACAGGCTTCATCATAAACCATTTTTTTAGAGACGAAGTATAAACAGCAAAGAAGTATCAGTACCCAACTTTCTCAGCTTGAACTTAGCACTGGCCCATACGCAGTTCCCGGGGAGCACTAAGGATAACACAGAAACTGCCGGGTTCCAGCCCCACTGCCCCTCCCATCTGCTGCATCTGGGAGGAGCTAGTGCCCTTTTATCATGAAGGTACTAAGAGCACAAGCTCTACAGTGAGACAGCCTGGGATTCAGTTCTGGTCCTTCCCCGGGCTCATTTCCTCTTCTATAAAAGTAAGGTTTGAATAAATGGACTCCAATCCCACTCTCTGTATGCAGAGAACTGAGCAAGACAGTGTGTGTAAAGCACAAAGCATGGGGCACAGCACACAGAAATAGCTTTGTGAGTCGTTCTTGTTGTTGTTATCAGTGGCTTCCCAGACTAAAACCAGCCCGTACTCTTGTGTGATGTTAAGGAGGCATAGACAGAAATAAATTCTATGTTAGATGGATCTGAATAAAAACAAAAACAAAAGCAAAAAAATAGTAATAATCACAGGACATGACAGCGAGAGGCAAAGAGCCAGCTGTGCTGCAGGACCCCAACCACGTGCCCAAGGGACAGCCAAGTGGAGCACTTACCTATAGCACAAGAGTTCCATCTGGAAGAAGGAGGCTGCTGCCATAGAAGGCCCAGAGCCTGAGCTGGACCTTACATCTATACATGCCTGGGCCTGTGGGCAGAGGATAGGTAGACGACTGTGCTAAACCATTAAACAAGTGAGCACTGTTCATTTTCGGTGTCTTTGACACCCCCCTCAACTTTGTAACCTTTCAGTTTTCTTATTTCCTTTCTGTTTTGTGAAACAGGGTGTCACCGTTTAGGCCAGCCTAGTCTTGCCTCCACTTTCTTTTTTTTTGTTGTTGATCATCAGATGTCATCACAGACGGTCGTGAGCCACCATGTGTTTGCTGGGAATTGAACTTGAGACCTCTGGAAGCACAGTCAGTGCTCTTAACCACTGAGCCATCTCTCCAGTGCCTCCACGACCAGCCCTGCATCCTTAAGGCCCTATAAATGGGGCTTTAGAGGTTAAGGTCAAAATTGCACTCCTCCTGCAAACAAGCAGTTGAGAACATACACAACTAACTTCACTGAGCCATGTTGACTCCGGTCAAGGTTGTGGATCTCTGCTTTGCAGGCATTGGCTGTTCCGTTAACCGCAAGGCCTAGCTGTTTAGTTAAAAAAAGGTATTGTTTTATCTTTTAGTTGATGCTTCTTATTCAGGACTGGGCATTAGACTGTCTTATACAGTTCCTGTTTTAGCAAACTCCTCATCCCACATCTCTATAGAACATTCTGTGTCCATGGATCTAAGGCTGATATGGGTCAGATTGAATCTGACCAAGAACAGTTAACTTTGGGAATCAGTTAGTTCCCCAGCACAAGGGACCTTGTTACCCAGCATGCATTGGATAGCATGGGGTAGGGGAACTACTGCCCTCTAATGGGCAGATGGTAGAAGTCCTACAGTGCACAGTCTCCCCCTCTCCCTACCACACCCCAGAAAACATGGTTTGTTTGACCAAAATGTCAAGAGTTCTGGGGCCAGGTTTTGAGGACTAAAGCTACTGAAAGGCATGTTTACTGCTAATTGTTGTTCATAGCAACCATATCTTGTATTCTATAAGTCATTTTCTTATCCATTTTTCCTCCTGTAGGAGGAAAGGGATACCGTGTACCATTATTTTCATTTTAAGGCAGGAAATCCAAGGTCCAGAATTAGCTTAGCCAAAGCCCCAGAAGCTGAAAGGAAAAGTTGGTCCTGGGGCCACCATGGTCGCTGTCTTGCTCCTGCCGTGTTCAGGTGCCAGAATGTGTGATCCTCTGGCACCTCTGAGCTAGACAGGGACTCTGTCTAAGCCCTGCTTCCAGGATCTTGTGTCCTCTTTCAAATATATGTTCTATTCTGTTTCCAACCCTAACTTGAAAATAGTCATTAAGCCTTTCAAGGGTATAATTATTGATTTGTTCTCACAATCATCACTTGAATTCAAAATACAGTGTTCTGGTTAATTTAGTGAGAAATTAATTTTTAGCCCATTTGTTTGTTACCGGAGGGGGGTGCACACATGTGAAAATTAGAGAAAAAGTTATCTGGTCTCTTTCTACCGAGTTCCAGGACATGGAATTCAGGTCCCCAGGTTTGGAGGCGAGAACCTTTGCCTTATGTGCTGCTTCACCAGCCCCCGTGTGTTGCAGGTTCTTAGAGCTCCCTTGGGAAGCCTTTCCTGCTTCAGGCACTTTTGAAGCACATCCTGGAGTGTCTTATCTTTCTACCTTCCTGTGCATTTGAAGCAGGGCTGATCACCTTCTCTGGCTCCGTCATTTCTGGTTTTCTGATTCTCAACTCCAAATGTGCACTACCCGGACACTGCTGCCAGGAGATCCCTGGCTCTGAGCACAATCTCTCACATCCTAGGCACCTCAGCAAGACCAGGTCAAATGCTAAAATCACTCTCAGTACTCAATCAGTCTCCATCAGGATGGGGGGGGGGGCAAAAGGCAGATTTCTCCTAAAAGATCAGTTACAAACAAGGGAAAGACTTTGATTAATTAAAAGTTACACTGAATGGCAATAACGCGATGACATTACTTAAAGTTTCTTCATGTGCATTTTCTTGATGGTAGACTGGAAGTGACCATACTATTTGTTAAAGATATGTTTCTCAATTCTTCTAACAACCCTAGAGGGAGGTCCCTTCATGAACTCTTTATTGTGGGTAGTTTGCATTATATTGAAGATGAGAGCCAAGTGTTTATTGGGTGCCAGCTCTGAACCAAGCTCTAATCTGGGCTCCTGAATACACTTGATTCCCTTGTGGCTTCCTTGTGTGATAGGTGTTTATAGATAGGAATTTGGATTCCTGATTGGTGCACTGACTTCACCAAACTTAGACACCTGGCAAGTGGTCTTTCCCAAACCAAACACCTTTCTTTCTGACCCAAAGAGAGAAATAATACCTAATAACCATGATATCTTAGTGGGGAAGATTGGGGGTGGAGGGGAGGACAGGCAAGATGGCTCAGCAAGGTTGCCCAACAAGCCTGGCAACCTGAGATTGATACCCGAAACACACGTGACGGTGGAGGTAGAGCCACTGTTGTCCTCGGACTCCCAACACATGCCCTGTGGCATATATCCACACACACTAATAACACAACATCAATAAATTATAGTTTTAAAAGGAAAAGCTACACAGCGCACTACGTGCTCTCCACCTGCTAAACGCCTGCATTCTGCCAGTTCTTCATCCTGCGCTCATGCACTAGGGTGCTTGCAGTCAGTGTTTCCAACGTGCTGTTACAACAGAGCACAGAAAAGAAATAGCAATTCTGTGACCCTCTGGGCAGTCATGGCTTGTTAGTCATGGTTTGTCCGCAACACTAATGAGAGTTGTATAGCTAATCAGAGAGACGCCCCTTAAAGAACTCACTCCCACCAGGGAAGTCTTCCGCCCAAATATGATGGCGTTGTCCCTAAGGTCAACTCTGTGAACAGAAGTAAATCCAGGCCTGAAAATGGGTGATCCCATAAAGGACCACTGTAATGAGCTGAGGGGAGTCTGAGCACCATAAGGAACCTCACACCATATGTACTGCAAAACCCCTCCTACCCAGACCCGTGGAGGGGTGGGTCTCAGCTTTCAGTGTATCTCCCTCTGTATTCTGTGTGAGATCTTTTAGAACACAAGAATAGGGCCCTGTGTATTCCGGGGGAGAGGGTGAAGGTAATTTGATACCATTGCATCCCAGACAGTTGATAAGTGGTTTACTCTAGCAGCTTGAGTTCCCTAAGCAAAGCTTGACACAGTGGTATTATTAAGCAACAATACCTAAGATTTCCCTACAAGGCCTTGTTGATTCTTTTAATGTACCTACATAGCTAAGTGTTCAATGGAGAGATGAGGTTTCACAGATTAGCAGTACTTTGCAGGACAGGAAAATGTAATCCAAAATTACAGAATACTATGGTTATACAATCCCTGCATAATACAAATGAGGTTACAACTAAATCATTACATGGCTATTATCCAATAATGCCTTCAATGTCAGCAGTGTGAAAATTTGCGATCAGGTGTCACCCAAGTCCTGCCTTGATTTATTTCTAGCCAAAGCTTACAGTAAACAATGTGACAAGGTGACAGGAAGGTGGGGGAGGAAGAAAGGAGAAACAGAGAGTGTGGGGATTTGTCCTGTAGCTTTTATGAGCTTCCCAGATAGATAGCTCTCAGCCAACTCTTGAATGTGGCAAATCCGGAGCCACTGGAAAGTGGTCTAAATACATTGTTTCTAAAGAGTTTGTTTATTCAAAATATGTCTGCTTTGAGCATTCAGTTTTCCAAGCGAGTTGGGGCGGGGAACAGCTGAGGTCAGCACTGTGCACTGTGGCTGTTGAAGCGCTCTCCTTGCCTGTGGCTTCCCAAGGCCACCAAATAACACTGACTGCAGAGAGGGGATTCGGATACAGCCGTGAGGGAATTCTCTCAAAGGTTTCCCACTTGGCTCCACTGAACTGGAGAGATGGAGCCTGTGTACATTTGTTGGTGCACATTAGAAATAAATTTGGGCATTCATCTAAAGAACTAGCTAAGGCGAGATATACAAAGAGACGTCATTATGTATTTAGCCTGGTCTTTGTAAGCTTGGCCAGGCAAGGAGGTGTATGAAAAGAAATATGTAAATAACACCACCTGCTTTATAAAGAAAAAGAGGGCCAAATTAAGCCAAGACATCTATGGCATAGTGCTAATTTTTGCCCTCTGCTTTTCCGTTTATAACTTGAGCCACACAACCCAATAGTACAGCACTAACAGTTGCTTACATGCTCTAAAAAAAGAGAAAGAAAGAAAGGAAGGAAGGAAGGAAGGAAGGAAGGAAGGAAGAAAGAGAAAGAAAGAAAGAAAGAAAGAAAGAAAGAAAGAAAAGAAAGAAAGAAGGAAAGATCATGAAATCCCTCAATTCCTAATAGTAAAAATGAAACCAAAAACAAAATAACAAAACAACAAACAAATGAGCCTTTGGCCTTGTGCACAATATTATTATTAAATCTAACCTTTTTTATAGACAAGTAGTTGACTTGAGTTGAATTCCCCCCCCACACACACACACACTTCCTTTTTTCATGGGGGGAAAAGGGAGGAAAAGCTGCACGGGAGGGGGCGGGGGGGACCAAGCCAATCGAAGTTAAAATAAAGTCTCTTTCTAGCAAGACTACTGTCTATAACATGTTGTTCCTTATAGAAAGTGGGATATGGTGGCATTTGCTTGATTAACTTGCTCGACAAAAGTGACAGCTGCTGCGGGTGCACGCGGATAAGCTGCACGGCGCGGTTCCGCCTTTGTGCATCTGTCAGCAAAAAGAGAAGAATAAAGAGTGAAAAGAGACAAATTGGTCCCAAAAGACACTCCATTCAACTTAGGAGGCTTGCCCCATTCAGGCGCTTGTGGTACGCCTCAAGTACTGAGAGCTTATTCAATTTCATTCACTCTTTAGAGTGTTTAATTTCTTATGCTGTCGCCTCTGGGGGGGGCGGTGTAAAGAAGAAGAGGAGAGAGACTTGGGGAGGGACGCATTGACAACAAGGCAGGGTGATCCCGGCTGCATATATTAACTCATGGCTAATTTATGGTTTAACTCTCTGTGCCTGGGTCCTGGACCCATCTGAACACTTCAATGGGGGACCTGGCACAGGCTTCCTACCTCCTGTCTGAGGAATCCAAAACCATCTGTAGATATTGAGGGCACCCTGCAAGGTTGAATGTTTATCTTACATAAGGACAATGGTCTGAGGTTTGTGCCTTGGACAGAAATGGGGATGACTGGCACCCCCAGGGTAGAGTTTGGGTAAAAGATCTGGCAAACATTTCCCCCCCCCCTTATCCTCCCTCCCAGAAAGAACGGGGTCGGGGGTGTGGAGTCACAGGCAGTGAGAAGTAACAAGAACAAAATATGGTTTCCCGAAATTAAAAATAAAGCAAGAGGAAAGAGCGCCATTGGAGGCAGAGCCCAGCTGTGTGCTCTGGTGGAGGCAAGCGTTAACTTCTAAAAAGCACTTTGCACTTTCCTGAGCTACCGCAGCAGAACTTGTTTCCTGGATTCTTTATGCAGGCAGCGCCTTAGACACCCAAAGGTCTCCTCTTGGGGCCTTACAGCAGATTTCCTTCCTTCTCTGACCCTAGAAAACACCCTCCTCTCCTATGGCCAGGTCCCAGCTAGGCTTCTTTTCTGAATCCCAGCTCTCCCTGCGGCTCCGGGACCACCCTCTCGGCCAGCTGCAATCCGGGCCCTCCTTTGTCAATTGCTGTTTGGAAGCCACTGGGCTATCTTTGAGATGAGAAATTACTCCCCCAAAGATTTCGTGTTTACTAAGTTGACATAGGTCTGGTTTTAAACCTGGGGAGGACTTTGCAAAAGTGTTCTGGATCCAGTTAAGAGTCGCTGGGTTCTGATGTCTTTGAACTCGGGGGCTTTGAGAGGTACTTTGGATGGTGTATCTGTGTGCTTTCATCATTTCCTTAGAAACTAACTGTGTGGTTTGACCTGAACGACTGCACTTAGCCGGGACCTGACCTCTTCCCGTGTAATCGTATGGAAATTATGTCAATATGCAAACTGTTTCCTTACAATGATGATTAAAACCACCTTAGCCCAGACACACAACTCTTTAAAGTTAATGCGAATTTTCCTAAGAACTTTGGCTTTGGCTGGCAAAATCTAGTGACTCATGACTATAGAAAGTTTAATATGCAAATAATGAAATTAGCCCTAATGTGATTAACCATCTGTGTTTGAAAAGGACAAAAGTCGGCACCCGTCGTTATCTTCCAGTTCTGTACATGAGTTACAATCCTTATTTTAGAGTTTGATTTCTATAATCATTGCTATATGGTATGCAAATTTTCATTTCAGTTGCTGACGTCAATCTGCCTGCAAATTAATGCAGTTAACTCTAAATGCAGTTCGTCCCCATACCTAAGAAGCAATCAGAGGTGTGGGCAGACGCTGGTCGTGAATAATCTGAATTTGGTTTCTGCGCTGAGTCCTTCTTCTAAATCCTTGTGTATGCATAGCAGTGTTCGGATAAATTATTCCTACTTCTCACATGGATAAAAGGCAGCAGGATGTGCCACCAAAACTAGAATTTCATTCTCCACATAATCGAGCTTCAAATGATTGAGAGCGAATTCAGATTGTAACTATACATTTTCTCAAAACAGTGGGTTTCTTTGAGAGGAAAGAAGCTAAAAGCATGGGGGTCCATTTTCTCAATACATGGTGAGGCCTGTGACTAAATCCCCAACATATCCAGAGAAAAATAGGCCTCAGAAAAAAGGCATTGTTCACACTGGTCAGTTTGTTAATGCCCAAAGTGCACACCTGCCCTGGAAGACCCAGGTGGCAGATAAGGCCGGGGCAGACGCTGATTGGCGTTAATCACGTGGGGCTCATTGTTCGTGTCTGGTGGAGTGGGAAGTAGTCTGAACTGAGACCACTCTCCAGGTACATTAGAGAACAGCCCTTTTTCTCATCGATATCACAGTTCCATGGTCGGGCCTACTTGCCAAAAGTGAGGTGTCAGCCTCTGACATTTTCGACAAGAACTTGTCTGAGCAGCACACGCCCCACTGGAGTGTGTCCTGATTTCTCTGTGACAGGTCTTGTTGATCTGCTTGGGGGATGGGTTAGAACAGCTGGTCTGGGGCCAATGTTCTGTCTTGCATTCAGGGTTGTTCCACCATTCAGAATCTTGCTCAGTTCCTAAAGCGCTCCGCTGTCTCAGAAGTCACATGCTCACAGGCAAGTGCAGAGCAGATTGTGGTAGCTCAACCGGATTCTTTTATTTTGGGTTGTAGAACTTGGGCACCAATCAGAAGAGGCAGTAGAAAGGTTGGGAACCTGGAGTTCAAAAGCTAGGGTGATTGTGAGGGAGTCTCCATCAAGCCTATGCTAAACAACACCACAAAGGTATGGGAAAAATATATCAGTTTAGGGAACCCATGGGTTCTGGGTTCTCTAGGGGTCAGAAACAGGAAAGATGGACTAAAACTTAAAAGCTAATTTATTACATATGACTTATTGTATTTTCTTTCTTCTCAGAGAATTACATGTAATTATCACATACTGTATAAATATAAAAGGCAGATTTCAAACGTGCCTACTTCTTGAAGCTATTAGAATTCAACCAGTTTAATGTACGTGCCCTGCTTAGGAAAGTCTCTGACACATAAGTAGTCACTGAATGTTTGCTTCCACTTTCTTTAGTTTTGCTGGAAACGTAGTTAGGGATGTAAGCACATGTCGCCTCTCCAGTGTGGCTTCATGGCCACCCAGATACCCTGAGAGATGTTTAACTAGTCAGTACTTTATGAAAAGCAGCCCCTCAGGAGAAACCCATTTGGAGAAACACAACGCTGAATGAATCTCTTTTCTGCGGGACTTCTCAGAGCATGAGGAATGCTGCCTTGGTAAGCCTGTATCTCCAGAAGCAGTCAGATTGTAGGTCTTCTAGGTGCTTCTCTTGATCACACACTCCCAAGCTGGGGAGTGGACAGGAAGAAGGACACTGTGTGCTGATGTCACTTTTATTCCGTTTTATTAAGCTGGCAGTCATTTTGTTTTGTCTGCATCTATACCCAAGAATAGGATTTAAAAAAAAAAATGGTAGCAGTTCCCTGAGAATCAGCTCCCTTAAGCCTCTTGCTAGACTTGGGACATCATAACCAGAGACCTAAAGGGAATCTGAAGGGTCCCAGCAGCTGTGTGGGTCTCGCCTTTGATGCACACATGTTCTTTTCTCTTTCTGGGCAATTGTTCGGTGCCTTCACAGAATGCATCACACAGCCTCAGATCCATGGACCTCAAACCACCTGAGATTCAGAAGGGGAAGACATTGACCACAACTGGAAACTAGTTCCGAGACTGTGGAATAGCTTCTGTTTGGAATGTCCACTCCGAGTCTATGACATCGTTGAAATAAAAAAGACACAGTCTTTAGTTCAGCTGAGCTGGGAGCCCTTCGATAAGAGGTCACCGGTGTGAGTTACTATGGTAATTGAGTCGTATCAGCAATAGTTTTACTCTCCTGAGCACTAAAGCACATAATAATAGGCAAACAACGGTGGTTAAAGCAAGCAGGTAGGGTAACTGTGCTCTTTTGTCAGAACTATATGACGTCTTGTAGTCAGTTTTAAAGACTTCTCAACCCCCAAATCCACCCTACTGTCACCTGCTGAGTGATTTTGTGTGCTTAATCTCCTGCCCTCACCTCCAAGCTCTTTACTAATTTGAGGCAAATGGGCATTTCTGACATTAAATATGGCAGCAAGGAAGCTCTGACCTAGAAAAAAAGCCACATTCTGAACACTGAGAGAAATATCCTTTTAACAATGTTGTTAAGGCTCTTTTGAATGATTGGGGGGGGGGTAGTTCATGGAGATTTTAGCCTTCCTAGGAAAATGGTAGAGATTGTGGCTTATTGTTTGTTTTGGTTTGGTTTTTAGTTTTTTGTTTTGTTTTTTGCTTTTTTTTGTTTTGTTTTGTTTTTTTGTTTTTTGTTTTTTGTTTCTCAGAAGAAGAAAAGAGAAAAGAAATAAAGAAACTTGCAGAGCATCCCCACTCCCAACTTCCCCCATAAAACTTGTCACTTCGCATTGCCATCCGCTACCCCAACAATAATCACTGCGTGCCTATTGCTAATTGCAAGCACAGCTGAGGCCCAGCGGGAAGCCTTTGCACAGTCTCAGGCCTTTATACGAGGCTCAATCTGTTGTGTGGCACTTGTTCACACACAAAAAAACTACCAGCAAAGGCAGAAAGAGGCAGAGTCACAGGTTTCTTGTAATCCTCCTGCCTCCCTGCTGACAGCCCAGCCCTAGAAGCATTCCTGGTTTTGTCCTCTTCTTTACAAAATCTGAAGTGACCTTAAGCTACAAGCACGTCAGCTTTTGAATGTCGAGTTGCCGGCTTCTTCAGGTGCATTAGGGAGCAGGGGGGGCTACATCTGGCTTCTGCGTGTCTGTTTGCAGCACCCCTGGGGCGAGCTGTGGCTTCCTGTAACATGTAAAATATGAGTGTGAACTCAGGGTTCATAGCAAGGAACAGGAGGTCACGTCTCCATTCAGTTCTAAGTAAAGAAACTGAGATTTGCAGATGTTTTCTCTATGTGTAATGACACCACCCCCTCCCCAAGCCACCGAGCAACTGAGCGGCGTTCTTTGATAAAATGTGCCACAATCAGTGTGCTACTTGCAGATTTATTCATATCAATTTTTGCAATTTATATATTCAGAGACAAGATTGCTATTTCGGCAACTTTATGTTGGATGTCATAACGTTTGCGTCTAGAAAGAAAGGGGAGAGAGAGGTACGGAACTGGGAGGGTGAGCAGAGAAAGAAAAGAAATTAAGTCTGTGCCCAGGCCACCAGCTGGAGTGTTGTCAAGGAGACAGAGTATCACACTGGAGGGTCTGTGTCCCCTTTTGCCCAGCGGTCACTTCCTGCCTAGGCTGGGGCTGGGAGCCTGAGTCCAGAAGGCCCTTTGATGGCTCTGGTGATGTGGGTTTGCAGCTTTGAGAACAATCTCTAGCAAATGAGGCCAAACCCATCTTCCTAAGGAGCAAGAACTGGTAGGCCCAAGAAAATCCATGGTGTGGCCAGCATTAGACTGACAAGGAAACTCGGCCTTTCTTTTCTGCCTTGCCACACACTAAGACACAGTGAGAAACAAGTTGCCTGCAAAATTCCTGCTGGCAGAAATGTGCATCTCCACCTCAGAGCCTCAAGTTGTAATTTACTGAGGGAAGACGTCCAGTCCATCGGTGGAGATAATCCTCCTGAACCCTGGGAGTAAATTCTCCCCAGTGGGGCAGTGCTAACTGCCAAGCTGGGTGCAAAGATCATTTGGAGACATTTAGGAAATACATGATTTTTATTAGGATAAATGTTCCACGCAGGGTTATTTCTCCGTAAAGGGCAAAAGCTTTGTCTGCCTCACATTATTAGCCTAATTCTACTTAATTGTTTCCTAAAATTAGGGCTTCCTGAACACACATTCCAAACCTTAATAAGTCTGTTGTGGTGAGCGATGCTTGGTAGGGAGGCACTGCCCTTTTGGGCAACCAGGGTCTCAGCGCCGACTGAGAGCCACTTGATCAGACCTGTGCTTGGTAGAGTAGGATTGGGCCGTAAGTACAGCAATGCTGAGACTTCTGAAAATGTGTGAGATGACAAGGCACACAGTGCGAAAGAAGAAAGAAGAAGAAATGGGCCCTTTTCTGTTGCTTGTCCCCAATCCTCGATAAGGATAGTCTTAGATAAAGTGTCATAGCTCTGGGCTTCAATTACTGCTGTTTCACAGACTTACAAATGTTGGCCCCGTAGCACATTTTAAATAAGCCAAATAAAGGACTGAACAAATGCTACCAGATTTGTTCTTCCTGCTTCCCCGTGTCAAAACATCCATCCAGAGAGTAAATGTCCTATATCTCTCTTGTATGCATTGTCTTCATTTTGTTTATTTATTTACTTATTTATTTATTTGTCTTTGTAAAGCACAAGAGAGTGTTCAGCTCAGAACGTGCACGTGAAAGTCAGTGGTGACCCAAGAGTGACAGCACTTGTCAGGCATGGCAGCGCACAGCTGTAGTTCCAGCACCAGGGAGGAAAAAGGAAGGATTTTTTGGGGCTTGCTGGCTGCCAGCCTAGCTGCAAACGGCCAGCTGCAGGTCCAGCGTCTCAAGGGAATGAGGCAGACACTGATAGGAGAGGACACCTGAGCTCCGCCAGCTTCACAGGTGCCTGCACACACACATCTCACACAGGCACACCTAATTTTTAAAAAAATTATCTACATTACTGTGTATTGAGTTTTCTTAGCCAAGTTTGCTTTGCATTATGAGAAGTGATTTTTGTTTCGTGTGTGTGTGTGTGTGTGTGTTAAAAGTAAAGTACATTACACAGAGCACATTATAATAAGTGTTTTGAGCTCCTCATCTACAGTTCCAGAGCAGGAAGTGGATTTGGTACTTGGCAGTGGGTCCTGAACACCCATTTCATCTTTTACAGCCAGATGAGGTTTTAATAACCCTCCGGTTGTTGCCTTATCTCAGCCCCTGCCAGCCACCAACCTGCTCTCTGTGTCAAGATCCCTCATATAAGTGAATCATACAGTGTCTTTTGTGACTAGTGACTGATTTGCTTCACTTTGCATAATGTCCTAAGGGAGCATCCATCTGTGGCATCTGACAGGGTCTCTCTGGCTTTCAAAGCTGCAGGAATGAAGCACATGTGGTATCCCCACCTCCCCTGGCCTCAGTGGGGTGCTTTGACCTCTGAATGAGGCTCTCTGTCACAGGTGCTCAGACATCTCTTTGAGACCTGGCTGTCAGATTTTTCCATCACTACCCTGAAGTGGATTTGCTGAGCTGTCTATTGATCTGGAACAGCGCTTACCCAGCTTGTGGGAGAGTATCAGAGTGATATTTGTATTCTATCTGAAGAAGCATTTTCGACTGAAGATTTCATTTAGAACCTCTGCTTTCCCATCTTAGGTGTTTCTGCCTTTTAGGAGATATCTGAGACCTGATGATTGACATCATTTTCTGATTCAAAGGTGACAAATTATGTCCAGTAATATCATGCCTGTTAGGAAATAAAACCTAATTTCACTCACATATCCTTACAGATGACCACCCATCCACCCTACAGTTTTGTGACATGTATTTTATACATTCTGGTTGGCTTGGCAGCAACAAAATCATTAATAGTCTAGTGTTGACTAGTTTATGTAGTTTACTGAATCTGCAAACAGGTTAACCAAACTGTTACCACATACACACTCACAAGCACGTACACAAACACACACACACACACACACACACACACACACACAGAGGCAGTCTCTTCTTGAGACAGACCCCATAAGCTGAGCTTTGAACTCTTCTGCTTAGTGGCTTTTAGAAAGGCTTCCAAGGGACTCTGGGCTCTCCTTGTGCTCCCTCTAAATGGTTAATGCTGATGGGTCTGGGGAGTTTGAAACAGCAGTAAATTAATGTAAGAGTGCCAGTTTGAACTCACTCCTCCTTTTGATTATTCCATTGTAATCTTAACACTAACAAATCACCTAAGATAGGTAATTCCTCTAAACTGTGAGTATAAAAAGTTGAAATTTGCTCTTAGATGAATTGTAACAACTCTGGCTGACCTGGAATTCACTCTGTAGACCAGAGTTGTTTCTGAACTCACCGAGATCCACCTACTTCTGCCTCCCAAGTGCTGGAATCCGAGGTATATGCCACCATACCTGGCACTATGTAGGTCCCTTTAAAAGGAAGTTAAAATAATATTGCTGTCAAATACAAAACTTCATATGCAAGATTCTATAGAAAATACAGTAGCAATATGAATTTCTAGAGAATTATTTATTCTGCAGTAACTCCTCCTCATGGCAAGAGGCTGATAGCAAACAAGGAACCAGAGTCTTCGATCCTCTTCTTGAAATCATAATGTCAGCCTTCTGGGAGAGCCCCCACAGCAGTGCCCCATGAAGAGCCAGCTGAATAGAGCCCCACAGCTGTGCCCTGTGTGGACATAGTCACCTTGAAGCGCTGTGATAGTCTTTGTATAGATGTACCAAGGTAGGTTTTTATGCATCCAAAGAATTTCACACGTGGGGAGGAGAAAACCACAACCCACCTTTAGTTACAAAGGACACTGAGCATCTGAGGTCATACTGCTCTCTGCAACCTCTAGCTTGGGTGTCTGATTATAGCTTTATGCTTTTAGCCAAGCGTCCCAAAGCTATGGCTGGGAAATACCCATTCTAAGAGCAGTTGTTTGGGAGGATTGGATCTTGAATTACAGCAACACTCAAGTATGGAAAAAGACTGCATCTTTCAGCAGTGTCCCCACTCCCACAAGCGTTTGGATGATATGCCCTTTTACAACGTGTTGATTTAGCTTTTGGGGAGCTTTGACAAATCCAAAAACTTGCTATGAACTACATGCAGTCTTTTAGTGTTCTCCCCACTTGGCAGAAATGGCTAGTACAAGCTGGGTTTCTTCCTCTACCCTCTGAATCTTTGACTGAGATCCTGAATAACACCTAAATCCTGGGACTGTTAGACCTGAGCAGCCCACTGGACTGTGGCTTAACAAAGCCATGGGAACGCTGGTAGAATTTGAAGAAAGCCAAGATGATATGTTTCACAGGTTCTTAAATTACCCAAATTGTGAAGAATAAATATGCACTGAAAGCTTCATTGTAAAATATTTTATTACAGTATTTCAATACGGCAATTTTGAAAGGTTCTAGGACTTTTTTGTGTGTGTTGTTCTAACTAATAATAACTCACTTTTGTCTCAAAAAAACAAAGTGAAGAGCTTAGTCACATAGGCATGGTCAGGTGTCACCTTCCTCTCTGACTCCTTGCCAACAGAAAATGCCATTTCTTCAGTAGATGAGATGCTGGGCTGGTTTCTCTTATGCATGACTGTGCGTGGCTGGAGAAAGGTGCTTTCCAGACAAAAGTTCAAAATCATCCAGATTTCCACTGTTCCTCTCCAGTCCAAAGACACACGTTGGTTACCAAATGACCTGCTTACCCAGGCATTTTCAGAAAAAAAAAAATCAGCTCTGAACAGCTCACACTTGGGGTGCTTTGGTTTCTTATGTGTGAAGCAGGATAAGTAAGATGGTGGGGCTCATGTGAGACCAGTCAAAGCCTCGTCTGTACCTGGGAAGGTGAAAGCACTCTCCACATGTTCTCCCCAGTACTCTGTAGTTTATTCTTTCTCTGGTCAATCAATGAGGAAACAAGCTCTGGGGGACTAATGGGAATTTTTCTCAGGGCAGATATGAAGGGTTGGGAACAAGTGCATTCTATCAGGCACCAGCTTGCACTACCCTTGAGTCTTTGTTTCCTTGCCTCTAGGTGCCTAGGCCACTTTGCTTCACAAGAGTCTCACTTCTTGTCACCTTTAGGGTGAAGTGAGTAGCAGTAACTTAACTACCACACTATGGACAATTCAGCTATGACCTTCTTGCTTGCCTGCATATATATCTAATGCCTGTTTATTTCAAAGGATGTACATGCTTGAAGAAATGGGTTTTTGCCAGAGAGCCATTCTCATCACTCAGACAGAATATACTGAATATATTTGACAATATCACAAGTATTTATTCAAGGGAAATGTGGGAAGATGTGCTTATTAATCCTTGGCCAAATACTATAATTTTTCTGGCTTCCTTTTTATGATACTGAACTAAACATTATCGTCAATTATGGCACAGGGTGGCATGTGTGTGCATGAATACATATGTGCATGTGTCTAATCAAAGCCATGTACTACAGTTAACAAAGATATATCAGTAGATAGATAAAAAAGCAAACTGGACCTAGAGATGTATTATCCCAGCTGTTTGGGACGCTGAGGCAAGAGGTCCCTAAGATTAAGGACTGCCTGGACCATAGAGAAAGAAGGAAAAGCAGCAGCCGAGCGAGGCTTTGTGCAGACTGATCTTACCAGGTTTGGGACTTCTCTGTTGACAATGACTCTGCTCCAGTGCATTCTGTCAATGCCTGATAGCTCATGGGGAAAACTAAAATCCATCTGACATGCAAGAGCTCTATTTTGTTCTCCCTTTCCACTGAAAATTCTATAGTTTGTGATCTACCATTTCCAGGGCTGAACATTTGTTTAGTGTTATAACTTGCCCAGCTAGAAAACTCCTAGGAAAATTCCAAATGGTGTGGTTTTCTACTTGTATTTCTGTTGAAAACAAATTTCCCTCAATGAGGAACTTCTCCCCTCAGCAACTGTGGAGTTACCAAAGTATCTAGATCTCTATGCATAAAGGAAGCTCTGTTCATTCAGGCTAAGAAATGGCATTCCTCACCCACTCAGGCTCCCCGGTGCATTTCTGTGCACCGCGGTGATTCTTCCTACCAACCCTTTATAGCCATTGAGCATTGAGCAGCGTTCCATGGCCAGGTCCCCAGGTCTGGGCTCCAGTAGAAACAGGCTCAACAGTATTGTCCTAGCCAAGCACTTCTGAGAGAGCTGCAGGACTCAGCAGCTTGACTGTGAGACACCTGGAAGCCAGAACTGACACTGGTTCTATGTGGCCAATATAATAATAATAATAATAATAATAATAATAATAATAATAATAATAATAATCATTGTAGTAGTAACAGCCTTCTTAGCAGAATTGAATTGAATAAAAACAACTCATACTAATTTGGTGCTTAAAAAAAAAAAAACTTCAAATTACCTCAACAATTAACAGTTATACATCCTAAAATGGGGCCTTTCGTAGTTGCTTAATTCAACAATTAAACTGTATCATGCTGTATTCTCTGTGTAGGATCTGGACATAGTGGTGGATCCGTGTTCCATGAACATTGTTTTTGCTAATTCTGTGCAGGCTCATGGGAATATTTATGTGCATGCCTGGAGTTGTATAGCATTATTCTGCACAAAACTGTACTTTGTTAGCAACAGGAACTAAAGACAAGTATCTGTAAGTCATAGACTCATCTGGTCTGATAAGCTGTTTGCATAAGTTGAGGAGATAAATGACCTTTGTGTGGTGTGAGGGTGTAAAGGCATTCAGCCTCCAGCCTCCATGCCTGGTTTCCGCCATCATTCATCTGCGACATGTGGCTTGTTCCAGAAACAAATGTACCACAAACAGCAAATTCTCTTTAAGATAGCAAACAAATTCCAATTCTGGTGTTGACCAGAATTAAGACGTATTGACAGGTGGTGTTTACCGTGTATCGCAGTATCTAGAATCAGGAGGCTGAGGCAGGAGGATGGCTGCAAGAAAGAGGTTAGCCTGGTCTAGCAAGTACAGGGAAATCAGAGGTGCAAGAAGAGACTCTATCCTTAAAAAAATTTAAAAATTGGAGCCTGAGAGATAGTTCGATGGTGAAGAGCACTGACTGCTCATCCAGAGGCTCTGGGTTCAATTCCCAGCATCTACGTGGCAGCTCTCAGCTGTCTGTAACTACAAAATCTGGCACCTCCACAGACGTACATGCAGGCCAAATGCCAATGCACAGAAAATAAAAAACAAATGCATTTGTAAAAAAATTTAAAAATAACAAAATCTGTGTGGCAGTTACGGTGGCAGAACCTTCGCAGACACTACTTCAGTGTCAGTCTGTGTTGCGCACTAGGATTGGCTGTCTTTGAGGGAAAGCTCTGGCTCCATGAGCCCTACCTTCTCAGGCATTAGCTACTCATCTTACCGTCAAAACCAAAGGGGAGACCTGGAGAGATATGTTGGGGTCACTAGTCCCTTGTGGAGTATAGTGAGGGGGGCCAACAATATACTTTAATATTCGAGACATTCAAAAACTGAAAATTAAGGTCCCAAAATCCTTGATGAATATCATATTTTTTCAGTGATGCTAGTATGTGATCCTGGTCTCTCGGAACACTGATCCTGGCCGTAACAGCCCGTGTTGCAGTGGATGAAGGATGCTCGGTAGAATCCCTCTACCGAAGTCGGTGTGCATGAGGGATGAGTATCAGTGACCCACACTTCTTCTAGAAACGAGGCAAGACACTAACTTTGTTCTACACATCACTGAAGTGTCAGTAAGCAAACACCATTTTTATTGGGTGCTTACTATGTGGCACTCGATCTGGACAGCACCGTGCATAAATTATCTCCTGATGCTCATGGCCACCTTATGAAGCTGGTACTAACATTAACACAAGGAGAAACTGAAGGTCGTAGAGCTCAGCAGTTAATTTGAGGAAATCCAGCTACCAAGTGAATACCAAGCTGATACTGAATCTGTGCCTACAAGGTCTGAAAAGTCACTCATTGGGGGGGAGGGGCTTTTAACTCAAGACTTCAACATAAATCCGTGCAGTTTTTAAATGTGCTTGGTGAACCAAAGGCAGTTCCCTAAGTTTAGATAGAATCCCATTGCTCAGAGCTACCTATGTGTCACTTCAAGGCTTATGCTCACAATTCCAGGGCCTACCCCTAGGGATCACATCTTCCATTGCAAGGCCTTCCCGGATAACTAACCCTATGCCCCTGTGTCAGAGATGAAACGGTGGGGGATAAGGGATAGCAATGGTCAGTGGTGGCTGGGGCTAAGAGGAGGCAGTGGTGGTACCAGCTTTGCTATGTATGTCATATATATACTCTGTATATATATGAGTGTGTCTCGGGCGTTCTTGTACTTACTCCTCAGAAGAATCCTATAAAAGACAAATGACCATTTTCATCAGTCAGCTGAGTCTCTAAGGATGAAAGTTCTTACTCAAGCGCTTGAGTTCAGCTGTCTTAGGACCAGCATTCTCCAGTGCTACATGCTAGAAAGCCCTGAAGCTGCACCATTGCACAAACCTGCAGCCCAGCATTTGGGAGGTTGAGGTGGGAAGATGCCTTAAGCATGAGATTTTGACAACAGGCCACTTGGAGAATCGGAGAAAGGGCGGAGCTGGGTGGTGCGGGCATGTGGCCCTGGTTACTGAGAAACCATGGACAAGATCGCAAGTTGAGAGTCTGCCTGAGCTAGCGAATGGGTTCAAGATCAGACTGGTTGATTTAGTAAGAGCTTGTCTCAAATATAGGTTGGTGGTGGATAGGAAAGAGGAGATGAAGAAAGAGAGGCAGGCAATGTCCCGCTGGCCTTCTAGCCCCTTTCCAATAGAGCTGTGGATTCAGCTGCAGTTAGCCCACAGGCCAGACTTGAGATGACGTCCTTCTATGTTCCATGCTTCCCCAAATGACTACGTGGCAGATATTTTAAAAGAGTGCAGTCTACAGGCCAGTTCCCTTCTCCAGCATGTTTTTAGGGTTAAAGTAGCCTTGTTTGGGAAGTTTCAAATCAGTGGCCCTGAATTAAGGGACAGCAGGCCATGGCTATATTCAAATTATCCAGCGAGTGTTGTCAATTCCTATTTTTCCTTCCTTAAACCAAAAGCACATGTTACCAAAAATGTAGTGCTCAGGTGTTAAAATAGTTCTAGACGAGGCCTATTCGAATGAAAGACTAAATAAAAATAGGGAGAAGAACTTCAGCTGTTTTATAAAATTTCTCTTTCAAAGAATCATTACAAATCTGCTGGATTAGGAATGACATAAAACACAGAAAGCCTGACTCTGGCCAGACCCCTCCTCTGGGACCTGCTTATAGTAATTCATGTGCTTTCCCCAGCTAGAGACTTGCAGAGGGATACGGGCTCGCCTGTGATGACCAGCACACTCCGTGCCCACAGAGGGGGTAATGCTATTTCGGTACAGTGCCCGTGTTGGAGATTCCCATTTCCCGGATGATACTGGGAAAGTCACCACCCCTCTGGGCCTTTGTTTCTTCCTTTCCGATGGATAAGAAGATCCCCGTCATCCCCTAACATTTTAAAGTTCTAGAAGGCAATACCTACTTCTGTCTCTGACATCTAAATGCCTTTTGACGCCCATTCTGGGAAACCAAGTTAGCACTGGCTGTGCCTCATCTCAAAAGCGCCTCCGATTTCATCTACTGAGCATAAGGTTTGGAAAGGACTCACTTTCTCCCTTTTGCCTCTTTGAATGCGTAGCCAATGGGGCATCATACATTTTTTTACACTTCTCCTGCTAGATGTGAGATTCAGGAGAAGATTGGCTGTTCCAGGGTGTTCTTGCTGCTGGGATGGGAATGGGCTCCAATGCATTGATCTCTTCTGTATCCACACCCTTCCCCGCCTCCCTCAACGGTACAGAGCTGTTGACAGCAGCCTACCTTTTCATTTGTACTTTTAATTTTTATTTATTTATTGTGCTATTTTAAAGCCATTTATGAGAGTGAGAAGTGCCGGTGTAAGATGGAAGGGGTGCTATATTTTTTCCTGAAAGGTGGCGCGTCTCTCAGTGAAGAGAAAAAGGCAATGATGCACCAGGCTTGCTGGCAGTGATAGAAGCCAGAGCCGATTTCCTTGTTGTCACAGCCAAAGAAAAATGCCACCTCTGCCTAGAAGCCCGAGTGCCACACTTCTCTTTTGTGTCCCAGACATGTATCCATCACAGGGCCGTCACACAGATTTAGCTATTTAGTCACTTGAGCTTCATGAAGGTCACCTTCCAACCCTTGGAAGGACAAAGATAAGAACAAATTATTCCTGGAGTAAAGCGGATTATATGTCAGGTACAGAGGGTAAGTTAGAGTCGGAGGCCTAGGCAAACCCAGGTGAGCCTGTAGCTGCAGAAGGCACATGCTCACCTGTGATCCAATACTCGTCCTGTCCCCAGAGCAGCTTAACAAGCCCAGATGTATCAGCAGCGAACGAAGACTCCCAAGGCAGGAGGTGCCAAAAACACCCTCCACACACAGCCGCCACTACCCCTTTCTTTAAAAAAAAAAGTTTCGGAAAAATCTTCTCACCCCTAGAGGGGAAAACCTGTCCATGCCTGAAGCGGCTTGACCCTAACAGTCACCCACCCTCTAGAGAGTGAACTGCCCATCTCAGCAAGAAATCCCCACCCCCCAGCCGCCTGCTCCCTGGGGAGGGACAGAAGGTTCCTACAACTGACAGTTTCTCCTCCATGATCTTTAAAAGAGCAGGAGCTGGCTGTGAGGCCGCGCGCTGCTGCCTCGGTGGGGGTAGCGTGGTCCCTGTTGCGGCTGGGCTCCAAGGAGAGCCATACTTGGCTTGGATGAGGAAGGAGCCTGATAAGAAAGATGCAAAGAGGGTTTCTATACGCCATGGCTGCGACTCTGTAGTTTCTTGCAAGGTGAAACTTGGCAGTTCTACCT
Source organism: Micromys minutus (assembly GCF_963924665.1). Lineage (NCBI taxonomy): Eukaryota > Metazoa > Chordata > Mammalia > Rodentia > Muridae > Micromys > Micromys minutus. The sequence goes on along the minus strand of NC_137981.1, from coordinate 4,390,506 downwards.
TGCAAGTAAAACCCCAAATTAATTTTTTTTTTAAAGAAATTAAGTCAGAAACAAGGCTTCAGAAAAACTGTGAGTGTTAGGCATAAACTGATTTTGGATGATCTTTAGGTGAGAAAGGGTGGAGTTACCATCAGAAACATGTTTTTATTTATGCTTTTTGAATCCCCACTGGTGTGCGATGTGTGTGTGTGTGTGTGTGTGTGTGTGTGCTGGTGAGTATGTGCGTACGCATTGCCTTGGTTCTCTGCCTCCTCCTTTATCTTCCTCCTGTTTTCTGCATCTTTCCTGTGCACAGTTCATATAGATGTCACATCAATAAGTGTATAGGCCCGTCCACACCTCTTCATTTTATTTGTAAATTGTTTGGTATAAGCTGCGGAGCGTAATGAAACCTGGTGAAGTTTAAAAGATTAGATTTTTTTTTCATACTGACACTTCATAACACTGTTCATATGTCTCTGAGTGAGATTTATGAATATATGAGCAGTGCCGCAAAATTATACTGCACCAGAGACTTCCTGCTCCACAGGGGTGGCAGTCTAAAGTGACACAGCTTCAAGCATTTTTCACAGACAAGAAGCAAAATTTAACCCCCATAAGGGGAAGCATGATTTCAACAGCTTGAAATGAGCTCATTTGTAGATAGTTTTTTTTTTCCTCTTATATTCCATATTTTTTTCCTGCTAAGATTAAAACAGATTGCACAGCTAATGCAAGGGCATTTAAATGCTGCCCAGAACAGTTTGGCCCTTAAAGAGAAACCCTCATTTTTCTGTCTGTATTAGAAATGCCCCAGTCAGACAAATGGTCATAAATACCCACCCTCACAGCTCTCCACCTGGCTCTCAGAATTGCACACATGTGGGTCATTCTCAAAGGTGACGTCACAATGGAGGCACCCCTGTCTTCTGGCTCTGGAGACAATAGCATTCAGAAATGGACAGAGCCTCAAATCACAACGGAGTGAAGTGGACCAATTCAGACAAGAATCAGGAGCGCAAGAGACAGTCTCCAGAAATGGAACACATGTGTGCTGTGTGGAGTAGAAGGATCCCAGGTTCAGTCCCCAGTCCCCACCGCCCTAGTCCAGACTGAGCCAGCACCTCATTTGTGTGAGCTGGCGTCCGGGTCTCTGTGCTCTTCAATTCTGTTCAACCCTCTTCTTTCCTCTAAAACCAAACAGGTGCTCAAATGTGACCTATTCCCACCCTGTCCTCTAGTCAGCCCGTGATGTGTTGCCTGGAGAACTCTTGTCTCTTTTTCAGCAATGGTACAACAGCTCCATGAACGTCATCTGCACCTGGCTGACCGACCGGATGGATCTACAGCTTCACATCTATCAGCTGAAGACACTGATTAGGATGGTAAAGGTAAAAAAAACCAAGCATTCTCCTTTGCAGGTAGAGATCTGAGACACACTTTACTGGCAAGCTGCAGAACCACCATAACACAAAAATACCTGTCTACATATACAACACGGTGATTCTAAGACAGCATTAAAAAAAAAAAAAAAGTCCTATGAAATTCCTTGGTGGTGCCTAGTTAATTTCTTACTGAGACATCAACGGCAAGCTTGGTTTTTAAAAGGAGGGGGTGGGCAGGCACTGGTATCTTTGTCTGTAAAGGAAAACTGTTGTATAGGTTTGCCACACACCGACTGTCACGGGGACTCTTGTGCCTCCGCATTGCAGTTTTGAAAGCTTGCTTTGGGCACCATGATGTGAATTGCATAAATCACCGATTTCACTTATGGTTTAATTAAATAAAATTTTGCCACAATTAATTTCGTGGAAATATTTACCCCCAGCTATTTCTAAACATGCTCTGCGATCATTATCAGAATGCAAATCAATATTGTTCTCATAGTTAATTGAAGTGGCTTCTCTTACAATGCGTGCACACAATCAAACGTAAAGGATCACAGAGGTGAGATAACATACCCTGGAAGGAGCTCTTTCCCCTGCTCCTATGTGTGTACTGTGGACTAATGATAATTATTTCAGCGTGAAGTCGCAGTGGTTTACATGAAATAATAAGATCCCAGAAGGGGGTAAATACGTTTTTTGATCATTTCAGTTTCCATTTGATGCCTCGCCATGGAGGGTTTTTTTTTTTAAAAAGTGTTCCTATGCAGAATTCCTATTCAACGTGCAAAAATCTCCATTAAAATATTTTAGTAATAAGCATAGCTGAATTCTCTTAACAGTTTGCCAAAAGTCTTCCCTACCCCGTTTCCTGGTCCCCCTTGGATTCGTCCCATCCCCCTAAAGGTGCTCCTCTACCCCAGTACTGACTAAAGCCCAATTACCATTCCATTGTGTGTAATTAAGGAGTTATTATCATCTGCATTTGGTCCCACAAAGCCTCCGACCAGCAGAAGGCCACAGCCAGTATGTAGTGGCAGCTATTGTAAAAGCAATATCTGCCCTGAGTGCTGCACTCAGCTTAATTTCCTTGTGTGTGTGTGGTTTTTTAAGTCAGTTTCTTAAGGCAAGTTCCCTAAGCACTGCCAGACCCTCTGAGCTCCCTTTCTTGGTATGAATATTTTTTTTCTCCTTTTCTTTTCTCAATGTGTGTAGCGTGTAGAAGATGATTTCTATTTGCCCCTTACCCGACCAGATAGCCGTGAGAAGAAAAATATCACCATTTAGTATTTTCAGGTTATCTTTTCATAACTGCAGATCCATGTTAAATGCTAGCAATATTTGAAGATAAGAATATGTCAGAGAGGAGGCTTAATTTTTGCCATCTGTCAAAAACAGATATATATGCAGTCCCGGACCACAGAAAGGGAGTTTTCCCTTGCACCAGGAAGGACCTCATCTCTACTACTTCATTCCAGTGGGCCGAACCACGGGCTCCCACAGCTCAGGGACGCATCAAGAGTTCTGCTTCTCTAGGGCAAATTCCCAAGGGTTTCCAACTCTCTTTCCTGCCTCAGTAGACCTTACCTTCCTTCCTTCTTTTTTTCCTTCCTTCCTTTCTTCCTTCCTTCCTCATCCAGAAAGCTACATTCCTGAACCTAGATGAATGTTAGCTGAGCTCTCCTTAATACTAACAAGGGAAGGATTCAAATCTGCGTGGCTGTTCAAATCCAAGGGCTTCGATGAAACAAACTGTATTCACTGATAAACTCCACAGTCCCTGCTACCTGTGACTTAAAAAGTAGATTGACCCAGGGATTATTGATCCTGTAACTTCATTCAATGAACTATTCAAGATACAAATAATGTGGGAGTCACATTGAAATTTGTTGCCATTCTGTCTCTCACCCCTTAATCAAGTTTCCTATATCAACAGGTGAGACAGACTGGAGTCTTAGCCACTGAAACAATATGCGTAGTGCAGTGGAAAAGCTTGTAGTCAGAAAGCCCATTTAAATAATGGACCAGACAACAACAGGCAGATGCTTCTGGCCATGTTCAGTTACTGCCAAGGAGGTTCCAGAAACAGTTCTTAGGATACCTAAGGAAATCCAAGAGAAATTGCCTGAAGGAACAAAGAACGAGCTTATGGTACTGCAGTGCCAACCATTATTTTGAAAAGAAGCCAGATTTCTTCCCTGAGAACATAAAGTTGTGAACGGAATGGATACAGATATTTCCCAAGGAGATAAGATCTGAGTCACATGCCAGCAACATATTGATGAGGCATTAGCACTCCATCTTGCCCATCATTGTTGCTGCCTGTAATAGTTTCGTATACCAACATGCATATGTCTGTCTTATGGATGAGACAGAGGGATGTGGCTCACGCAATGATAGCAGGCAAAAATTCTAAAGACCAGACTGCAAAAGAAATCACAAAATACCATAATCAATTGATACGTTCATTACGTGTATGTTAGGGCCCCTTATCCTACCGATCATATTGTTATAATAACCTAAGAAAAAGAAGTAGACTGGGGGCGGAGGCAAACAACTATGGACATTTCCCTTTGTGGATCTGAATAAACACGAACTTCTGTTCACTGCTTTGTCTCATCTAATACAGTTTATACTGCCATGGTTTCTTCTCTGTCGTTCAGACGAGTCTCGGTTCTCAGTCCACCTAAATGGGGTGGCTTCGACTTTTCAGTTCATAAAATGTGATGCTTGACTTCATGACTTGGGCCGGCTTCACATCCTCTCCCTCCTCACCTTGTGATGACGTCGCTCTGACCTCGTTATCTTTTGTTTCCATAGAAAACCTATAGAGATTTCCGATTGCAAGGGGTCCTGGATTCCACCTTAAACAGCAAGACCTATGATACCATCCGAAACCGTCTCACTGTGGAAGAAGCTACGGCATCAGTGAGTGAAGGTGGAGGCTTACAAGGTATCAGCATGAAAGACAGCGATGAGGAAGATGAAGAAGATGATTAGACCATTCTCTGGGTCCAAGAGTCCGCTGGGATGGAGTCCTGTAATCAATGCATGTCTTTAGTCTGTTAGTTAACCCCATTAGGGAACTTTCTGTCAACCACCATGCCCATGAGATGTTTACCAATACAGTTACCATTTTAGCTATGTGATACCAAGATTAGCAAATGGTTTCCTGATTTCTGTGTTTATATGTTTACAAGCAATATGGAACACCATTCTCAAACATGGAGAGAATAAATAGTTCAGCTGCTAGGTGTGTCCCTTTCGTTAGCAGAACAAAACGATGCTTCATCCTGTCCTAGGTATGAACTGATGGGGAGTGAAAGTGGAGGAAGTGTGTTTCCATGTCTCTGCTTCAGATATGTGGGTACCAGGTATTTAAATTAGTACATAAATAAATTAATTTAAGTACATAGATCTGCTCGATTTTTGGTTTTGTTTTGTTTTTGTTTTATGGGAAGGGGGGGGGGAAGGCGTGGTTCCAACAGACAACTTTAGCCTTTCCCATCCCCTAAAACGGAAAGCAATGGACCCTTTGTGTCCTGGCAAATGCAGCTTTGCACTTATCCATGTAGTTCCCCCACCAAAAACGTTACATATAAATGGATTGATTATTTTAACTGTCATGGCAAGGGGGCCATGTGATCAGGACGTAGCATCAAGCAAGGTTCCGACCAACTGTCTTCTGTGAAAGTTTATCCTAGTAAATGTCACATTTTGCTTTTCTGTTTCAATAACTGTATATGTAAAAAAAACTTATTGAAATGACAACCCTATAATATAAATGTATTTACAATAAGATATGGATATTTCCTCCAGTAGACTGTAACCATAATTCCAATTCTTTTTGTTTCACACTGTTTTTTATATCCGTCATGGACATTGCACTTTGATCTGTAACTAAGTGGCCCTGGGGTCTGCTGTAGAGCTGTTTCTTCTGTGGAGAGTAGTGGATCCATCTTGCTTTTTGCCTTATATAAAAGCCTACAGTTGTAAAAGTGTGGGAAACTGTGGCTTCTCAATAAATAATTATTCAAACGTCCTAAGAATGTGTGTTTGAGCCCATCTTCTTCCATCTCCTTTGAAAGCCCACTGACGCATAAGAGGCAGAAAGAAACAGAAAAGGGGGGGATGGGCAGGGGTAATTTTCTAGAGCATTCTTGACACTTGTTGGAGAGCGCCCGCCCAGAATTCCATTAATTCACACTCCACTGATTCAGGACCTGATGATGGGCAGATTATGCTTTGCATCATAGGATAAATAAGGGTTTGCTAAGCAAGTGAGTAGTGCAGACGAGAGGAATGTTTCTCCTGTGTGGAGAGAAGGCCAACAAACTGTTTTTAAGCACCACTTTAACAGCAGTGTTTGCATTCAAACAAAGTGTGTGCCAATTATATATGATTCTTATATATTTGTTAGAGCCTTTTTCTTCAAGATTCTCTAAGACATGGAGTGCTCTTCTCGTTCCCCAGCTCCTGTCAACAATACAATTACCTGGGGTTGAATGAAATTGAATGTGTCCGCTTGCTTGCTTATGTGTGTCTGTCACAAACTAGGCTGACCTCTCTCTGGAACTAAGACTTAGCGGAAATGGCTGCTTTTCCAAGAGAACAGGGAAGAATGGTTGCCAATAGTTCTTAACCGAGCAGCTCTCCAGAGGGCACACACCCACTGTTTACTTCCTTCCTGCTCTTGCTGAGTGTACAAGAACCTTCATTATTGACAGCTATTCTAAGCTAGGTGTCTTCCATAAATTACCTCTCTTAAGTCCCTAAACAAATATGAGGTGAGCACCTGCTGTTATCCTCATTATAAATGAAGAAATTAAGATCAAAGGGCATGTGGGCCAGATGTGGCAGATCACACATCTAATCCCAGCAGTTGGGATTTAGAAGTCGGAAAACCAGGTGTTCAAGGCCACCTTCAGCCACACACTGAAAATAAGGGTATCCTAGGCAACATGAGGCCCTGCCTCAATATCACCCCATCCCAAAATGGTTAGGTCAGTCAGAATAGAAAGGTTATGATTTCAGACAATGTTTTTATTATATTCAGAGTTGCAAAACTACAAAATATTTTATGAAAGAATTATAAACAATGTTAAATGTGAAAAATAGAGGAAACATCCTGGCATTTAACCCTTGGGGTGCAGGGGTGCTGCTAAGGATCACTTAAGAGGAGCTGTGACTAACACAAGGCATGAAAAGGGCCAGGCTGAGAAGGACTGTACCTCCAAAGTCAAGAGTAAAATGAAAAATAAAACTCCCTCTCAAACAGCATGAAGAACACTGTTAAAAGTGTCCCTACGCTTAGCAGAGTGGAGAAAGTGTGTGGTGCAGGAAATGACACAAGAAGAGACCAGACATAAAGCACTGGCCAAGTTTAACCCTCAGGTTACCCAGGCACAAGCACAGATCAAGGAAGAGATCTCCAGTGTGTTCTTGTTCTTTTCCTTAAAAAAAAAAAAAAAAAAAAAAAGAACACAGAAGAGAATAAATCTTAAAATGCAGCTCAATATTTTATCCCAGCATGAATACATTCACAAAACACATAGAAAGATTCAAGCACAAAGTAGAAAGCACCTCACAGTCTGTGCTGAGCCCCTCACCCACTGCCACCCTCTACCTCTCACTGGAAAAGGCCACCCTGATTCCTAATGTGGGGAAGAGTTTTCTATCCTAACCGTTTATGAAACCACAGGCAGAGGGAACATTTATTCAAGAGTAGACCTGGCATTGCTGAGATAGCTGTAGTTCATTTTATGGCCATATGGCATTTTGATTTTGCCACAATGGATTTGTCCATGTCACACCATCATTTTTTATGTAGAGTGGTCATAAAGACTGTTGCTGTGAAAGTCCTTTACATATATATCCTTTGGGGTAGTTGTTGGGTCACAGGACCAAAAAAATATATATATATGCTTATTATTTGGAAGATGCCTTGAGCTGTCCAAGCTCCATTCCAACCTCACCAACAGTGTGTCAACATCTCTACCCTTCTCCTGGGTAAGACTAAGTGTATTGGTGTACAATCTTTCCACAGTCTGTTGAGTGAGGTCTAGTGGTTCACCATTTGGTTAGTGTCTTTCATGCAGTGGAAGCTGGAGTCTTTCCTTTTGTAAAAGGTGAAAATTCTAGAACCATGTGAAGGCCATGGAGATAAAGGAGATGTCACAGAGTGATTAGCAGTTCTTCTACTGGCCAGTACACGAATCGTGAGCACATTCTACTCACGCCCACTGCCAAAACCACCTCAACTCTCTAACCCGTTTCCTCTCATCAGCTGGGGGATCTATTGAAAAGGCGAGTGTAATCTGGGCCCTTCCTCATCTAAAGTACCCAATTACCTCCAACCTTCCTCTTGGAATGAAACTCCAATCCCTTAAAGTAGTATACAAGTTCACATTAGACGGACTCTTGCCTGCCCCCTCAAACAGCCTGTGTTAGACCTGCTTCTCTCTGGGATGGCCCGTACTTGCCACCTCTCCCTGTCACTCTACACCTGCTTCTTTCCACCTGGGCTCCCACCCAATGATGTTTCTTCTCATCTTTCAACCCTCAGCCAAATTAGACTTTTTTCCCATGGAAGCCTTTCCAAATTCATCTCCAGTGTGAATCCTTAGTGTGGCTCTTCACCCTCTGCTGCTCTCTCCTGGTAGCATCCCTGCTGCTCCTAAGTAGGTTATTTACATTCCCGTGTGTTTCCTAACATTTTACTCAGGAAGATTTGCCTGTACCAGATTCCCCATTCTAGCTCCACTACCACTGTGAGCAGAGACTCTTGAACGAAGGAAGAGAGGATACAGATAGAGAGGACCAGCTTGCTCTTCTCTTAGAATCCTTGGGTGGTATGACTCTTCCAAAGCCTCTTTTGAGTAAATGGTTCAAGACTCAGAGAACAGAGAAGGAAAGTGGGGCTCATAGAAGAGGTACAACTTGAAGAGCAGTTGTGGGGGTGGGCGGGAAAAGACACAGCAAGGCAGGCAGGATAATAAACCAGTAGACTGGGGTTCTACCGAGATGAGTTCCCAGAATACATGGCTGCCACTCAGCAAATACCTGTTTACTCAAAACATTAAGAAATGTGCTCCCAGCCCTAATCGGGACACCTGTATTACACCACCTCTCCCACATTCTCAAGGAACACAGCAAAGGCAGGAACAGAAACATTGCATGAGACAGAGGTCAGGGATGACAGCTATGAAATATTGTCTTCTGAACATGGCAGGAATATTGCCCTCACGAACTTAATTAGGTATGATTACATGCTTAAGACATACACAAGACCAAGCGAGTCAACACTCCAATGTGAATAGGGGAGGGGTTCACAAGGCCACACCCCTGATTGAGGAGCTTTTCAAAGTCTATAGCTGCTAATGGAGGAAAAGTCCATTTTCTTCAGTGGTTTGGTCCATGGTAGGTACCCCATGCTCCAGTAGATGGCCCTACAACCATGTGCATATAGACAGCATTATATTAACTCCATGTGCCATAAAGGAAGAAGACAAAGAGGAAAAGGAGGAGGAGGAAGGAGAGGAGAACGTCATAAAAACCAGCCAAGAAAGAAGACATGGAAAATTGGAAATTGGAAATAGTATGTGACAGGGTTCTGGAAGGAGTTAGAAAAGGAGTAAGAAAGGTGGATATGGTCTAAACACAATATTCATATATAAAATTACCAAAGAATGTTTAATTTTTAAAATATGTTCAATGGTTTAGGGACTCCTACCTCATGAAAAGATATACTTAGGAGCTTGGGACACATTGTTTTTAGAAGAGGAGATTAAGGTGTTTGGCATTCTTTAATTTGAATTTGTTGGTCTAGATAGCTAATAGCTAAGCAGTGTTTTGAATTTTTTCACATTTATGTTTATAAAATAAATGACTGGGGAGATAAACTAATCTATAAAGTCCTTTCCTTGCACATACAATGAACTAAAGTCTACTCCTAACATCTATATTAGATTAAAAAGCAAAACTAAAACAAAAATCTAGGTATGGTGGCACGTTCTTACAATGTCAGCACTGGGAAGATAGAAATAGGTCAATCCTTCAGGCTTACTGGCCAGACAAGTTAACCCCAAAGCCAGTGAGAGACCCTATGTCAGAAAATAAGGTGGGGACTGGGAAGATTGCCATTAAACCACTTGCCATATGAAAATGAAGACTAAGATTCCCAACCCCATAGTCAATTTAGATTCAGGTGGAAAGTCTAATGCTCTCAAGATGGAAAGAGGGACCCAGAGAGCAAGTTGTTTAGCAAGACTAGTGATATTAATGAGTTCCATATTCAATGGAGAGACCTTGCCTAAATAAATAATATGAAAGTGATCAAGGAAGACTCTCAGCATCAACTGTGGTCCAACACACACACTCTCACACTCACACACATATGAAACTACATGTGTGAATATACATACCACATATACATACACAAGACAAAAAAGCACATAATAACTAAAACAAGGTAGATGGCACATAAGAAAGCCTCCACATGTGCATGTCCACATGCACACTTGCACACACACACACACACACACACACAGAGAGAGAGAGAGAGAGAGAGAGAGAGAGAGAGAGAGAGAGAGAAATCAAATAAAACAGAATTACATGAAGAAAAAAAATTAGTCTTATCTCCATTAGCCTCTTTCCCTAAAGTAGCCATTACCAACAGATGGTCAAATACTCTCCCAAATATGTCTACATTATAAACAAGTGTATTAGATATATATTTGACACATATGACATAGATTTATATAAATGCTAATCATCCTAAGTCTATAATTTTGTAAAACACATTTTTTCACTTGTCTTTATAGACTCGCCTGCATGCCTACCTATATAGACTTTCTATAGTCTTTGCTAATGGCTGTACTGCACTTAAGGAAATTTTCTGGTCAAAAAAGAGACAGGAGCCAAGTAAGGCAAAATGAAAATAAGATTAGGATGGATCAAAACACAGTGGAGGAAATGAGCCATCTGCGGGAGTGACCCAAGAAACTGTTGGAAAATGTGTGACTAAAGAATTTGTGAAATACCCCAAAGCCAATCACAGTCTATGGGATTACAGTTGTCTGTTTATGTGTCTGTCTCCGCTAGACTGTCAACTACTTGAGGTCAGGGACTGTGTGTGCTAGTTGGGTGCCTAGAATTCAGTAGGCAATCAATGCATGTTGATTGAATTGAAGGAGCAAACATCAGACTTAAGTATGACCATGATCCTGAAAGCATAAATGTATTGTTATGGGGTGTTTTGGCATGTGAGATATATGTATATACGTGTGTGTGCACTCCACAGCAAGACTGTAAAAGACAAGGAACAGCTTCTGATGTGGGTTATTGCCTTTGAAAGCATAAATGTATTGTCATGGGGTGTTTTGGCATGTGAGATATATGTATATACGTGTGTGTGCACTCCACAGCAAGATTGTAAAAGACAGGGAACAGCTTCTGATGTGGGTTATTGCCTTTTACCTTGTTTGAGACAGGGTTTCTTTGTTGTCTGCTCATCATGCTATATGACAGGTTAACTAGCCAATAGGTCACCAGGGGTTCTTCTGTCTCGGCATCCTATGTATCTTCACGGGGGTTACAAGCGTGATTTTCTGAGGCTGGCTTTCTGTGAGTCCTGATAGTTCAAGCTCAGACTCTCTCTCATGTTTGTATGGCAAGCATTTTACCCACCGAGACATCTTCCCAGGACCATGGTCTTTTTGTTTTCTCTAAGTATCATGGTAGAAGACAGGAAACAATGCACTTCACCACAATTATGACATAGATTTCCCATGCAGGAATAAACAACCACGTTGTCAAAGTTTGCATTTCTGTAAAAATTTTAGAAAGTCAACCAAACAACCAGAGTTGTATCGTTACTGCTAAAACACAAAGTTTAATAAGTTGATTTTCTTCAAATGAGATCCAAAATAAGTGTGTTCCTTGTGGCTAGCTTCCACCAAATACATGATTAGCAAGTCTGAAATGAAATCTAATTATGCACATTTTTTGCAATACTTGTTAAACAATTTTTCAAAATAAATATTCATCTTTTATTCAAGGTTGTTTTGCTTCTTCGTCTAAATACTAAAATTATCATTTGTTTTCCTTGTAATGAAATCATGCATTTTATCCATAGTTATAAATCTGCTTTTGTTATAACTAAGCAAAACATGAGAATAAGGGTGGCTGGGGTGCCGTCTGTCAGCAGAGTTCTCTACCCTAATGACAGTACGTTGACGCTCAGAGGAAAATACTGAGCAACAAATTAATCACAGCCATCAGCTAGCGGGGGAATAAAACAATGCCTATTAGTCACACGATGCCAAAGGAACGGAACGCAAAGGCGCAGTCCACCAGAAGCACACAAAGAAACTTTCTTAGCTCCTACAAATTGATGGTGGGAGGGCAAGTCAGTTGGAATCATGATTAGGTTGGCGGTTTTTCTGCCTGTCCATCAGAGAGAAGCCAGATCTGCTTTCTAGGCGAGGAACGATTGGAAAGAGTAAACACCACTCTGCTTAGAGCAGAAAGGGTGCGACTGAAACAGTGCACACTTCAGAAGCAGGGCTTGGAGTTTGCAAATACATTTAAGAGAAAAATGAAAGGCGAATCACACAATGGTAGAGCAAAACAAGGCTGCGTCACAAATTGTGTTGCTACATTATTGTGAAACAGACTATGGAGTCTGCCCTTTACCTCACCTCCTCAGACACATCTTGGAGCTGACCTGTGAACATCACAAACTTCCCTTTAATATTTTTGGTTCAAATATCAATGGTCAGCTCTGGATTGATGAGTGCTTTTTAAAATTAAAAAGCAAACAGCAAGAAGATAGAATAGCATGCTTCAAAACAAGTAGATACTTGAATCCCTCGGAACTTCCACTAAACAATCTCTGGGTTTGTAATGTACTGGAAATAAATCTCTATGTCATTTAGGACAGGACAAAGCAATGTCCAAAGCTCAAAGTGCTAAGATCATTCTGATCAAAGATTCTAGAGAAATGGAGATCAACTTTCAGTTCCCAAATCCAGAAAATGGGTTTCTTTCTGCATCGTTAGTCCCTGAGACCATCTCTGATTTATTTGTTCTCCCCCTCTGAGTCAAATCAGTTTCTTATATCTCCTTCATTATGATACAAAATGCTGTGCAGTTTTAAGAACTCTGAAACTGGAAACACTCGAATAGCATCTGCCCTCTGCCATCCCCAAACCTATGTGGCAAGGTTAGTCTGAACAGCCTTAGGCTTCCTATAGAATATATATTTAAAAGATCTTTGAAGAATATGCCCGTCCCGGGGAAGATATTTCTCAGAGTGAACTGAGGTCAGAAGCAGAAGACACACATCTGTTCTTCACCAATGTTCGTGGAAAGAGGAGCTCCGAGAAGAGGTGGGGCCTGGAGAAAGCACTCCGTGTAAGTAGTAAGGTAGACGGCTCTCCAGTATGTGTAGAGTTCTGGGTAGCAGGTGCAGAGGGGTTCGTTAGAAGAAGGTTGGTCTAATCTTGGAGGACAGGCCAAGTAAAAGGACCTGCGTCCAAAAAAAAAAAAAAAGAAAGAAAGAAAGAAAGAAAAAGAAAAAAGAAATCCGCTTAAAGGGGAATGTCCTGGCTGGTTTTACGTCAACGGAACGCAAAGTCATCAGAGATGAAGGAACCTCCATTGAGAAAATACCTCCATAAGATGGAGCTGTAAGGTAAGCCTGTGGAGTATCTTCTTAATTAGTTATTGATATAAGGAGAAGGGGACTCAGTGCATTGTGGGAAGGGCTACGCCTGGGTTAGTGGTTCTGGCTTCTGAAAGAAAACAGGCTGAGGAAGTGACCAGGAGTAAACCAGCAAGCAGCACTGGTTCATGGCTTCTCCATCAGCTCCTGCCTCCAGGTTCCTGCCGTATTTGAGTTCCTGTCCTGGCTTCCTTCTGGAATATGGATATGTAAGCCAAATAAACTCCCCCCCCACTTGCTTTTTGGTAATGGTGCTCCAACACCGCAATAGCAACCCAAACTAAGACAGGGAACAACTATGAAGATTGTTCTGTAGCCTCCACAAGTGTGCACACACATGCACATGCTCCTGCACACAAAGATAAAAGGTTCCAGATTTCAGATAACTGGCGGTAATGTGACAGTCATTACTGTAGCTTACATGGCTCACCCTTGGGTGAGCTGTTAGTCACCTGTCCTCGTTCAGCAGTTCAGCAGCATAGAACCATCCGGTACCGAGAATAGAGGTTAGTACCAGCTCCGTTTCTCTGTGTCCTGTGACTCGGGTCTGCGGGAACTTCACCAATAAACTATTAAGTTCTGGAGAGTAAACAAGAGCAATGCCGATGCCTGTTATGTTTGGGACCCATGGGACCCCACTGGCCCACAACTGAAAAAGAGGAGTCCCCTACACGGCATTAGATTTATTTAGTTGTTTAGTTAGGTAATTTATGATGTCTGGGGGATATTATTTTTTTTCTCTCTCTCCTATTATAGAGTAACACCATTTAAACTTCTTTTATGTATGTATATGTCTAAGAAGCTTCTACAGCAGTAGATTTCATATGGCTTTTTCAAAGGTCTTTAGGTTAGTTTTACTCCCTCCTCTGCACTGCCCTCCCTCACCTGATTTTACATGCCCCCTTACTTTCCTCTTCCCCTTCCCACCACACTTGCTCTGCGCCTCTTCCTTTGCAATCCCTCCGTAAGTCCTCTTAGTTCCCTGACCTCTGTGGGTATCCCAACACAATCTAAAGATTCAAAGCCAGCATCTGAGCCTGAGACAGAACACGCGCCATTCATCTTTCCAGGTTTGAGTTACCTCACACATCCATTTACCTACAAATCCACAATGTCTGTTTTCTTTATAGCTGAATAATATTCCATTATGTGTGTAGCACATTTTTATTATCCACTACCACTGGATGGACACTGGATGGACATTGAGGCTGTTTCTGTTTCCTGGCTATATCATGAATGGAGCACCAGCAGCTATGGGTGAGCGTAGTGTGTAGAAGGATATAGCATCCTTGGGAGCATGGCCAAGCGTGACATAGTTGTATCACCTGGTAGGTCTATTTCGAGCTTTTGATGAACCTCCTCTCCTTCCACTGTGCATCTCATTGATAACTGTACTTTTGTCATAGTCACTCTGACTCCAGTAAACAACCACTTTCTGATTCAATTAGCGCCATGCGATGGAGCTCATGCCTGTACTAACCAGACCAAACATGGGAAGCTGGCTAAGGCACAGACCTAAGGAGAAACTGATACTGTTACTCTACTAAGTAGACAAAGTATTCAATGTCCCCCTGAGTTCTTGTCTTTATACCCACAGGTCGGTACACCATAGAATCTTCCTTTTGCAGTAGATGGCGGTTAGAAGAAAGACCCACAATTGATCAACAAATAGAGAATAAGAAACTGTGGCATGAACCTCTAAAGAAGATCTGGGTCACATCCCGTGGCAGTTTGAATGAGAATCGCCCTCATGGGCTCATATATTTGAATAGTTAGTCCCCAATTTGAAGAACTGTTTGGAAAGAATTGGGAGGTAAAACCTTGTTTGGGAGCAGTGTGCCACTGGTGTGTAGTTTGGAAAGACTAGCACAATTTCCTGTGTGCCCTCTCTGTATGCTGCTTGTGAAACTAGTGTGAGCTCTCAGCTGCTGTTCTGGAACCATGCCTCCCTGCCTCCTTCCCTCCCTCCCTGCCTCCCTCCCTGACTGCCTGCCTCCCTCCCTTCCTCCCTCCCTTCCTCCCTCCTTCCCTCCCTGCCTGCCTCCCTCCCTGCCTCCTTCACTCCCTGCCTCCTTCCCTCCCTGCCTGCCTCCCTCCCTCCCTCCCCACCTGCCTCCCTCCCTCCCTCCCCACCTGCCTCCCTCCCTGCCTGCCTCCCTGCCTCCTTCACTCCCTGCCTCCTTCCCTCCCTGCCTGCCTTTCTCCCTCCCTCCCCACCTGCCTCCCTCCCTGCCTGCCTCCCTCCCTCCCTGTCTCTCTCCATGCCTTCCTCCCTCCCTCCCTGCCTCCCTCCCTCCCTGTCTCCCTCCCTGCCTGCCTCCCTGCCTCCCTCCCTCCCTGTCTCCCTCCCTGCCTCCCTGCCTGCCTGCCTGCCTGCCTGCCTGCCTGCCTGCTGCCTGCCTCCCTGCCTGCCTGCTGCCTGCCTGCTGCCTGCCTCCCTGCCTGCCTGCTTCCCTGCCTCCCTGCCTCCCTGCCTCCCTCCCTGCCTGCCTGCCTGCCTGCTGCCTGCCTGCCTGCTGCCTGCCTGCCTGCTGCCTGCCTGCTGCCTGCCTGCCTGCCTACCTGCCTTCCTCCCTGCCTTCCTCCCTGCCTGCCTCCCTCCCTGCCTGCCTGCCTGCCCTGCCTGCCTGCTGCCTGCTGCCTGCCTGCCTGCCTGCCTGCCTGCCTGCCTCCCTCCCTGCCTGCCTGCCTGCCTGCTGCCTGCCTGCCTGCTGCCTGCCTGCTGCCTGCCTGCCTGCCTACCTGCCTTCCTCCCTGCCTTCCTCCCTGCCTGCCTCCCTGCCTGCCTGCCTGCCTGCCTCCCTGCCTGCCTGCCTGCCTGCCTCCCTGCCTGCCTGCCTGCCTGCCTCCCTGCCTGCCTCCCTCCCTGCCTGCCTGCCTGCTGCCTGCCTGCTGCCTCCCTGCCTTCCTCCCTGCCTCCCTCCCTGCCTGCCTGCCTGCTACCTCCCTGCCTTCCTCCCTGCCTCCCTCCCTGCCTGCCTGCCTGCCTGCCTCCCTGCCTTCCTCCCTGCCTTCCTCCCTGCCTGCCTCCCTGCCTGCCTCCCTGCCTGCCTGCCTCCCTCCCTGCCTCCCTGCCTGCCTCCCTGCCTGCCTCCCTGCCTGCCTCCCTGCCTGCCTGCCTCCCTCCCTGCCTCCCTCCCTGCCTGCCTGCCTGCCTCCCTGCCTGCCTGCCTGCCTGCCTCCCTGCCTGCCTGCTATACTCCCTGGTGATATGGACTCTGGTTCTCAAGAACTGTAAAGGTGTCAAGTGAGCCCTTCTTTCTCTAAGTTGCCTTGGTCATGGGGGTTCTGCTACAGCAATAGCAAAACAACTAAGATGCATTCTTCCCACCAAAGTTACAGGTATTATTGCCAAAGAAGGGGTAGGACTGGAAAAGCCAAAAGCAGTGGGTGCCAGCAGCGAAACAGTCCAGTAGCGTTCATGAACTTCCAACAGTTAGGTCTGCATACACAAGGTCTCCACAAGCTCAATCCAACTGGAGCATGGAGGGCAGGGGGCAGACGGCCATGAAGTTCCACCTCTAGCTGAGGAGCTTATTGGTGACTGATGGCTCCTAGGGGGTGGAAACTCAGTGTCTCTTCAGGAATGTGGCTCCTAAAAGGCTTCCAGGGTCCAGTAAAGGCCATACACCCATGCGCAGTAAAGCAGTACTAGGTAGATTCAGTGAGTGTTTAAAAAAAGTGCATTGAAGTGGGGAAAAAAGTGGTAGGAGAGACAAAAAAGGAATTTCAGGAGAAAATGAGCACGGTTTGATCAAAAGACATTCAATGTATGAATTATGAAGTTGCAAAATAATGACAAAAATGATTAAAATTTATTTTAATAACAAAAAAATCTCAAAAATTCTAAAGTTTAACTTCTAATAAGGAACTTTAAGAAACTTTAAAATATACAAATCATTGACAACTAAAATGAATCTTTTTAAAAAGTTAAAGTTTATTGGGTTATCAAGATTAAATTCATTCATGTGCATAAAATACCTTCTAAAAGACATTATCTGTGAGATATTTTGACAATGTTAATCTTTTACTGTCAATTTCCCAACCTCTTATGAGCTGTCTTAGTTATTTTTCTATTGCTGTGAAAAGACACCATGAACAAGGTAACTTACAGAAGAAACTGTTTAATGGCAGGGGGAGGGGTTATAGTTTTGGAGGGTTAGGGCCGGACATCATCATGTCAGGAAGCGTGGAAGCAGGCATGGCCCTGGAGCAGTAGCTGAGAGCTTACAGCTTGATCCACAATCAGGAGATGCAGAGGGCAACATCATGACCACAGTAACCTATAAAAGGAAGGGTTTATTGGGGACTTACAGTTTTAGAGGGATGGGAGTTCATCATCACCAGCTTCTGTCTTATCCACAAGTATAAAACACAAATGGGCAAAAAGCTAACTGACATAGACTTTTAACCTCATAGCTCACTTCCCCAGTGACACACCTCCTAGACCTTCCCAAATAGTTCCAACAACTTTGGACTAAATTTTGATATACATGAGTCCAAGAAGGCATTCCAATTCAAACACCATACTCTCTTGTATAGCCCAGGACAGAGTTGATGTTCAGTGCATGCCTGAGGACAGAAAGAGAAATATCATTTCTCCTGCAACTAAACCTAGAAGCTTCTTTGGAGTTGTAAAATTATGGCCTTTAATACATTGGAATATAATAGAGCCTGATTTTTTTAAAAAACAAGTTTTAGTCCATGTAGTGTGACTATGTCTTCAGACACGCCAGAAGAGGGCATCGAATCTCATTACAGATGGTTGTGAGCTTCCCTGTGGTTGCTGGGATTTGAACTCAGGACTTCTGAAAGAGCAGTCAGTGCTCTTAACCACTGAACCATCTCTCCAGCCCTCTTAGTGTTTCTTGGTTACTGTCATTACTATACCTGTCCCCTGATCTCATTTCGTATGAAAAGGAAGAAGCATACCAAAGAGATATTTGTATCCCATGGTCAGCATTGTTCAAAGTAGTCAAGATATGAAACCAAACCTCACTGCATATTAACTCTAAAGACCCAACTGATAGAAGCTGAAAATAGATGATCTACAAGGGTGGCGAAATGAGGGGCATTGCTCAAAGAACCCTAAGTGTTTAGGTAAAAGGGATCAATACATTCTAGAAGTCTAATTTTAAAAAAAGAAAAGCTCACGTGCCACACATTAATTTTTCTGGTTTATCATCCATATCAATGTGGTTGGCATCACACACTTCGATTTCTCTAAGATTTTAACGGTTATATCAATATGAGAGATATCTTTTGAAATTTTAGCGTTTTATTCTTTTTTTAAGCTTTATTTATTGTGTACATGTAGTTCTGTCTGCATGTATGCCTGCAGGCCAGAAGAGGGCGACAGACCCCACTACAGATGGTTGTGAGCCACATGTGGTTGCTGGGAATTGAACTCAGAACCTCTGGGAGAATAGTCGGTGCTCTTAACCACTGAGCCATCTCTCCAGCCTACCATTTTTTTTACCACTATTATTCAGTGATAAATCCACAGTTTTACCAGTCTGTCAAGGGGATCCATGATGAAATAACAGATGACTATGTATGCACACACATGTACACATGCACACATACATACACACAAATACACATACTTACACACATTTACACACACAGGCATGCACACACGCATACATACGCATACACACACCTGCACACACATTCTTACGCACACATGTGCACACATTCTTACACACATACAGACCTGCATACACATACTTACACATATACACACATGCACACATGCACACATTCATACACACATGCATACACATATATACAAACACATACATATACCCATACACATACATACATACATGCACATACCATACAAACACATAAATACATACACACACACACACACATGCACACACACACTCAAGCATGGAAACATTTATTAAAGACCATCCTCTTCCTCACTGCTGCCCTTGCTCTATTCAAAGGCTTCTTAATTCTTGTAACTATAACATGAAGATGTCGTCTTTTCCTTTTGTACCAAGCATATCAGATACATACTTTGCCTTTCTATAACCAAATACAAAACCATCAAACTGGCCCAACTATCATAGTTTACCATTTATTCTGGAAAATAACTATGGGGTTATATCTTTGTATTTTGAGATGAAGTAAGTTAGTAGCCAGAGCATGGTCTCAGCTCACCAGATTTAAGCTGTACTGTGCTATTTCACTATGCAAGTGACCAAGAAAAGTAAGACCCATGAAGCTGGGTTCAGGTTAGCTGAAGATTGAGCTAACTGCTGTATGCACCTTATATGGCCACATTGCTGACATGATAATAGTAACATTTTTTGGAAAAGAACATTCCAAAAATTGATGCTAGAGAAAAACTTAACTTTTTTCTATACAGTATATAATATCTTGTTGAACTTAGGTGTTGTTATTAACGATTATTGCATCCAAAAAGTCAACACAAAACAGATCTCATAATTACCTATGTCTTCTATGCCGTCTGGGTGGGAAACTTCACAAACAAAGCAAAGAATGCCAGCCATGCACAGGTATGCTAAACGATCAGATGCTCGGATTTAACTAACAAAAGAGTCTCACTGCTGCTGGTCTTCCCTTTCTCTCCCTAGCAAGATTTGTTTTACTGAATGTGAGGTTCCTTCTCTATATTACTTTTCATCACAACTGCCACCCACAGGTGACCTGTGGAAGTGACAGGGAGAGGAAGCACTAAAGGTGCCAATAGCCAAAGACAGAATGTCTGAAATGTTTTGTTTTTTTAATTTTGTTTAACTACTGTGGAGAAGAGAGACACACCATTGTTTATTCCAGAACTTTAGAAAATGAAAGGTCAGTCAGTCTACCTATTCACCAATCGATTTCTGAGAATCTCCACCTGTGCTAGGCATTGTCTAAGGAAAAGGTCTGATTTGGGGAATAGGGATGGATGATGTGTGTGTGTGTGTGTGTGTGTGTGTGTGTGTGTGTGTGTGTGTGTGCGCACCCATGCATACAGTCAGAGACCAGAGCAGATTGAGTGTCTTCTCTCAGTCTCCATGTTTTTTTTTTACATTATTAAAAGTTATTTATTTTATTGTTGTATTATGTTTTATTTTATAAGTGTTTGGCCCACATGTATGTCTGCTTTTCTTCTGTGCCTGGTACCTATGGAAGTCAGACTACATTGTCAGATCTCCTGGAGTTGCAGACAATTGTGAGCTGCCATAATGTAAGCATTGGGAATTGACCCCAGGTCCTCTAGAGATGCAGCTCGTGTTTCTAACCACTAAGAAACCCCTCCAGTCCCAAGATCTATATTTTTAAACCATAGTGGGTCTGCCCAGTTCTTAGACACTAAACACACGATGGGGGAGTAGGGAGCCAAAAGAAGCAAAACAAAATAGAACGCTACAGAGATTACGAGTGTGGAGTGTGCATGCCAAGAAAATAAAGAAAAGGCAGGGACCTGCAAAGTAGTTTGGTCGGTGATGTCTTTACCTTGCATGCATGAGGACCTGAGTTTGATCTCCAGAACTCACACAAAAAAGCCAGACATGGTAGTACTCATCTGTAATCTGGGTGCTTAACAAGCAGAGACAGACGAATCCCTGGGGCTCACAGGCCTGACAACCTAGCCTACTTCGGTAAGAGATCCTGTCTCAAAAAAATAAGGTGGATGGCTCTTGCAGAACAGGAGCTGAGGTTGTCTTCAGGTCTCCACATAAGAAGTGGGTCTTTAAAATCATCTGCACCACAAGAAATCTGCGAGCAAAGCTCAGACTGTGGAAAACACTATAGAAACAACCAACAACTGAACTCATGCCATTCCTGAAAGCAGAACTGAAAGGGGGGAAGGAAGAAAGAAATGGAGATGAGCCTCTAAATTAGAAATTACTGTGAGTGCTGCTTGGGTCGGTCGGTGGATGGCTCACAACTGTAGCACCAGCCCCCAGATGGTCAAGGCAGAAAGGGATTGCTGTGTGTCATGGGCCAGTCTAGAGTATAGTATGAGGTCCTGTCTCAAAGGGGGGTGGGGCAGGAAGCTGGAGAGGTTGCTTGGTGAATGGGGAAAGTGCTCCTCATTCAGAGGTGGTGCCCTGAGCTTAAATCCCCAGAGCCCAGGTAAAGCAAGGCACAGAATTGCAACACATAGCATCCCAGGGTTCCTGGTGTAAAATGGAAGATGGACTCAGGAAAGTCTCCAGAAGCTTTTGAAATGGAAACAATAAGACCCTCCCTATCTCAAACAAGGAGAAAAGTTAGAAAAACCTTCCAAATAAGTCCTCTGACCAGCACACACACACACACACAAAAGCACAAATTATTTAAATATGCATCCTATATACACACAAAAAGATTTGTTTGAAAAATAAGAATCACCAAAAACTAGACAGACAGATAGATAGACAGACAGACTTAAAAGCCAAGACTATTATAATTTATTCTGATCTTTCCAAGGATATGATTTAGATAAAGGGGTTTTAAATATGTGTACAAGAAAATTGGAAAACCAAACACTGATGGTGTTAAAGAATTACTATTAGAGGGCAGTGAGCAGGGTGTAAAGTAAATACAAAATCTGAAGAAAAAAGAAGAATTACTGCTAACACTTTAAATAAAAGTCCTTAAACTATATTTGGATGATACGGTAGTATGTCTGTGACTTGTGTTAGAATAAGAGAGAGCCAGGAGTGGGTGTGGCTGAGTGGGGACTGGCTACAGGTGGATATTATCGGGGTAGAATGGCACGGTGGGTTCCTTATATAAGTGTCTACTGTTTGATGAATGCTGGTACAGTTTGGCTAATTTTTTTTAACTACCAGAAGTGACTGGGCAGAATTCTAAAAGGTCACTGAATTCTCTAGCTAGAGAGAAGTTCAAGTTCAGGAAGAAATTAAGCTACTGTAGGAAAGGAAACTCTCCTCTTTGTTCCTTTTCTTCTATCTGTGCAGTATGGGCAGGACTCGCTTCTCAGTCCTGCTAGTTCTGATTCTCTCTCCAGCTGTGCTGTGAGGCTTGAGCCAGCCCAGCTTTTCTTACTACTGGATCCCCCCAGGCCAGCCAGAATGCATTTGTTAAATGCCTGGCTTAACTAGAGTATTGCTGGGAGCCCTTTGGAAGAAGCACAGCCCATCTTGACTTCATCAGCCTGAGGATCCTTGTTCACCAGTCTCCACTTCAGACACAGATCAGCACATACGTGCAAAACCTAGGACAAAGGTCTGGATGGAAAGTGTGCTTAGCAGCCCATTTCTAATGACCAACGGATTGGAGACACATCACCAGAACTGTTTGAAATATATAGCAATCTGAAATCTTGTGGATAGCAAGAAAAATATCTCTGTGGTCCCCACATTTTTCTGAACTGTGTTTTCTCTGGGATACCTTTTCTCATATGTCTTCTTCTATTCTCTCACCCTGGTCTGCACCATCATTCCAAGATCTTCCTGGTTTGGCAACCAAGCTTTCCCTAAGCAAGAACACACGGAAATAAATAGCAATGTGATGCCACTTAATTTCTATTAAATTGGTGGGATGTTTTAAATGATTTTGCTGAGTGTTAGTAAAGGTTCTGTGAGAAAGGGTTGTCACAGACTGCTGGTTGGAATGGGGATAAATGTGTACCCCCTTCAATGAAGGGCATCTTGTCAGTTTAATCTCAAGCTTTGAAGATATAGATATCACTCAGCACAGTCAGTCTACTTCTGGGAATTTATCCTACGGGAATTAGATATGCATAGAACTCAAGTGTGAGAATGTTCCTGATGGAACTATTGCAAAGAAAAATTATAAATAACCTAAATATCCAAAAGCAAGGGACTATTTAACTCATGTTGAAGACATACAGTAAACTTCTAGAGGCATTAAAATGCATCTTATTAGCATTTTTAAAACATAAAAAATGTTCACGCTGCATCAAATGGAAAAGTACACATCATCTGATGCCCATCTTTTAAAGGCATAGAAAGAACAGACAGCAAAGAATTGTCAGACTTTGGAATAATAAAATCACATGCACTTTTCCAAAAGCATCATAAATTGATTTTTAATCAGAAAAACACAAGCATTGCAGGTAGGAGCCCAGCATGGCTGTTCTCGAGAGGCTTTACCTAGCAGCCAACTGAGACAGATACAGATGCTCACAGCCAATCATTAGACTGAGGTAAAGATCCCTGGGGAAGAGTTGGGGAAAGGACTGAAGAAACTGAAGGGGATGGTAATCCCATAGGAAGACCAACCATGTCAACTAACCTGGACCTCTGGGAGTTCCCAGAGACCAAACCACCAACCAAACAACAAATATGGATTTGTCTGACCATCCACACCAACCCCCCCCCACACACACACACAGGTGTGTAGCAGAGGACTGCCTTGTCTGGCCTCAGTGGGAGAGAATGCACCTAATCCCTTAGAGACTTGATGGGGAAGGGGCAATCTTGCAGAGGCAAAGGAAAGTGGGTGTGGGGGAGGAGCTCTGAGGTGGGACCAAGAGAGGAGGCAACATTTGGGATGTAAATAAATAAATTAAATAATAAACAAAAGCCACATGCATAATAAAGAAGAGATTGGTGATTTCTGTGCAAATTCTCATTTAATCCAAGGAAACACAAGGCTGAGGAAAGGTGGATCTACCTCTCCACAGAAAATGTTTGTGATTAAGTCAAATGTCAGACTGTAACTTCCTATGGAGAAACTTCTCAGGTGATTTTTCTTCACAGCTAGGAAATGTTTCACTACCCTGTCCTGGTCAACTTCACCCACTAAGAGTCTCCTGTGTCAGTCTAGCCACACCTGTCATTCACGATGTCCATCCCATCTGGTTTACAGGCTACATAAGCTGAGGGCGTGATGGAGAGCCTTATGAAGGAAGAGAGTTTTACCAAGGCGAGCATTGCTCCTGTGACGCTCCTGTCTGCAGTATGTGGAAAGAGTGTGCTTGGCTAACTAATCAATGGAAGCTATTGCCTTTTCATTGTGTCTGGATAAGAGAGACATCTTCCCAATCTTCCTGAATAGGGCACCTATTCATCAACTGCTCATTGTCCCCTCGTGGATGCTATAGGTGTTGAGTACTGATATCCATGACATCACACTTGCAGCTCACAAACCTGACAGAGTCCACCATAAATCTCTCCAGGCGTGGGTTGTTAATCAAGTATTTTATTTGGTTTCTGTTTTCAAAAGCTTCTTTTTTTTTTTTTTTTTTTTCTTCTAAAACAAACTTCCCCACCCTTTCCAAGAACAAAACTGCTCATTCCACTAACTGGGTCACTTGCCAGAGAGCCAAGATTCTGTCCGTTCTTTTTTTTTTTTTTTTTTCTCTGCCCTTGTATAGGGCCAAACCCTAGTGAGCTGGGTTCTACAGATTGGCCAAGGCTTTCTATTAATGTTGGTTCCTACAAAGTCCTCATCCAGTGTACTTTTCACTCACCTAGCTCTTCCACCTCAGAAGGCAAACTGCCAGCGTGTCACTGGAAAGTTTGAGGTAGTCCCTAGCCTAAGCTGACACCTGAAGCCCTGAACAAGGGGAAGCTGGAGTTTACAGCTGCCATCTCCTGCTGAAGCAAAGAGCACGGAAGAAACACTGTAAATGGACACCCCAGATTCAGCGTGCTTGGGCGCTCAGTGCGTTCCCTAGAACAATAGGTCAAACACCCAACTGTAGAGAAAACTATGGTAGACATGGAATCCCTCTCGTTTGTACACATTTGCCTAAGGGCCAGTTAACTGATGGTCTGGTCCAGAGGGGGAAGTTAAAGAAACATTAGTCAAGAGGCAGTAGGGGAACAGTACTCCTTTGGAAATTGAGGAGTGGGAGCGATCAGACAAATTCACAGTGGTTATTCACTTATTAACAGATACATGAATATGATAAGCATGTATAGATATGTGGATCTAACAGACACATGTAAGTATGGAATACACAGAGAGAAGGAGAGAGTTCTGTACACACCACCTGATAAACACTCATAAACCTGTGAGCTCTTTGCTCAAGAGCTCACCACCCTTCACATTCACATTTTGCTTCTTTCAAAATATTTTAAGTGTTTGGATACAACTTCTTTTGCATGACATGATATTTGTGAGACCCGTTCCTGCTATCATATATTTTAGTAGCCCGTCCTTCTCAATGATCTATAGTATTTCATGTTGTGAATAAGTCACTGCCTAACTCCAAGTTCCTCTGGTAATGTCGCACAGTTGCCAGCTGAGGCCTGCAAAAACTTACGTTGCTGTGGACCAGAGCAGCACATGCCTCTTAGTTACTAAAGAGACACATTTCTGTTGGGTGCACAGGTAACACACAACACAAACACCCACCCCTAATAGACGCTGCCGAGCACTTCTCCAAAGTGTTTATTCAGATCCCACCAGCAGCACCGATTGGCTTAGCTTTGGTTTTGTGGTGGTGGTTTGTTTTATTTTTGCATGTCCTTTATGTGTCCAAGCTCTACAAAGAACCTCTTAACCAGTCATATGAACTGGTGTATGCTGCACCTCTTCTGGGAATCTCAACCTTGGCAACTTTATGACGGAGATGAGGATGAAAGGCTCTGGCTTCAGATGCTCTGAGAACCTACTGGCATAGGTGCTTCACTAAGTACTCCATCTGGCAACATACGGCCATCTATCTGCTCCTTGTTATCCCAGAGTCACACCCAAAGAGGAAGGACTGTAAGCAGCAGGGACACTGGAGGAAGAAATGGTTTCATTCTAGGAGTAAGTAGTTCTGCCCAGCGTTTCTGGAGTTTCCAATTTCTGCCTGCTTAAGTCAGAGCACAAATTCCCAGCAGAGCAAAGACTGAGCTTCCTCTAGGTAAAGACAGACCGGGCTGAACACTTGAGAGACAGGCAAAGAACTCTTATTTTTTACTGTGCACAGCAGGGAGTTCTTGTTAAAGACACACACACATACAGAATGGAGCCAGGCACCTGCCTAGCAAACACAACCTTTGAGGTCCTGATGAAATGACTCTTCCTTTCTGCTCTCCACAGCCTATGAACCACAGAAGTCTGAGGGACTCTGAAATCCCTTCCTCTTACCCTTTGCTCTCTTAAGTTGCTTAACTCCTGCTCTTAGCTCTTAACGCTAATACTTTAGAGCAGGCTCCACCGAGGAGTTTAACCAGCTGCCAGGTTCAATAATGGGGAGGATCCTAAGCCATCTTCCCAGGGTGCAAATCCACATCTTCCAACTACACTGGGCCTGTCACTCACCAAAGCGCCTTTTATTTCCCGTGTGTGTGCACACATATATATGTATAATGCACTTAAAATATACATAGTTGTTGTTCATAAATAGCTTCTTTTGGATGGCATACCAAATCAAATCTTAAAAAAAAAACTCAGGTGTAAAGAAACACTCTTTCTCCCGTACCTGGAAAAGTGGTGAGTCCGCTTACAAAATGCTGTGCCAAGTATTGGATTAGATTCCTAATCAAATGCCATTTCTAGAATGTCGATAGAATATACACACACTATATGCATGCATATGTATATATACGATATGCATATATATGTTTGTGATTATATATGCATCCAGGGCAGAGAGGAGAGTGCACCAAACCTGCAAGGGTAGAGACTACAGATCTGCACTCTGGGGAGATTCCCTCTGTCCTAGGAGTACCTCCACTACCCAGAAATCCGAAGACAAGAGAGTCCTCGGCTGTGATTACCCAGTTGTTGGAAGGATCCAGGAAATCCACCTAGGTTTGTATCACCGCCCCACCTCCACGATCTGCCTCAGGCTGAAGGCCTGGAGACTCCTGGCCTAAGGTGAAAACTGTCCGCGGGTACATTGAAATTTGCAGGGCAGTCCCTGGATGTTAGGAGTGCAGCTAAACAGCTGCTGGGTGCCAGGCCGGGCTTTGTGCTAGTGGAGCTCCGCCGCAGCGCCCTAAGGATGCGGAGCAGGTAGAGACCGCAGCCAGCCCATCTACCTTGGAGGTCAAGACTGAGAGTGTGCGGTACCTGGAACCTAACAGCTTTTCAGACACACACGCCCTGCCTTGCTGGGCCAGGGTATCTGGGGCTCTTTGTCTCTCAACACAGAGAACAACGCTCACCAAAGGCGGAGGCCCCTGTGCCTTGAACAAGCTCGCCACCCCGGCACGGCTGTGCAAATGTTTTCAGTAAGATGTTTTCTGGGGTGAAGAGGGGATAGCAGATGAGTTTCTCTTCACAAGTTAATGAATTTTAAGCAGCGGCTAAAGCTGGTTCCTACGTAAATCATATTTCAAATGGAGGGGAAGGAAGGGAAGGAGAGAGGTGGGGAAATAGGGAGAAATACTGAAAGTTTTTTAAGGTTTGGGTTTGCTCCCCTAAATAAATCCGCGAGGGGGGACAGTGACAGCACCAAATCTGCTCATCGCTTTCCAAACTCAGAACCTCCACCGCCACCAAGTGTGTTGTCCTAGCGCAAGGCAGCTTACGACGACCTATTATGTTTTGCAGGTCTCTGGAGAAAATAATATTAACAATAACAAAAAAAAAAAAAAAAAAAATAGTGTTCCCTTGCCGCCCAGAACCAATAGGCACCGGTCACCTAATCTAGAACTGCAGCGCCTCTTCGGAGCTGGGAGTCCAAATGCCTGGTTTTCTTTCTGGGTGCCAGAAGCGGTGCGAATGTGTGAGCTTCTGTACAGGAAAGGGATTTTCCTCTGAGGTTGTCTGCATTCTGAGAAGGCATCTGCTAAGTAATTTGTCCTAAAGTGTGGGCGATTTCTGGAACTGATTTTTTTTTTCTTACACAGAAGTCATGATTACAGTGGTTTGAGTTAGTGACCATAAAATGGCCAGAGGGAAGGGGCGGAGAGACAGGCAAAGCCCTGATGTGGCCAGTCATATTTAATATGCTTTCTACAAATGAAGTTCCTGTAAAATCAATAGGCAGCTGCCAGCTGTGCCTAAGCCTGTGGTTTCAATTAAAACACTGCGTTCGGTCTTGAGAGTTGGGCACACATCCCTAGTCAGTGGTGTGCGCATTGCATAGCTTGGCCTGGGTGTGGCATCACATGGCCTTAGATTACAGAGGTCCAGGCTAATACAGGGCCCACAAAGACAGAGAGATGCTGGGCTAGGGAGTGGGTTGTGAAAACAGGGAAAGGTAGGGATCCGAGGCGCTTCAGTAGTGCACAAGCCAAGACCAGATGGCAAAGAAGCAAGAGTCTTGTTTCTGCACCAGCCAGGAGCTGGGGCCTACCGCTGGGCAAGACCCTGTTGATCAAAAGGCTGTGCTTGATGGACTGGTGATTGCACCCCCACCCCACCTCCACCATCCTGAATCCAGTCCCTGGGGCCCTGAGAACGATGCCTTAGGCTCCTCTTGGGCAGGTGTCTGCTGCCCGACTCTCAGTCTCTTGCCCTCTAGGTCCACATCCTAGATCAGCAGTGGAGCTGTTGGGATTTAAAAAGCATGGTAAACCCAGAAAGTCACCCCCATCCTGAGAAACTGCTGTTTCAGAAAAATGGTTTTCAAAGTAGGAAGTTTTCCAAAACTGTTTTGTTTTGTTTGGTTTGGCTTCTGGCATATAGCAACATGCTTTGAAAGATCAGCTTAGATCTCCAGTGGGCCACGTGTGGAGTCTCACCGACTCTCTAAAATTCTGGAAGATGAATTTTTATCGTTGTCTCAGCCTTCCTAAAAGGAAATCGACCTTTTAAAAACTGGTGTGTCCTGGGGAAATGAATTTGGAGGAGGGGGCCAGGAATGAGAACCTCAGCATACCCTCTACCACACGGCATTCCCCCAGTCTTCTATTATTCTGCCTGAAATCATCTCGTTGACAGAAAATATTTGTTTGCACTATTAGTTGGTACTGGAGCTAATTACTCAATGTGTTAACGTGCAGTAATATGTATAAAAGTAGGATCAGTGTTTATTGTGTGGGTGAGCTGTTGAGCGGCGCTTGAATAAACTGCAATTAGGGTTAGATAGAGATTAATTAACATGTGAGTGGCAAGGTGTAAAATAGTTTCCAACCCTCCACTTCAATATAATCTGCAGGCAAGGGAAGAAGTTTGTGGAAGCTAATTAAATACTTTCATGAAAGCCAGTGTATTCGCCCAGCATTTGGAAAGAAAGGCACATTAGGGGCAACTTGTTTTTACCCAAATGTTTTCTTTCTGTAGAGGTAGCTCTGCTTTGTGATGCCAGAGAGGAGAGAGAGAGAGAGAGAGAGAGAGAGAGAGAGAGAGAGAGAGAGAGAGAGAGAGAGAGAGAGAGAGAGAGAGAGTGCAAATGCAGGTTCTCTGGAAGCCTTGGTGTGTTAGATCAGCAGATCTTTCAGGTGCCTAATCTGGGGAAAGAGTTGGGGTGCAAGACTGGTGGCAAGCAGGATTCCACAGGAAAGTCGGGGTAGAAATTCAGGTCTTGAGGCTGCAGGTGAACTGACACTGTCTCAGTGCTGGGTGAGTGGTTTGTGCCAGATTTGGTGGGAGAGGAAGGTCATCCATAAGTTTGTCATTTGCATAAAGATGAGGGGCATTGGGTGTGGACTTACATCCCTGTGAAGATGTTTTAATTTACATGGGCGGAGGGAAAATATTCTTCTCCAGTTGGGGAGGACTCTAGCTTTGCTATCTGGAAGTTTCAGCTGTGTGTGGTGGTGGTAGATGCTGGGGGACAGACTCACACTTGCTGGATTTGGGGGTAGTCTCAGACTTTGGCAGGATGAGATTAGGAGTTTATCATAGATCACTTTCACTGTCACGTGTCCTTGGAGACCTCTGTTGTCCAGCACCTCAGCTATACCTTTCCTTTCTCTACCTGCAACACTCACACCTGGCCGGAAATAGCCGTCGGAGGAACCGCAGCTAGATAGGTGGGTGGAAGGAAAGAGAAGTTCCGAAGAGGACAGGAAGCTATTTGTCTGCAGTCCAAGCTAGAGCTTTGCTGGTCTGGCACTGGTGGGTATCTTTCCCTGGGACGGATAGTAGCGGGCCTGGCATCAGGTGGACACTCAGCTGCAAAATCGGCCCGAAACGGAGAAAAGGAGGGTTACCTTCCCCAGCACTTTCCCGGCTCCGCTGATGCTGTATCTCTGGAGACGGAATTGACTATCAAACCCTCAACCCTGTTTGCTCATATTATACCCACCGTAATCCTCTTAAACTGCCGTTGCGGCTACAAAGCTCTTGGTCTTGCAAAAGCCGGCTGGCAAGATATAATTGTCCGACGAACAAAAACAGCCAAAAGTTTTTTAAAAAAACCCAAGCACCCCCCTTCCTTTCCCCAAACCTAATTCTCTCCTGCTCTAGCTAACCAACCCCCCACCCCCAAGAACCCTCAGCCTGGACTACTTTTGTTATCGCCAAGAGCACCAGGCCTGTTGAAAGTGCTGGAGCGTCTTTGAGCAGTTTGTTGTGATACGCAGGTGGAATGGTCTGCAAACATGAATTCAGCCCCTCCAAACCCGGCGCGGAGCGCTCTGCTTTTGTGCGCCAGGCACAAAAAACGCTGAATTCCTCCGAACTTACTTGGGGCCTGTCTAGAAAAGGGCCTTTTCTTCCCTCCGCTTGTACCTCTGGCCACACTAAGTCTTTGCCCGCCCCCCTTCGGACCCCCTCCCTCTCCTCTCTGATAATCCTTCTCTTTATTTTAGAAAAACACAAAACCCGGTTCCACGCGGTGCTTTAGTGGCTAAAAGTGAAAGAGCTGCCTTGGCAGAATTCAGCTCTATGAATCACTTCGGAAAATTGGTTCGACTGAATGGCCTTAGGAGGAAAAACGTTTTAATAGGATCCAGGGGAGGTTCTGCTGTTTCAATCTGCTCCTTAAACAGGTGGAGATTGGACCTTCTCAATTATACAAACAGTAAGTACCCAACAGCAGGAGAGCTGCCCTCCGAATCCTCCCCGCACGCAGCCCCAAACCAGGCGCGGAGCCTGGTTCTGCCTCTCCAACCCGATCACAACTCAGCAATTCGGATCGATTAGCTTCTCAAACAGCCCTCGGGCTCTCAGGGCAAGAATCCCCCAGCCCTAGTCAAGAAGTGGGCCAGAGAGCTGCAGGCGCACCCACCCTTCCCCAGGTCCCTAGGATCCCGGCGCGCAGCCTGCCCTTCAGGACTCTTCGAGGTCGTCCTTAGGCGACGGGGAGCTCTCTCTCGACCTCCGACGCCAGCCAAGGCGAGCTCGTTGCTTTTGCATAAATTAATATTTTCCCATTAACAAGTTCCCCCCTCCATACGCGACGCCCGCGTCCATGCGCCACATCCTAATGAGGTAATTATCATTTGCACGTGTTCGGGGCTGGCGCTGGCTCCGTAGGTAAATGGCAGTTTATTAGCACGGTGCCCAGCTCGGCTGCGCAGGGCTAAGGGACACTTTGGTGATTAGACGGACACCCAGGGGCCCTTGCAAGTAGCGCGTCCCGTACACCCCGCCTTCCCCGCGTACCCTAAAACCGTAGGCCCCCCAAAGTTGTGAATCACGCAAGGAACTCTGCCTAGGTTTGGGTTTGGGCGGCCCCCACCTCCTTCCACCGGCAAAACCAGCACGATTCTTCCCCCTCCCCCCTCCCTCTCTTCCCTCCTTCCCGATTCGCAAACCGCTCGCACTTTCCCGAAGGGAGCGCGGGCGCTAGTTGCCTCCTTTAAAGTTTGAGGGGCGGTGGCGGCGGCCGGCAGGCGCGGGGGAACGCAGGGTCCTCAACGGGAGTCGCGCCGCCGCCCATGTCATTCCACTTCAAGTGACTTCATGTGATGTCAGCTGAATGTAAAAGACAGTGATCTCACGCGGAGGGGAAGATGTTTGCCATCAAAATGTGACAGAAGAGACATGCTGCATGGCTCGGAACGCATCTCCTTGGCGGTGGGGGAAAGAGGTAAAAGCGAGGTGGCTCTTCCGGTCCTCTTTAACTTTGCTCTTTCAGTGCCCAGCTCGCAGCACGCGTGGCGGAGGCCTGGGTCCAGGGAAGGGTTGGGGAGTGTTAATTTGAGACTCCTTTCTTCTGCCCCCTCTCCTTTCCTTTGTACAGCCTCCCCCTTCTTCCCCTTTCATAGTCCCAGGGCAAGGGCTGGTGGGTTCCTTTGCGCGCCGGGTTAATGGGCGGTAATTTGGTACCCTTGGGTGCACTTTGTTCTGCTTCTGTTCATTTGAATGCAAATGGGTGACCCGGGCCGACTAGGTGCTTATTAAATTGCGGTTTCCCCCCTGCCTTTTCCGGAATGCAGACTTAGAGGAGAGAGGCTGTGCCCTGGCCCAGCTTGGTTCAGCTTGGCGCGCCATGGCCAGCTCAGCTTCCCTGGAGACCATGGTGCCCCCGGCCTGCCCGCGCGCTGGAGCGTCACCGGCCACTTCGAAAACACTAGCTTTCTCCATCGAGCGCATCATGGCCAAGACGTCCGAGCCCCGAGCGCCTTTTGAGCCCCGGCCTGCTGCGCCGGAGGCAGACAGCGGCCAGAGCAAGAAACTGCTCAACCTCTGCTCTCCGCTGCCCTGTATGATCCCCCTCCAGCCTCTAGGCTACGAGGTGCCGTCCAAGACACTGCTCAGTTACTCGGAGTTCTGGAAAAGCAGCCTCCGGGCGGGCGGCGGTGGAGGAGGAGGCAGCGGCGGGGGGGCCCCAGTGTGCGGCGCCAGCGGCTTGTGCAAAACCAACTGTGGCGTGTGCTGCAAGGCCGAACTGGGCCTTGCGCCTTCTGCGCTGCCGGCCGGCAGGGTCATCAAGCCGCAGGTCATCAACCAGGCTGTGGGGCTGCCGGCCAGCGGTTCTCTCTACTACTTCAACTACCTGGACTCCACGGCTTACCCACCATCAGAGCTCCTCGGAGGCCACCTTTTCCCCTCTGGCCTCCTCAACGCACAGGCCCCCACTTCCCTGGCTGCTCACCCCAAGCTTTTTTTGCTGGAGAACGCCAAACTGGCTAGCCTTGCTGCGGACAAACTCCCCCACCCAGCTTCCTATCCCCATAAGGAGCGCTTGCATGCGCCGCTGGAGCAGGTGCTGAAGGAGAACTCGGCCTTGACCGCTGAGCGAGGGGGAGTCAAGAGCCACAGCAAACTACCAGGGGGCTCTACTGACAGCAAACCCAAAAACTTCACCTGCGAAGTGTGCGGCAAGGTGAGGCCTAAGGTTCTGGGGGGAAGGGGGAAGCTAGCAGTCCCTGGCTTTCTTGGGCAGCCTTGTACACCTCTCAAGCTGAGGAGCTCCCCAATAGCTGCATACTCCATTGGATGTCCAGCTGAGCCTCAGTTTCCTATTCTGTAAAATGGGGTTGTTGTCAATCGTCACACCGTTGACAAAAGGACTTGGGCTTCGGATGGGATGTTTGGTTGGGGGAGGTAAAGCGGGTGGGGGGGGTGTGCTGATTCTAGGCCCTTGGCTGATGATTCAGCCCAAGTTCTGCTGTTGTCCCTCCATAGGTGTTCAATGCTCACTATAACCTCACCCGCCACATGCCCGTCCACACTGGAGCTAGACCGTTTGTGTGCAAAGTCTGTGGCAAAGGCTTCCGTCAGGCCAGCACTCTGTGCAGACACAAAATTATCCACACCCAGGTACGTGGCCCCAGGTCAGGCCATGTCGGCGCGCGCACCACCGCCCTAGTCTGAGCAGTGATGTTGGATTCTCCTTACCCTTGGTGGGGATCTGCTGTGTCCCTTGCCTAGGTCTCAGCCTTACTGTACGCACGCCCCTCTCCGCAGGAAAAACCACATAAATGTAACCAGTGCGGCAAAGCCTTCAATCGGAGCTCCACGCTCAACACGCACATCCGTATCCACGCGGGCTACAAGCCCTTCGTCTGCGAGTTTTGCGGCAAAGGCTTTCACCAAAAGGGTAAGGTACTGAGCTAGACACTCCCTTATCTCATCTTTAGGGTTCAGAGGGGTCGCAAGGGAGGGGGGTGCTGATAGCGAGGTGAGTTTGGTAGAGGCAGCACAAAAGCCGAGGGCTAGGGCGCAGCAATTCTTTGGAATCGGGTTGTGCAGACAGAGGTAGACGCTTTCCTGTCTTGGTTGGTAGACCTGGCTGGATTCAGGCTTCATTCTCCGGAGCACTGAATTTTGGAGCTGGAAATTAAGGAAAGGGCCAAGAGGAAACGTAGATAAATGAGAACAAGCTTCCGTTTGTAAGCGCTACTTCCTTTTTTAAAAAAATGAGCAGTGTCTTACTGTAAGAACAATTTAAGATGGGGGGGGGGTTGCAGGTCACCCGTGGCTCCCAGAGCCTGGGACTCTCTTTAATTTCTAATGTAATTTTGTATCTTCAGATAGCAATAGGGAAGTGCTAAGAACTGAGCTACAGAACCTAGATTTGTGCAGATTTCTTGAAGCAAGGCTCCAGCTCTAAGAACCTGCTGCCTTCTTAGGCTGAACAAAAGTTTCCCAGCCGGCAGAGCTCAGCAGGAGGGACAGACGCTACGTGGGCCTCTGTACCATGGGCCTCTGTACCGGGCAGGGCAGGGCCTGTGTCGGCTGGGAAAGACCTGGTCCACCCAGGAGCGCTCCCGGCCTTGATGCCTTGATGCATACGAAGTTTGACAACTTCTTAGTTGGGAGAGGTCATGCCCGCCTAGTCAAGCATCCTCTTTTGAGCTACTGCAAAGACTGAGGGGTGGTGGTGCGGACTTAGGGGAGGTCTCATTCCTTCCGCTACAAACCCCTACCTTTTTTTTTTTTTTTTTTTTTTTTTTTTTTTTTTTTGGTTTTGCTCTCCCTCAGGAAACTACAAGAACCACAAGCTCACCCACAGCGGCGAGAAGCAGTACAAATGCACTATTTGTAACAAGGCCTTCCACCAGGTCTATAATCTGACCTTCCACATGCACACCCACAACGACAAGAAGCCTTTCACGTGCGCCACTTGCGGCAAAGGTTTTTGCAGAAACTTTGACTTAAAGAAACATGTGCGCAAACTTCATGACAGCGTGGGTCCCACCGCCACCCCCTCAGCAAAGGACCTAGCCAGGACAGTTCAGAGCTGAGAGCTTCTACCTTGTCCTTTCTTCCTTTCCTGTACCAACCCAAGCAGATCTCACGTATAAACTTATTTCTAAAATTAAAAGAAAAAAAAACTATAGCAGAGAGGCTAAAATCTATTTATCGAAACCAGCATATTTTTTGGGAAATGTTAACGTGTCCTCGATGACCGGCAGCAATTGCGTGGCTCCCACCTTTGTACATTCAGGAAACGTATTTAAATCCAGTGCGCTGAAACATATTTAATTCCAGGCCTCGGCTTCTCCTCAGACAGCCGGCTTTTAATCCCAGCCTGTCACCGTGAGCGCCCAGAAGAGCGTGATGCCCCCAGCAGTCTTCACACAACCTGTAATCTCTCCTGTACAAGCGAACACGGAATATTACACGTATATGACTCAATAAACAGAACCACTAGTGCGCGTCTTCTTTTCCCCACCCCCTTGCCACGAGGTCAGCTCAACAAATCCAAAGAACGAGGTGGAAGTATGCATTTCCCAAATGTGATTTCCTTGGGACACTGGGGCCAGGCTAAGGCTAAACCCATACTTAAAGCACTCGGGAGCATGGGCTGAAAGACCTCCAGCCGGCTCCATTAATAGCCCAAGGTTTTATTTGGTGACTGAGCAGATGCTTGGGATTCTTGTTTGGGTGAGGAAAAAAAAAAATTTAAGGGTCAAAAAGTGGCTGGATGCTGTGGAGGGCGTCTGGGTATCCGGAGCGCAGCAGCATGCAATCTAGGGAACCGGCCAGGGCTAAGGAGCGCAACCTCCGTGCTAGCCTCCGAAGCTGGCCAGCCTAGGCCGCGCTCTGGAGCTCTCTGGGTGTCCCCTGCCTGCGCTTGGGGGCTGGCTGGTCGGTAAGCGGCACCCTGCCGCGGGAGGGCGCGCCCAGCTCCCCGAGCTGGCCGACGTGTCCTCCGGGGTCCTGATTACCACGCAGTTAGCCCACTTCCTCAATAGCTATCTCTGCCGCCATGCACGCTGATGAAATGATCTCACGCTTGCTTCCTAAGTAATGACCCAAATTAAGAGAGAAAACAGAGACCCTTCAAACAGCATTACATTAATCATCTAATCATTCCCAGGAGGGGGCCGGCTGCCGCCGCCCCGTTTGATCCGAATCTAGATAATCAAGAGCTCGGATTACTGGCGCGTCGCGCCTGGCCTCCTCCCTCCACCCCCACCCCCTCCACACTTTTAATATCGGCGCGGTGATTCAGCCCACGTCTTCTGGAACATTATTCTTCTACACCAGAGGAAACGCGGCGCGGGGCCTGGGAGTGCTCTTCCACGCAGCCTCGGAGTTGAGGGGGTGAGAACTGCTGAGCGCTGACCCCACCCGGATTTCCACCGCGGGTGGAGGCTATTTGGAGGGAAGGATGGTTACTGCAGAGGGCAATCCCAGGGAACTCTGACTGTAACTAGTGAGGGTTAGCCCAACGCGATGTATACAGTAGGCACTCATTACTGAGAGAGTGCCAGTGACTTTCATCAGAGAGAGAGAGAGAGAGAGAGAGAGAGAGAGAGAGAGAGAGAGAGAGAGAGAGAGAGAGAGAGAGATATCTCCTCTTATTTTCAGGGCTCTCTTTCCCCACCGCCAGGCACTCAACACCTTCGCTGTAGCTTTAGCAACAATTTGCAAGCTGGTTGTGTGTGTGTGTGTGTGTGTGTGTATGTGTGTGTGATTATTCCCACACTGCAGAGAAAAATATAGAGGCCGAGAGACCATCTAAATGACAAGCCCCGAGTTCCACGGCTAGGAAGGGCAGGAATCCAAAGTCCGGGCTTCTAAGAGACCATCGTCTCCTTCAGTTTTCATTGATGGAAAGCAATCTCAGGATTGTGGCCTGGAGAAGCTCCTGGCCAGGGTGGAAGATCTATCCTGGTCACAGCCAAACCTTCTGTCCTGGGCCCCCTCCCAATCCGAAGACCCATTGCGCTGAGAAGGGGAATTGTCGATTTTGTTTGCACAGAGGACAGCGACAGCTTCCTCAGGCTGTCGCAGGGGTATTTTTAGGACCTCCGATTCAGAAATAGGAACGCGTACATTAGAATTCCATTTCCTGAAAGGAGAGCGTCCTCGTTTTTTTTTTTTTTTTTTTTTTGTATTCCTCCCCTTCCTCCTCCCCCAAGTCTGGGAAGACGTAGCCAGGGGAGGGGGGCGAGGAAGCCAGAGGGAATTTAAATGCTATCTTATTCTGGCTGCAGTTCCCTGAGGAGAGATCAGGACCCACGGGAGCAGGCAGATTTAACTACCAACTCTCCGTGTAAGCTATAAAGCCCAGGAAATCCCGGAGGGGTGAGGAGGACAAGGCTACAGAGAATATGAACTTAGCTCCTGGAGGCTGCATGAGTTTGGGAAGTCACTCCCCCCATTTCTCCATTTCTTCTCAAAGTGTTTGCTTGACATTCTTAAACTCCACTCTGTTCTAGAACACCTGAGTACTCTAAAACAGTCATTTCTATTAAAGACAACTTCTCCTTTTCCTCCTCCAACTCCTCCTCTTCCTCTTCCTCCTCCTCCTCCTCATCACCTCCCAAGAGGCCTCTCTCCAGGTATGCTGCTTGGTGATCCTGTCACGTCAAGCACATCTTAAAACACCTCAGGAAGATATTCATACAAAGGCAAATGCTGAGCTGTGGGGTGTGAAGGGAATTGGCTTGCAGGAAATTACAGTCAAGTGTCCTCTGAAGAAAAACTGTTAAATGAAAGAGGGACTGTGTCATCCAGAAGGCTGGTGTTCTAACCGTCAAGCAACAGAACCTTGAGAAAGTCTTCTGTTGTAACTTTTCATGTAACCTTTTTTTTTTTTTTTTTTTTTTTTTTTTTTACAAAGGATCTCCCCCTCTCGTAAACTGGAAAAAAAGAAATGTGTCTTCAGGTTAAAGTGCTATGGGGATTGTTTTCCTTGCACTCTGAAGTGAGTAAAATACAGCCCAGGTGGAGCTTTGCTTCCTTCCTGCTCATCCCTGCTGCCAGGAAGAGGGACTCTGATTCGGGGGAACCTGTGCAGTTTTCCCTCATGGCCCCACCCCCTGAGGGTGTTTCTCTTGATTGTTACTTAACCTCCACACCAGCCTCCTGTCAATCTTGTGCACCTGGGAAGGTGTTATTTCACATCTGACGATAATTGCAGATAAACAGTTTTCCCAAATCTAGGTAGCTTAGCTCTGCCTCCCCGGGTTGGAAGCCATGCCCTGGCTGAGGAGGTCTGTTATCTTGGGTGTGGGATGCAGGAAAGGATTCAGTCTCCTGGAGAGAGGAAGGAACCTTCTGAGTGGTAGCACCTGAGTTCTCAGAGCCCTCCATAGCCAGCCCCGAGCTCCCTCAGCCACTGTAGCCTGCCTTCTCCTCAGAGAAGCCACTGCGTGGAAATTGGTGGGTGAAAGGCTCTGTTTTCTCTCATTTTCTCCTCCATAATATTAAATTGTTTGCATGACTTGAAGTTTGCAATATTAATAAATGACTTAAACAAGGTAGTCATCCGTTGCATATTAATATTATAACCTTGATTAAATTGGAGAGGCCACCCTGAAAAAAATATTTAAAAAAAAATCAAATTGCGGGGGAAGGGAATCCTGTCATAGACACAAAAAAGACTCCAATTATCTTTTCCCCTACAAGATGTTTGTTCTGTCCATGACTGCTCACACTTCAGCAATCTTGCCAGCAAGACTCAAAAAAAAAAAAAAACCTTCCAAAGCCACAGCCTTGTACATAACAGATTGTACAGTCCTATTGCCTTAGGCGGGTTAGAGGTTCCTCTCTACAAAGAGCGACACAGAGAAGTGCCAGCATCCAGATACATTTTGGGGGTGCTCTGCATGCTCTTGCCTTGGCTGTAGAAATGGGTTTACATGGAGCCCCACTTTGCTATTTGGCTCACAAAAAGGTAGAGGGCTGCCTGAGCCAGACCTGAGTTAGAGCAGTAGTAACACGTCAGGTGAGCAGGTGGTAAATGGGTTGGGGGAGGGGAGGGGGCAGGAGGAGAAGAGGGGGGCTGCCAAAGAGGGTACAGGAGTCTTGAGAAAACGCTGGGAAATAAACAACCTCAAGGCAGCTGCGTTGCCCTTTTCCCTGCACGTCCCTCTCAAACCTCTGAGCAACCAGTTTGCTCCCAGAAACATGTTAATTGCCAACGGAGCTCATTAAGGCAGGCACATGCAAAACACAGCAAGAAAGATTAACTGGACAAAAGCGCAATAATGAACTGTCAACAATCGGGCCCATCTACAGAACCAGGATCACTCAAGAACTAGGCATTTAGAGGCAACAAAGGATTGTCTGGGACAGGAAGAAAAGACGACCTAGACTTTTGTTTAGTCAACACAATTGATTACAAATGAGAGATTAACAGGATAGCTTCAGATTTTTTTTTAAAAGAGGCAGAAAAGAAAAGTCCAATTAAGTCCACCGAATGTTAACTACATTGCGTTCCATGCCTAGCCCCAAAGAAATTCTCATTAAACCATCCCTGGCGATCCCTTTTGGAAAGTAATTTGTCTCCCTGATGGAGCAGAGAAAGAGAATCGTGTAAAAGAAAGCGTTAGTTCTTGGCACAATGAGCTTAGGAGACACACTAGAAAGAGCCAAAGGGGGAGTTAATGAGCATCTGACAAACTACTTGGATTCAGGCCTAGAGAACAGCGATGAAAAGATGAAATTGGCCAACAACTATTCTTTATATCAAACATAAAAAGGCCAATCTGAAATGGGGCTGCTCAAAACTGGATAAAAGTACGTAGCTCAAGAAAAGGGAGCCTTGGCCAGGCCCCTTGCTGGACAGTGGACAGACAGTGCGAAGAACCCAACAGGCCAAGAGTTAGGAAAGTAGATGAAAAGTAAGCTCTCCACGGAGGACAACCTCCCCACCCCAGGCCTTTGCAGGTGCTGAGCTGCAGCTCTTGCTACCCATCCCACAGCCTGGAGATATTTCTTCTAAGAGTATGAACATACAGGCCAGCATTTGAGGGAATCTCCCAAAGTTCTTTTAATTTGATAATTAGCTCCTGACATTAACCCCCTCTCTTTAAGACCTCGCTTGGCCTCTGGGGGATACCATATGTTACCAGCATATATTAAGGTGGTCTACCAGCCTTTCTCTTTGTAGCCATTCAAAATTCTCAACCCAATCTCAGTGGGGGAAGAGGTGGTAAGAAAGGCGGGATTGTGACCACACTTGGCTTTGCTGGAATAGGTCATGAAGTATTTGAAATGACATCTCATTTTTGCTTATCAGGCTGAAGAAATTGTTTTATTTTAATATTTTCTTGTTTGAACAAAGTAGGTCAAGGTTATACGTCTGTCCGAGACAGGATGCGTGTGCCCACTAACTGTAAACATCCAGGCACTCCTTAGAGCAAGACTGGTTGAAGGTTCTTTAACAGTGTTCAGCAGAGCCAGCACAAAGTCCACAGGGGAGAAGGGGGTTTCAGAATGTCTCTGCAGCCAAACACCCCAGAACAAAGCCTGTGCTTCCCATTTCTGATGAGGAGGGGTGCCACCCCAGATACCAGAGCAGAGCGTTTTGATTTTGAGTCTAGGTCTGTTACTTTTCCTCAGATCCTTGGTAACAGCTACCACATTTCTGAGGGCTTGGCTTGCACCTCGGGCTTTGCTCATGCTTCACAGAGAGAAATACATTGGTGTCTAGAAGTAAGGAAGAAAAAAGAAATACAGCAAATTCAAAATAAAAACAGACATCTAAGATTAAAGATGACTCCTGGTTCTCAAAGCACAGAGGTGTTACAGAACCTAGAGAGGTGCTTGAAGAAAGAAAGAATTCAGTACTACTTTGCTACAATTAGACTAGCTTTCTGATAAACAGTGTTCTTTTTCTCTGAGCTGCAGATCTGACCAGTGGCCCTTGAATCCTTCCTGTCTTTATCTATCTATCTATCTATCTATCTATCTATCTATCTATCTATCTAATCAGAGGTCTTACTTGAAGCTTTTTGCTTTCAAGGAGTTTCATTCTTTACTGTGGCTTCTAAAGGTTAGTGAATTTCCTAGGGGAAGATGAACCACTTCTAAGGAGGAAGTGCCCTACAGCGTTAGGAGTGTTGGTTCTGATGTTGAAGTTCGGATCCTGCCTCAGCTGCACAAGCTGACAGGATTTTTATCTGTTTCTTTATCTGCAAAAATGAGCATGTTGGGGACTGCCAGTGCTGCTGGCACCGGCATGATCCCTGTGGGAAGAGAATTGAACCCTGCCAGGTGCCCTCTGGCTGCCCCACATGCACTCAAGTGTGTTTGAGCGTGTATGCGCACATACGTGACACACAACTTCAACTGGACATGGTAAGAATTCCTGTCTCCCAGGCCTGTGGGTGTGGGTGGGATGATTACACCCACAACTGCAGCTGCACACCAGTCATTCTAAAGGCCTGCTATAAGGAAAAAAAAAAAAAAAAAAAAAAAAACACAGTGGGGAAACCCCAAGATTTTATAAGAAAACCACTGGAATTCTGTGTTGAATCCTCACTAGACATGCATGGTAGCTTCTTTAGTCTCTTGTTTATTTATTAACAGATTTATTTTTGAATATCAAACGCAGGGCCTTGGGCATGCTAAGCAAGCACCTTACCATACCTCTTAACCCCATCTTCAAGGGCAGCGAGCTGAGGTGCTGGACAAGTGTGACCCCACCTCCCTTTAGATCACAGGAACACAATTTCCTATAATGCTATGATTTTAACACAAATGTTCATAGAAATCATAGAGAGTTTTTGCTCAACTTGCCTCCAACTTATTTACTGAGCTGCCCAATAAACCAGTCTTGCTGCTTGCAGTTTGTCCCGGCAGGAGCTTTCCCAGACTCCACTTTGAAAAGCCGTGACTTAGCATCTGTGTTCTTTCTCCCACCCCGCCCTGATGCTGCCTACGAAAAAGGAGGTGGCATCACCGACTCTTCAAATTAATGCATTTGGTTATTCATTCAGTGAATATGGTTTGATTGCTGCTTAGGCGCCAAGTTTTCTACTGGGTTCTAGATTTACAAAGAGGGTTCAGCCTCCGCCCTGGAGGAGTTTATAGCTTAGCTGAAGAGAAAAAAACACATGCAACAAAAAATCTCCACCCGATACGTGGTTCTGAAGACAAAATTGGGCATTGAATCCAGTCTGGGTGGCTGTGTGTAGTGGGCATCTGTTATTTCTGCTGCTCATCGTCACTCTCCCGTCTGGTGACAACATCCAACATCTCCTTTGGAGAAGTCACCCCTCCCCCCACTCTCAGTCCATATGGTTAAGGTGGGAGCTATTCCATCCAGCCACGCTTGGCATGTGACCCAGGCTTGGCCAATCAGAGCATAGCAGCCTACAGGCAATGGCTCAGGACTGAGCAGCTGACCCAAAAGAGGCCAAGGAGAGTCCTACACAGGACTTTTGCCACAGCAGAGACTTTGTATTTGGGTTGAACGTGGTCAGCCGTTCTGGAGTGGGCCTGTGTACTCCTTTGTTAGGGAAGATCTTTCTATTTTGAGAGCGCTGGAAGAGGAGAGCCAGGTAATCAAAATCCGGTGCTTTACCTCACAGGACCCTGGTGTGACTGAACCGGGTGTACTGTAGACTTACTTCTCCTGTGTTTACTTCAATAGCGTCTGTAAGCCCTAAGAACTCTGGGTGAGAACTACACAGAAAATGGGAAAGACCAAGAAGTTTTTTGGGGAAGAGTGGTTCCTGAGATTTCAAAGAGAAATAGGTGCTAACTCGGGAGGCATGGAGGAAAACCCAAAACCTAGGCAGAGTGAAAGCATTGAGCCCAGAGGCCCCTAATGCTGCCGAGGATACGGAGTGCGATATCAGTTGGTCTAATGGAGTCTAGCTCTGAGGAGCTGTGGGTCTGTGAGCTACCTGCTCTAAGAACTGGGTTTCTAATGTGGGAAAGGAGTATGGCAACATCCACCAAACCACACAGTAAGAGGACTCATCAGACACGGGACCCACGAGACCCACCTGTCCCAGACATTGAGGTAAGTGGTGGCAATTATCACCAACGAGTCTCCAGAGTGACTGGTTTGTGTATCTAAGATCTCAAGAAAGTCTAAGGTGTGGGCTGGAGAGATGGCTTAGCGGTTAAGAACACTGATTGTTCTTCCAGAGATCCCGAGTTCAATTCCCAGCAACCACATGGTGGCTCATAACCATCTGTAATGGGATCTGATGCCCTCTTGTGTGACTGAAAACAGCTAGAGTATACTCATATAAATACAGTAAATAAATCTTTAAAAAAGAAGAAGAAAGTCTAAGGTGTGCTCCTCTGGAGTTAGAGGCGTCTTAAGGCCAGTGGGCATGCGCTATCAGCAGAAGTCTGGCAATGCCAGTGGCGTCAAGTTGCAGTGCCTCAGGCTGTGGGCTTCCATGGACCAGCGGTTTCAACAATCCTCAGTTCAGCATTCTAGCAGCTACTGGGCATTTTCCTTAACATTCCAAAGATCCGGTTGCGTTGTATTTCCAATCTTCAATATTCAGAATAGGAAAGAGGTGTTGCTGCTGTGTCACATGCCATCAGTAGGTGGCTGAGAGGAGAGAGGTTATGTCAATATTCAGTGTACTGACCTATGAACATCTGAATGGTCAGTAGCCTAATTTTTCCTGAAAAAAAGCAAGCCGGAGACCACCACTAGTCCAGCACCAGGATGCCCTGGGCAGAGAGCTAAAGGCAGCTAGAGGCAGCTAGCCTGAGCCAACCGCAGGCCTAGGTGTATGTTGGGGGTGGCATACCAGAGATGACCCCTGCCTGGTGCCATAATACATTAGCAGGGCATAGCACTTCTGAGACCAGTCCTGAGATGACCCCAGACACTCAGAGACCTGTTGCGCCACCAAGAGCACATAAGTGGTAGAGAAATAGAAGAGAAAGAGAAACAGAAGGATGTGGCCACAGTGAAGGGAGGCAAAACTGGAGATTGG
Organism: Micromys minutus; assembly: GCF_963924665.1. Lineage (NCBI taxonomy): Eukaryota > Metazoa > Chordata > Mammalia > Rodentia > Muridae > Micromys > Micromys minutus. Next base: position 4,346,602 of record NC_137981.1, on the reverse strand, counting down.
AGGGTAGTGAGGATCACCTGATGTGATTAGCTAGTGATGTCACCTGGCACGATGGGGTCCTGGACTTGCTGCCACTGGGGGCCATGTCTGAGTCTATGGTCCTGCAGCAGCAGAGGTGTATTACCACCAAAGGCAGGCCTGGTCTGGGATGCTGATGTTGTTATCTAAAGATTGTGCAGAACTGGCCCCACCCTCATCTGGGCATCTTGGGAGAGCTGGTCCTGGAAGAAGGAAAACAAGAGAGCTGACTTCCTGTCTAACCTGCTTAGTGCTCAGCAGAGCAGCCCCCACACATTGCTGGAGTTGGTGAGCCAGCCTGAGGCTAATTACTTACCACCCATCCATGGGGGGTACTCTACTCACCCCTGCGGCCAGTGGCAGGCAGGCAGGGGACCTGGCCCTTGGAGTCATGAGTGCAAGAGAACTGGCCCCACCTCACACCAGCAGCAGCACTCAGGAGGTGGAGCCTTGTACTCCTCCCAGCAGAGGGTAGAGCCGTCCCTGATTGGTGGGGTTGCTGGTGAGTCAGCCCTGAGGTCCTGAGAGTGGGAGAGTTGGCTGTGACCAGCTCAGACACCTCTCAGGCTCACATCCAGGGCTTTGAGTTGGCTGACCCCACATCTACCCCATCGGTGAACTGTGGGGGTGCATGAAAGGGCCAGGCCTACAGATCCAAAGCTACAGGATCTTCAGGAGACGGGACAACAACTGGCTATCTGAGAGGAGTCCCAGAGAGGATCCAGGGTTGATAGTGTGGCAGAAGCCAGAGGCTTCGGACCAGATCGATGAGTCAGTGCAGTGAACATCTGCAGGCAAAGACGTGTGGACACAAGGGTTCACTGTGGGCCACACTATGACACACAGCAGTTCTCCACAAAGAGATTTTTACTTTTTCTCTTTGCGGGGAAGGGAGGTAGTAAGGGTGGACGTCGGGTACTCAGGGAGGAAGACGTGAGTGGGCTGGGGTATGTGATGTGCAAGTCTCAAAGAAACAATCACAAGTTAAAGAAATATCTAGAATATGACAGAAATGGCATTAAATGTGGGAAAGGCCTGGCATGTGTCTGGTAAATGGCTCTTAATCTCACTGCTAATTACTTACCACCCATCCTGGGTAACATGGCCATTGAGGCAAGACTGTTCATTAGCAAATAAAATGCTAGAAGCACAGCGAGGCCGGATCTTTATCACTGGCCTGACCGAGTGCCGATGGGAGCAGATAGCACTGAAATGAAAATGTCTGCCATTGCTATTACCCCAGGATCCTGCTCTGCAGCCATGGCTGACCTAGAACTCACTTCATCTGAGTGCTAGCACTACGCATGTGCACCATACCTGGCCTTTTCTCCTTCTTATGAGAGGGAGAAAAAAAAAAGTAGATTTTTACCCAGTGCCATCTTGCAAGCAGTCACCCTGTAGGAGGAAAACAAATACGTATTATAACTTGTTGGTTGTCATCCTCATGGGCAAAGGCAGGAGTTAGGTGACAAAGCGAGACACATGAAATAATTTCAGAGATCGATGAACAACAGGAAGAAAAATAGAATATGAGGGCCAGATGGAATGTGCCTTGGTAAAGGCTATTTGAAATAGTTGGTACCTTCTATTCTGGTGTAATTAAACACCCCAGTGCACCCAAGAACTAAGTCCAATGGACTAGCTTCCAATTGTCCCCTCCAATTGACCCACTTGCATTTCATTTTGAAAGCAACTCTCCCTCCCCCACAGCCGAACTCGCCCATTGATTGGTCCAACTTAAAATTTCTTGGAATTCAGAAAAGGATTTCTCCCCCTACGGAATTCCAACAAAAAGCAAAGAACACCCCTGGGCAGCTGGTGGCGTAGGCCTTTGACCCACATACAATTTTCCCATCAAATGGAATGGTAATTGATCAAAGTGAAAAATGTTATAGAAAGAGATATTGCTGCCATGTTTCCCAACCGTGCGTTTCCCAGCCAAGTCTCCAGATGGAGTCACCGAAGCAACACATCCTTGACTTAAATGTGACTGTTTAACAGTTATATTGGGTAGGCCATATTTTCCACAAGGAGGTGGTTGCTTGTCTTAGGAACTTGAGACTCTTAACAGACTTTTGGGTGAGAGCTTTCCAGGATACCACTCTTTCGCTCACACTTCCTGCAGTCACAGAAGTCAGAGTCCTAGCCTTGGTGTCAGGGGAGGGGAACGGTAGAGAGTGCACAGTTACACAAGCTCCTCGGCTGCGGCTGTGCTGCTGTGTGGAGAGTCTGAGTCTAGCGACTTCGGGATGGCTCCGTTGTTTGCGTTTGCCTGTCCAGCCTCCACCACCCTCTCTTCTGGCTTGTGAGCACTCTGGGTTTGCGCTCCTGCTCTTCTCACGGAGCACAGAGCAGTACTGCTGTGAGGCAGAGCCCTCTTATTGCCGTCTCACGGGCTGGGAATGAATATGAGGCTGTTTCTAGGTCAGGTAGATGTTTTCTCTGGAGTCGAACCTTTGAGAAGAGTGAGCAAACCGCAGAGAACTGGAGGTCGTGCATTCTGGGGCAGCATGGGCAGCCTACTCCTACACGCACCCTTCCAAATTGTTATTTCTACCTTCTCTCTGTCCTCTCAAAGAAACCTCATGGCATTCCACTGAGTTTTCCAGGACAATTAGCATGAATTATATTCCCGTGCTTTGAAACGAAAGATTTGAAGCAGTCATTGGCAAAGCTCTGACTTGTCTGCTTGTTATCATCCTTTGAAATGGACATGTAAACCTTAGGATCACAGTTTGAGGTAGGAGAGCTTGCTGGGCCAGCAAGAGGACATGAGTTTGAATCTCTCTGCATCCACACAAAAAGCCAGACTTTGCTATGATCCCTTGCCAGCCAACCTAATTAGAAGGTTGGGCCTCAAGACCAGTGAGGGGCCCTGTCTCAAGGGATTAAGGCAAAGAGAGATAGAGGAAGCCACCCAGTGTCCTGTTCAGGCCTCCACGTGCCTTTGTTCAGCCATGTGCACCTTCATGCTTACATGCATACACCACACACTCTACACACACTTTACACACTTAGATACCTCTCTCCCTTTTCCTATCCCTCCCCCATTTTCACTTGACCTGAGTCATGTCTGAGGATCTTTAGGCATGCAAACATACAGAACCCACACATTCTCTGCTTCTTACATGTGTGTTTTTGGCTTTGGGGGAATTTGGGAGATCTCTTTAGTCCTGGCTGGCCTGGAACTCTCTATATGGCCCAAACTGGCTGTAATCCTGTGGAAGTTAGTTATCAACTTCTGACTTCCGGGAATTACAGGCCTCAACAACTTTGCTCTGCAGTTGATGGGCTGTTTTGTTTATTTGTTTTGCTGTTTTGGGTTTTTTTTTTCTCCCAAGAAGCAAAACATACATTGGGGGTGGTAGCCTGAACCTACAATCTGAGGATTTAGCACAGGGTGATGGGGATGGACATTGTTTTGCATAGAAAGATCTCTGAGGGCAGTGTGGTTTCTTTTCCACCCAGCACTCCCATAATATAGTAACAATTTGTTAAATATGGTTAAATAAAAATGGGGGAGGGGTGCTCAGCACAGACTCTGGAAGTAGTTGAATGAAATCAAACCCTGAAATGGCTTGAAGTCTGGCTTCAAGGGTTAGTCCTAAAAATCTTTTGTTTGTTTTATTTTGCCTTTTTTAAAAGGTGGCCATTAGGAGTGGAATCCAGGGCCTTGTGCAGTTTGAGGAAACACTCTGTGCCTAAGCTACACTCCAGACTTTTTGCTTTTATTTTTCCAAGCTGTGCCAAATTGTCCAGGCTGGTCTTGAACTTGTAATGTTCTTATTAACCCCAGTCTCCTAAATATCTGGGACTATAGGCATGCATCTTCATGCATAGCCCCTTGCTCTGGTTATTTAAGAGAACACGTTTGGAGCAAGAAGCTTTCTCCTTTCTGCTTTACCAAAATGCGTTCCTACAGTACCACTCAGAACCCCACACATTCGGGAAGCTTATCAGTACAAATAGGAAATCAAAGACAAAAATAGGAGAAATGGACGCTAGCTACAGGGGTTACCAAGAGAAATGATTTGCTTCCACAAACAAAGTCCTGATAGCTAAGGCACGGAATCAAGGCCAGCACAGTATGCCATCTTGTTATTATTCAGGAGACTCTGGAATATGAACACAATAGCTTCCTGAGGCAGGTTTCTTTCAAGCACTTTTTTTTCAAGCTACTTCTTCAACCTTGAACATTGTGAAGTGTACTCATTCCTGTTCATATGGGCTCACAAACCTTAAGAAGAGGATCCGTTCCTTACAGGTTAGCACCAGCTGGGCTGTGCAGTACCAGCTAGTAGGTGCCGGTAGGTTCACTGCCAGCACGGTTTACAGGGGAAAGATGTAGGAAGCTGAAGGTGCCCCATGGCTCTGGCTGACTCATGAAATACATGGCTTTAGTAGAATCTTCCTCTTGACCATCTTTTCTCTCACATAAATTTTTCATATCCTACACATCTATAATAAAGTGTGTGAGTTTCTTTAGGTACGAGAGCTGGAGCAGAGCTGTTCTGAGTGAGGCAGAGTAAACATGGAATTTAAACTGTAGGTCTAGGTTTAATGCTGAGGAGATACATGGAGTCTCTATGGTTTTCTTTCAAATCTTTAAAATTGGCCTAAGACTACCTAAGACTGTCTACCGCAAAGGAATAGTGTGTCGGAAGAGTGTATTGTTCCGATGACATCCCAGGAGGGGAGCTTTGTAGAACTCAGGAGTGGCTGTGAGCTTACATTTCCATTGCATGACTTCTGGGTAGCATTGGAAGTCAGTGGTGTGGGCCCCACCTCTGGGATGGTGTGTGTCTCCTACTGAGACATTGAAAGTTCTACATTTCCCACGACTGTTTTTAAAATGAGGTCGTTAAAAATATGTAGCCCTTGCTGACCTTAAACTTTAGATCCTCCTACCTCAGCTTCCCCAGTGCTGGACAGACAAACAGCAGCTTTCCTGCCTGGATCCCTGAGTTCTCTCTAAGGGCTATGTTCCCACTGGGTTGGAGTCTACCGACTGCTGGTGTTTTGTGTGCACCATTTTCTGCCCAAGCATCCTCCCTCCTCTGTTTCACTCTCGTGTCTGTCTCCTGCTTCTCTTGGAAGTGTGACCTGTTTTAGAAAAGTCTTTCCTAGAAATGGGTGTGGTAACACTGGCTGTTGAGCAGCCCTGGACCCAGATTTGGCTTTTAAAGATGACTATCTCTGGGGAGAGCCTTTACCTCTCAGCCTTACCTCCAGTGCTGGACTGCCTTGGCTCTTCTCTCCATGTCCATGTCTGCCTTTCATTTGTTTCATGCACTCATATGTCATATATTTCCTAGTTCGTTCCACGTTTGCTCCCCAAGAATACTCCGAGTAGCACATGGTAAGACATGGTTACGCTATCATTAGAGGTTCAAACACCAAACCTCATGCCTGGCACATCTAGGCACCCAACAATTCTAAGCTATGAATAAAGTAAAGTTTCTCTTCTTTGGAAACCAAAACCATAAGATGCAAATGGTATGCAAAGTTCAAAGTGCAACTGGTGTGTGTTCTGTTCTCACGACTGGGGAAGAGTAGCCGAAATGAACAGACTATATATTTGTCATGATAATTATAGTTTACTTGGCATTTGCTATGTTCATGTCCTTGATGAATGTTATTTTTAATTTTTCAACCTGCTAGGCACATGCCATGTTTCAACAGGAGAAACAAACTCCCAAGAGGCTCCTGTTGGTCCCGAGCTGTGACAGGCAAAGCAGGCACTTGGAGCTCACTGGACTCAATGTGAACCTGGCTAGATGTAGAATTTGCTTCTTTTCAGTGGGTCTTGTTTGTTCTCCAAAATCAAACTTTTTTAAAATCTATATGCTTTCTGTGAGGACTGACATTTTTTTTTCTGTCTTGGGTCACCATTTTTATATCCCAGTCCCCTTAGCAGCCGAGCCTGTGTCTAGCCTGTGCTTCAGTTGCTTTCTTCCTCCTACTCCTCATCTGTACTGAGATGAGCCACGATGTTGGCTACAGTCCTGGCTGCAAACCTTATCCCTTTGTTTCTGCCTGATGTTCTCTTCCCACCCCCTTCCGCCCCCTGACTCTGCCTTTAGCTTTTCCTTTAAGGCATCCTTCAAGGCTCCTAGCAAATGTTACCTCCATCTCAGAACACACAACAGGATGTAAACTTCTCACACAACCTTTTAGGGAGCAAGTACTTATCTTCTCTCTTGTGTTGCCTTCTTTCCCTCTTGGATGTGTTGCTCAGTAAATTGTTGGTGGAAAGCTTTGGATATCCTCACTCAATGCTCAGAACTCTCCAGTGAATTACTCTTGATCCATCAGGGCAGTCTCTCACTGTCCCTTACAAGGTCCCATCCCATTTCTTTACATCGAGAGTTCATCTACTTCACTTCAATTATTCTGACCTCATTGGTGGCAACCAAATTCCTGCCTCGGGACTTTGTGTGGTTGTGCTCTCCTTAGGACCCCTTTCTCCTCTTCCTTTGGGTGTTTGCTTACCTGTTGCCCTCCGAGATTGTGAAAAGCTTCCTCTGCCAAACTGCCTGAAATATGACACCTTTTTGTTTCTACAAAATAAATAGATTATTGTCCCTTTCCTCTGCCTCTGCCTCCCACAAATTCTTCTCCCTACCCTCTGTGGCTTTACACATTATCTTCTTCTAAACATCCAACTGATGTGTAAGGTTCGTTAGGTTGAAGATCTTCCTATATTCCCTCCCCACTGCATCGTTGGATCTCAGCATGCCGTTATGTATTGTTTGTGTGCATTAAGTACTGAACGGATGACTATGTTATCCCTTCTGGTATTCATGGCCTTTCTTGGCTTCTTGGGTACCAGCAAGCTCCCACTGAGTCTCTCAGCAAAGGAGGAGCAGACCTAAAAGTACATGCTATATCCAGCCCCTTTGAAAAGTGTGCTAGCCTCCTGCTATTAAGCTGTATATAGCTGGGGACGCTGAGGGGCAAACTCGCCCCCTGAGAAACTTCTTGCTCGGCTTAGCCTTATACTGCTGCTGCCCCGAATATAACAGTTAAGCAGAACAATGACAATGACATCTCTTGCTGTCTTCCTCCCTCTCCTCAGACTGAGGAACCAGCTTCTGAAAGTAGGGCAGTGCTTGAGATTCTCAAGCTGCGTAAACCTTCGATTTCTCTCCTATTCTTAAGAAAGAAAATCAAACATCAATTGGAAAAAAATGGAAAGGTTGAATTGATCAGGATTTTCCAACCATACTCACACAAAGCAGAAGCTACAGTTCAGAGGGTATGGTGATGACTCTGGCTCTTGCTTTTCTTTCTTTCTTTTTCATAAATATAGAAAAAGTTAAGTTCATTTTGTGTAGCCCAGGCTGGCCTCAAACCCAAGATCCTCACTCCTCTGCCCCCACCTAAAGAGGGGGTTACATGTGGGAACTGCTCTTCCCAGAATGTGCAACTGTTTGGTATCACAGACTACTTACAAAATAAATAAATCATCGTTCTCCCTTTCTTCTGTCTCTTCCTCCCACAAATACTCCTCACCACCCTCTGTGGCTTTATGTATTATCTTCTAAGCATCAAACTGATGTGAAAGGTTCGTTAGGGTGAAGATCTTTCTATGTCCCTTCCCCACTGCATCCTTGGATCATCCTTCTGGATGATGTCTGCCTTTGTGCCGACTTATGCCACCATGTTTGCCAGGTTCCTAAGAACTGTTTATGTGTCACCCTCTTTATTTAAGAAGCCCTGTGCTAAGTACATAACAGCCTCCTCACTATAGAGGCCCCGGGACCTTTCTGTCAGTCCAGCCTTCTTCTGCTCAAGACCCTGTCTCTGCTTGTATATCTCTTCTTGACACCAGCATATGGGAAGCAGAGCTCAATACAATCCATTGGAAAAAGTAAAATGTGAAAATACTGTGCCCCCCCCCATTCATTCAAGTTTGAGATGCTAAGTTCACTTTGACCTAAATATAAATTATACCCTAACTACACTCCTTCATAGTTAATATGCATGAAATGTCTCATTTCCATTTTTAAATACAGTAAAAAAAAAGTCAGTAGAATTGGTAGTTACTAATTTTCCAGATGTTTCATTTACAGACAGATGTTATTGTAACCTAGACATCTCAGAGGACCTCTGTTTAGAGACTACTTCGGTTTATTAATTATTGTTATTTGGTTGCTGCTGCTGGTGATGGTTTGGTTTGGTGTTTCAAGACAGGGCATTCCTGTGAGGTTTTGCCTGCTCTGGAACTCACTCTGTAGACTAGGCTAGCCTTGAATTCAGAGATACGCCTGCCTCTGTCTCTCAAGAGCTGGGATTAAAAGCCGATGTCACTATAGCCAGCAAATTCTGTTATTTCTAAGTCTTAAAAAGAAAGTCTGTAACTTTCTGAAAAACAAACACAACTGACCTTTGTTCATTGTAAATGACCCTCGAGCCAATATTTGCTCAATCTGGCTCCAGAATTTGCTTCTGCTCGACACTTAGACTGATCAATTTTCAGAGATTGTAGGAGAAAAAAATAAATTCTGTCTCCAAATGATGTTTATAATCTCATATCTAAATTAAAACATGTCGATTCCACAGCCCTAGTCACTATGGAAATAGAAACATATAGGCCTCGATTCTAAATCAGGAGAGTGTTTAGCTGGGTGGTATATATTTTCCATCATGTTTTTTAAAAATCTGTTACAGTGTATGCATTTTCAAAGACTTGGATTTGATAAGCCTTTAAGAAATAGTACATGTTCTGGTCAGAGTATAACGGAGTGTATACTTTGTGTGGTTTCAAATGGGGCTTGTAACGTCTTTTCCTACTAGAGAAAGCTATGTTGAGTTATTAGAAGTCCTGTAAGATTTTTAAAAACGAGACAAAAGCATCTACAAAGTAAGCCCCTAGACGCTTCCATGGCAAGCAGCTCTGCTCACCACCTCCATCACAGCCCCTGAGTCCCGTGTTGTATTAAGAACACTGGCAGGCAGAGAATGGATTTCAGAGTTTAAATAGAATTGCCACTCACGTCTCAATTTACACGTAATTATCAAGCTTAATTTAGCTTTAGAAACTGCTTAAAAATATATTTGCCAGTCCCAAAAAAATTTGTTAGCTTAAAAAAAAAAAGAGGCAATAATAGAAGTGATTTATTCTAATGTTGCAGCGTGCAAAAAGATTTTAAACTTATTTAGAAGTTTTAAGGAAAGAGAATAGTTTATTCAAATGAATAAACTATGAATGTGTCCATCCTTTTAAATACCACCCACCACCCAGCAATTAGTTAACAAATACCCCTTCAACCAGTATCTGCATGCCTACTGTGTGCCAGGCAGTGTTCTAAAATCGAATGTCACCCTCCAGATCACACAAAACAAGCATATGCTGTGATCATTTTGCTTTAAATATCACAAGCCAAGCATATAACTCTTTTACATAAAATATAGCATTATTCTCATTTTAAAATTATGAAGTCCCTTTCTTTCAAGGGGCTCAGATGTTCTTCAGAGTAAAAAATTCATTGTCTTCACATCACCATCCTGATGAAGGGAACCAGGTCCTACCTACCTTTTCTTTGGCCAGGTATATTTTCTAAAAGCTGCAAGTGGAAACAAGATTTTTAAAAAGTGTTTCGGCAAGGACGATCCATCCTTGTTCATCAGTGCTTATCAATGGCTGAATGAGACAGTTCATTCTCCCCTTTAGGTCAAAGAGAACCATTGCCAAAATGTACCCCCTCCCCCAATCATGAGATTGGATCAGCATCTTTGCCGATACCAAAACTCAGAAATCATTTGCTTCTCTACAACCTGCAGGACCATGTCAGGAAATATATAGGTTAGTCCACTGGGGGATGTGTTCAGAACGTCAGCCATTTGGACAGCCTTTCTAAGAGTGCAGCTTGTCTCATAATTAGCCAGAATGTGAAGATCTTTCCTGGTAGCGGCTGATGTCTTCTAGTCATGCCTCTAAATGCACTGGGGATAATGATGTGTGAAACCGAGATGTGTGACGGTCCCCCTCCCTAATGGGGACCAGTGCTCCAGCCATCTCCATCCCTGGCTCTTCTCTGTGTAACCTCGTTCACTGTCATAGCCCTGACTTCAGACCTCTGAACTGTTTGAATCCTGTGGCATCATACCAAGTCTTGCATGACTTAATGTAAATGATGAGCCGTTTGGGGTGGGGGGGTCACCTTATCTGTTCTAAATGTTACAAATTGCTTATAAATAATAGATTGGGAGGCTCATCTGAAATTCTGTCCAGAGAATTTGACATTAAGGACTCTTAGCTGCAAGCTACTTACTTACAAGGGGCTGAAACTTCAACCTTGAGTATTTACCATTTTAAGAAGCCTTGATCAGGGGCCTCAAGTCTGTTGAGACTGGGTTAAGGTGATGCCCCTTGGTCTACAGTTTCCCTTCGGGCTACAGAAAGTTGCCTCAGGGCCCAGCCTCATGTGCAGCTTCAACAATGTCCAAATGAGCAGAAGGTCTGCATTTCTTTGGGGCTGGAGACCTTTTCCCAGAAGTGATCTTGGTTGACTTATTTAACTCCTGCTTATAGCCAGAGCTGTGTCTTGTCTCGCATGTTCATTACAAAGCAAGTTGGTGGTATGGCTGCTTTAGATCATACATATTATGGCTAACATAATACACACACACACACACACACACACATATATTGTGCTAGATACTTGCAGAGTCAGGGCCACTCCTCTGAAAGCATAGTTGTTCTTAAGATTATACCTGCTAGAAAATTGAGCTGCACCAGAAAGAGGAACATGGAGAGCAGTTGGAAATGCAGGTGGAGCCAGAGGTGTGTGCTGCACACAAGCTGGGGGCGATGACATCAAACAGCTGTGTTGATGGACATCTTCTCATAGGTTAGCATAAGAAAGGGAGAGTATAGCTTTCAGATGGCAACATTTAAAACGTATATATAGTGGTGTAATAAAAACAGTACAGATTTATTTAATGTTAGACATTTATTTCTACTTAGTACAAAAATAGAAATTGTCTTAAATTTTTTCATGTATGCAGTCAACTTGCTTTGTAAATTAGCCACCACAAGTAACAACAGAATATACGCTCTTAATGTTCTTTGTGCCTAAAAGTTCAAAATATTATCAGTGGAGAAAATTAATTAGCTGGAGTCGTCCAAATAAACTTTGTAATTTGTTTTCCTTTAAGGTTGATTTGACAGTTAGGTTAAACCAGATTTGGGGGGAAATGTTTTTCATGCTACTTGGCATGCATCTAAAATACATTATGTGTTGCTGCAGACTTTACACGATCAACATTTAGATGTCACCAGAGAGACACACATCCTTGCACCATGACAGACATTCTCAGGCGCTCCTGAAGTAGCAGCAGCTAGTCACACTGAACTTCAAGAAGAGACCGAGGAAATGTCAGGAAGGATTGCGTTTTTGGAAGTCGGAAGCACAGGCAGCGTAGGCTTTTCATTTTGAATTTGCATTCAAGTGACCAGCAAGAGTTTTATGAGCATGATTCCAAATATGCAGAGAGGAGATGGAAGCGGGTGGCTTCCTCTGTACCTGACAAGCTTAGCAGCCATCAGCTTTGGGCTCAGCCTCCTTTACATGACATCCTTCTATTATTTACTTTTAAAGACAAAATTGAACTGCATTTTGAACTCTTTTTTTCCCTTTTTTCCTTTTTTTCCCCCCAGAAAGAATCTCCTATACCCCAGGGTGGTTTGGCTTTCTGTGGAACCATGTATGACCCTGAACTTCTGGTCTTCCTAGTTCCACCACTGGGATCATGAGCAAGTGCCACCAAGTAGGTTTATGTGGTGCTGGGGACTGAACCCAGAACTTCATGCACAGCAGGCAAGCACTCTACCCACTGAGCTGTGTTTCCCAGTCTGTCATGTTACTATTGGGAAAAACATACAGAACAGTAGAGAGAAAATAGCACAGGCAAGCATCCTTCGATGGAAAAGCAAAGTGATCCCAAATCTGAAGCTTCTCTGGGTGCTTCCAGGACATCATCATGTGGGAAACCTATGCCTTTGATAACGAGATGGGACACTGACGCTGCGGTCACACAGAAACACCTGCACACTTAGCAGGCGTGTGAGAGGCAGAAGCCAATTTTCTTATTAGACTTGGGTACATAATGGATGAATTATGTGTATGTAAATATTGTAAAATAAAAACAAGGCTGGAGCCAGTGAGTGATCTGTGCAGGATTCCTGCCTGAGTCTTGAGCCTGCCCACCCCAGACCCAGCACTGAGGTTCTGACTGGCTGCCTTGGCCCTTCCCTGGGTTTTCACTGGAACAGCAGGCATTTGTTGAAGAGCTATCTTTGTTTTATAATGTATTTACTTTGAATTCTGATTGCTGTTTCCCCTAAAGAGCTACCTTTGTACATAGTCAGGATACTACTTAATTCTGCCCCAGTACACTGTGTCCTTCAGTTTCAACATGACCTTTCTGTCCATGTGGAGCACTCCACATAGCTCATATGCACCTCTGCACTTGAAAATCATTATAAAATCAGATTTATGAAATGTAAATTACATCTGTAAAAAGATATAGGTTTTTTTTTCTTTAGATACAATGACAGTGCGATTGAGTATTACCACCCACACACCAAGGAGAAGCTCGTGTGGTTCTGTAACAGCAAACCCATAGATTCCAGCTCCTTGGCTTGATTTGAAAATTAAGAAATACCCTTTTATATCTTTTCTGTGAAACAAAGCTTGTTTTACATGTCTGTACACATCCTTCGATGTGTGATTTGTGTGTATGTTTCTGTATGTGATGTGTGTGTGTGTATGCATACATGCACATGTGCCCATGTGGTACATACCAGAGCAGACATCAGGTGTCTCCATCTCAGTGCCTTGAGGCCGGATCTCCTGCTGAACTAGAAGGTCAGTGGCAGCTAAGCTGGTCGACCAGCGAGTTCTCAGAATCTACCCGTCTCCACCCTCAACACACTGGTGTACAGGCTTGTGCCACCATGCCGGCTTTTGCTGTGGTGCTGAGGAATCGAACTCAGATCCTCAGGTTGAGGAGCAAAAGTTCCTGCTCACTGAGCCATCTCCACAGTTCTTTATATTTATACTTTTTATTTACTTACTTACTTACTTATTTATTTATTTATTTATTCTTGGCAAGAATCTGGAGCTTTTTCAAAGGAGAACTTTGGGAAAGAGTCTGCACTAGACATCAAAAGATGGCTTTGTGTTGGTTTACATCTGGCTGTCTAGTATCTTGGGGAGTGTCCAAGTCTTGATCTGTAAACCTTTGTCACTGAGTGTGGCTGATGTTTAGTGATTCATCTCTGAGGGTCCTGATAGGACTGACAGTCTTTTTCTTTTCCTTACAACTTTATTTTTAAAAAAGAGAGATACATGTACAGATTTTAAGAGCATTTTGGAATAAAACTATATGAATATATTTTTGTTAGTACTCGATTTTTAAAGATTTGATAGTATGCATTGAAATCTTACCAGTTACCATAAGCATAAAGTACATGTAAAACTAAACATAACATGAAAATAGTCAAAGTTTTTTTTTTTTTTTTTTTTTTTTTTTTTTTTTTTTTTTTTTTTTTTGGTGAGTATACATTGAACATAATGATTTTTAAATACCAAAAACTGCCACAAGACTATCTTCTTAGCTCTTGAGTTATTAATGATTTAAGATCTAGGTGTACCCCATCTGAATGGGTGCTATACACTTGTTGCTGTTTTTTTCTCTCTTTAAGAAGAACTGAGGCTTCCACTTTTTGGTCTTTCTTTTTTTGAGCATCATATGATCTGTGAGTTGTTTCTTGGGAGTTCAGAGCTTTCTGGAGCTAGTATGGAATTATCAGTGACTGCATATCTGTTCTTTTGTGACTGGGTTACCTCACTCAGGATGATATTCTCTAGATGCATCCATTTTACTAGGAATTTTGTAAAGTCATTATTTCTAATAGCTGAGTAGTACTCCATTGTGTAAATACACCACAATTTTTGTATCCATTCATCTACTGAAGGACATCTGGGTTCTTTCCAGCTTCTAGCTATTCTAAATAACACTGCTATAAGCATGGTGGAGCATGTGTCCTTATTGTATGTTGGAGCATCTTTGGGGCATATGCCCAGAAGTGGAATAGCTGGGTCATTAGGTAGGAATATGTCAAATTTTCAGAGGAGCCACCAGATTGATTTCCAGAGTGATTGTACCAGTTTACAACACCATCAACAGTGGAGGAGTGTTCCTCTTTCTCTGCACCCCCGCCAGCATCTGCTGTCATCTGAGTTTTTGATCTTAGCCATTCTGACTGGTGTGAGGTGGAATTTCAGGGTTGTTTTGATTTGCATTTCCCTGGTGACTAGGGATGTTGAACACTTTCTTAGATGCTTCTCAGACATTCAATATTCATCAATTGAGAATTCTTTGTTTAGCTCTGTACCCCATTTTTTAATAGGATTGTTTGATTTTCTGGAGTCTAACTTCTTGAGTTCTTTGTATATATTGGATATTATACCTCTATCAGATGTGGGATTGGTAAAGATCTTTTCCCAATCTGTTGGCTGCTGTTTTGTTTTCTTGACAGTGTCCTTAGCTTTACAAAAACTTTGCGATCTCATTAAGTCCCATTTCTCGATCCTTGATCTTAGAGCACAAGGCATTGGGGTTGTGGTCAGGAAAATTTCCCCTGTGCCTATGTTCTCTAAGGTTTTCCCCACTTTCTCTTCTAATAATTTCAGTGTACCTGGTTTACTGTGGAGATCTTTGATCCACTTGAAGTTGAGCTTTGTCCAAGGAGATAAGAAAGGATCTATTTTCATTCTTCTGCATGCTGAGTGTCAGTTGAGCCAACACCATTTGTTGAAGAGGCTGTCCTTTTTCCATTGAATGTTTTCAGCTCCTTTGTCAAATATCACGTGACCATATATGTGAGAGTTCATTTCTGGATCTTCTATTCTGTTCCATTGGTCTATCTGCCTATCTCTATACCAATACCATGTGGTTTTTAACACAATTGGCTTGTAATATAGCTTGAAGTCAGGGATGGTGATTCCCGAAGAAGACTTCCTGTTGTTAGATTTTGATATTCTAGGTTTTTTGTTATTCCAGATGAATTTGAAAATTGTTCTTTCCAACTCTATGAAGAATGAAGTTGGAATTTTGATGGGGATTGCATTGACTCTGTAGATTGCTTTTGGTAAGATGGCCATTTTTACAATGTTGATCCTTCCAATCCATGAGCATGGGAGATCTTTCCATCTTCTGAGATCTTCAATTTACTTCTTCAGAGATTTGAAGTTCTTGTCATACAGGCCCTCCACTTGCTTAGTTAGAGTCACACCAAGGTATTTCATGTTTTTGTGACTATTGTGAAGGGTATCTTTTCCCTAATTTTTTTCTCCACATGTTTGTCCTTTGAGTACAGGAAGGCTACTGATTTGTTTGAGTTAATTTTATATCCAGCCACTTTGCTGAAGTTGTTTATCAGCTGTAAAAGTTCTCTGGTAGAAAATTTGGGGTCACATTAGTATCATGTCATCTGCAAATAGTGATATTTTTACTTCTTCCTTTCAGTTTTGTATCCCTCTGATTTCCTTTTGCTGTCTAATTTTCTGGCCAGGACTTTCAGTACTATGAATAGGTAGGAGGCAGACTGGGCAGCCTTGTCTCGTCTCTGATTTTAGTGGGATTGCTTCAAGTTTCTCACCATTTAGTTTGATGTTGGCTATTGGCTTGCTGTATATTGCTTTTATGATGTTTAGGTATGGGCCTTGGATTCCTGCTCTTTCCAACATATGCAGGGGTGTTGAATTTTGTCAAATGCTTTCTCAGCATCTAGTGAGAAGACCATGTGGTTTTTTTCTTTGATTTTGTTTATATGGTGGATTATGTCAATGGATTTCGTATATTAAACCATCCCTGCATCCCAGGGATGAAGCCTACTTGATCATGGTGAATGATCGTTTTGATGTGTTCTTGGATTCGGTTTGCAAGAATTTTGTTGAGTATTTTTCATCAATGTACATAAGGGAGATTGGTCTGAAGTTCTCTTTCCTTGTAGAATCTTTGTGTGGTTTAGGAATGAGAGTTATTGTGGCTTCAAAGAATGAGTTGGGTAATATTCCATCTGATTTTACCTTGTGGAATAGTTTGGAGAATATTATTATTAGGTCGTCAATAAATGTCTGATAGAATTCTGCACTGAACCCATCTGGTTCTGAGCTTTTTTTGGTTGGGAGGCTTTTGATGACTTCTTTTATTTCTTTAGATGTTATGGGATTATTTAGATGGCTTATCTGGTCCTGGCTTAACTTTGGTATCTGGTATCTGTCTAGGAATTCATCCATTTCCTCCAGATTTTCCAGCTTTGTTGAGTATAGGCTTTTGTAGTAGGATCTGATGATTTCTTGAATTTCCTCAGTTTCAGTTGTTATGTCTCCACTTTCATTTCTGATTTTGTTAATTTGGATACTCTCTCTTTCCCTTCTAGTTAGTCTGGCTAAGGGTTTATCAATTTTGTTGATTTTCTCAAAGAACCAGCTCTTGGTTTTATTGATTTTTTTGAATGGTTCTTTTTGTTTCTACTTGGTTAATTTCTGTTCTGAGTTTGATTATTTCTTGCCGTCTACTTCTCTTGTGTGTATCTGCTTCCTTTTGTTCTAAAGCTTTCAACTGTGCTGTCAAGTTGCTAGTGTATGCTCTCTCCAGTTTCTTTGTGGAGGCATCCAGAGCCATGAGTTTTCCTCTCAGTACTGCTTTGATTGCATCCCATAGGTTTGGGTATGTTTTACTTTCATTTTCATTAAATTTATATAAAATCCTTAATATCTTTTTTTATTTCTTCTTTCACTCTGCTATCATTTAATAGAGCATTGTTCAGTTTCCATGTGTATGTGGGATTTTTGTTGTCTTTGTTGTTATTAAAGACCAGCCTTAGTCCACGGAGATCTGATAGGATACATGGGAATATTTCAATCCTCTCATATCTATTGAGGCTTGTTTTGTGACTGACTATATCGTCAATTTTGGAAAAGGTGGCCTGAAACTTGTTCTATCACCAAATTACAGCCTCAGCTGTTCATTCATGCATAGCATTGTGCTTTCCCCATAGTCACCTCTCTGCTTCAAATACATCTTTAACTTAAAAAAAAATTGCATTCTGGTGTGTGTGTGTGTGTGTGTGTGTGTGTGTGTGTGTGTGTGTGTGTGTACACAAGCTGTATTCGTTAGTGCAGGCATCAGTGTTGACCTTTCACCTGTATATGTGTTCTGGGACTAGGTTGTCAGCCACTGGCACCACATTTATTTCTTACCGTGAGTTGCAGTCAGAATCATTGAAAGGTCACTGCCAAGAGCACTCACAAGGCTTCCTTAGGCTTTTCTTGTAGTCAGAAAGGTTTGCTTTTTTAAATTAATTTATTTTAAGATGTATTTATGTATTATGTTTACAGTGATCTGCCTGCATTTATGCCTAGACATCAGAAGAGGGCACCAGATCTCGTTATATATTGTTACAAGTTACCATGTAGTTGCTGGAAATTCAACTCAGGACCTCTGGAAAGGCAGCCAGTGCTCTTCTGAGCTATCTCTCCAGCCCTGGAAATTTTTGCATAGAGAGTTCTCAACACCTACTCCTAGTGGGCAGCTCACAACTGCCCAAAACTCCAGCTCAAGGGAATTCAATACCCATTTCTGGTCCCTCCATGAGGCCATACCTATATTTGAGACATGAATTTATACAACACGAATTCATACTATATTTGCATAAGTAAAAAGTAATCAAGAATTAGTGCTGTAGAGATGGCTCCATGGCTAAGAGCACTGGCTGCTCTTCCTGATGACCTGGTTTCTATTCTCAGCACCCACATGGCAGTTTACAGCCTCTTAACTCCAGCTCTAGGGATCTGATGCCATCTTCTCAATCTTAGGGTACTGCGTGAATACTACAATTACTGTCTCAAAGAGTCACTGAAAACTTGGTATTGAGACTCCTGCCCTGGACACAGGAAGGCTGACTATAGCTCTCCACCTCTACCTTTGTTCCCTCGGATTAAATCCTCCAGGCTCACCCCCAGTGAACACTTGCTGCAGCCTCCAATTGTAGCAGGCTTCCCCTGCTAACTGAAAGGCCATTAACAGGGAAGCAGGTAGGCTGACAGTAGAACTTTACCACTCCTTCTGCTCCTCCAGATCCAATGCCCCAGTCTCATCTCTAGCTCTGTAGCAAAAACCATTCCTTCCCTCTCTAATCCTGTCCTCAACTGATCACCGAGATCTTCTCCTTCAGACATCCAGTGTATTCCATTATCTGTCTCCAACACCATCAGGCACTCCCTGGGAACACACTAGCTGAGCAGGCCAGGGAAACAGATGCCTAGACACCAGTGTAAAAACACAACAACATCCAGGACAAAATGTCACCAGTAGAACCCAGCAACCCTGCTGCAGCATGTCTGAGTATTCCAATATAGCTGAAGAACAAGGAAAAAGACCTTGAAACAGCCTAATGAAGATGATAAAGGGTATTAAGAAGAGAAGAATAAATCCCTTAAAGGAATCCAGAAACAAACAGTAGGAGGGAATAGGTAAAACTGTTGAAGACCTGAAAATGGGAACAGAATCAGGAAAGAACCCAAACTGAGGAAACTCCAGAAACAAACAACTTAGGAATTTAAACAGAGGCAAGCTACACCAAGAGACTATAAGAGATGAAAAAGACTGAAAATATAATAGAAAATATTGACACATTGGTCAAAAAATATTAAATCTAAAATAAACTTCTGACACAAAAGTATCCAGAAAATCTGAAACATTATGAAAAGACCACATCTAAGAATAATAAGAGTAGAGGAAGGAGAAGAAACCCAGATCAAAGGCCCAAAAATATTTTTTAACAAAATCATAAAAGAAAATTACCTAACCCAAAGGATATTTCTATAAAGGTACAAAAAACATAAAGAATACCAAATACACAGACCAAAAAATGTTCTCTTGGCACATAATAGTCAAAAAAACACTATACAGAACAAACAAGAAATATTAAAAACTGCAAGGAAAAAATAAAGTAACACATAAAGTAACACATAACCAAGTAACACATAAAGACAGACACATTAGAATTACATTCAACTTCTTTATGGAGACTCTAAAAGCCAAAAGGGCCTGGAAATGTGGACTACAGACTCTAAAAGATCACAGCCCAGACTACTATACCCAGGAAAACTTTCCATCACCATAGATTTAGAAAATAAGACATTCTATAATAAAACCAAATTGAAGCAATATTTGTCTATAAATCTAGACATACAGAAGATTCTAAAAGGAAAATTCTAACTGAAGTTTAACAAAAACCATGAAAACACAGGGAATAAAAAAGTCTTAGAACAGTCCAGCAATACCAAATGGAGGGAAGTACATCCCTATACCACCACCATTACCAGCAGCAGCAGCATCACCACAACCAATAACAATAACAACAACATAGCAGCAACCAATAATCACTGGTCATTATAATATCTCAACATCAGTGGACTCAATTACCCAATATAAAAGGCACAGACCAGAACAGATGTGAAGATAGGGACCCATACTTTTGCAGTATCCAAGAAACACACCTTAGCATCAAGGATAGACTTCACCTTAGGGTGAAAAGATAGAAAAAGATTTTCCAAGCAAATAGACCTAAATAGCAAGCTGTTGTAGCCATTTTAATGTCTAATAAGATAGACATTATACCAAAACTAATTGAAGCAATGAAGAAGGAGACTACATACTCATTAAAGGAAAAACCCATCAAGATGACATTTCAATTGTTAACTTCTATGTCGCAAATATAATGATACCATGTTTGTAAAAGAAACACTACCCAGTCTTGGGAGTTTGGAAGGGATTAGGGTGGAATAAGTGTAGATGAAGGTGGTAGGTAGAACCCAATAAAGTACTTCCCCACCCCTGCTCACACACAATAGAACAACTGGCTCCTGGACATGTGGCTAAGAAAAAAATGGGAAACTTAGTTTCTAATGTAGTAGAGGAGAAGGCATGGTATAAAGGGATGATATCTGTTTCAGGATATCAGGAAAAAAAAAGATTTTTGTGGCTGATGTCACTGGGTTCTTTTCTATTTTACTCCCAGAGAAGATCGTCTATACAGCCTCATCTCCCTCTAACCTTTCTCTCTTACCTAATGTTGGAGGGTTAGAAGGGATAAAGGTTAAGTAAGGGTTGGAAGGTAGAGGTATAAGGACCTTGATTTAAAAAAAAGCCAACAGTCACTCAGACAAAGTAGCAGCCTGCATAATGGGAAAAGATTTTACCAAGTCCACATTCAATAAAGGACTAATATCCAAATATATAAAAAACTCAAGAGGGATCGCAAGCTGGTACAACTACTCTGGAAATCAGTCTGGTGGTGCCTCAGAAAACTGGACATACCTGGGCATATACCCAAAAAATGCTTCAACATGTAACAAGGACACATGCTCCACTATGTTCATAGCAGCCTCTTTATAATAGCCAAAAGCTGAAAAGAACCTCAACATCCTTTAATAGAGGAATGGATACAGAAAACGTGGTACATTTACACAATGCAGTACTACTCAGCTATTCAAAACAATGACTTCATGAAATTCTTAGGCAAATGGATGGAACTAGAAAATATCCTGAGTGAGGTAACCCAATCACAAAAATATCACACATGGTATGCACTCACTGATAAGTGGATACTAGCCCAAAATCTCAGATTACCCAAGATACAATTCATAGACCACATGAAGCTCAAGAAGAAAAAAGGGTCAAAATGCAAACGCTTCAGTTCTTCTTAGAAGGGAGAACAAAAACATTCACAGGAGATACAGAGACAAAGTTTGAAGCAGAGACTGAAGCAAAGGCCATCCAGAGACTGCCCCACCTGGGGATCCATCCCATATACAGTCACCAAACCCAGACAATATTGCTGAGGCCAAGAGGCACATGCTCACAGGAGCCTGGCATATTTATCTCCTGAGAGGCGGATCCTCACAGCCAACCATTGAACTGAGAATGGGGTCCCTAATGTAGGAGTTAGAGAAAGGATTGAAAAAGCTGAAGAACAATACCAACCAACCAGAGCTCCCAGGGACTAAACCACTACCTAAATAGTATAAATGAACTAAATGGTACTAAATGAACTCATGGCTCCAGCTGCATATGTAGCAGAGGATGGCCTTGCTGGGCATCAGTGGGAAGAGAAGCCAAGGCTTGATGTCCCAGTGTAGAAGAATGTCAGGGCATGGAGGGAGGAGGGTGTTGGTGGGTAGAGGGGAACCCCCATAGAAGCAGGGGTAGGGGGCATGGGATAGGCATGGGTTATGGAGGGGAAACCAGGAAAGATGATAACATTTGAAACGTAAATAAAATATATCCAATAAAAAAATAAATAAAAGATCTCAAGAAACTAAATATCAGAAAAAAAAAACAGCAAAATAATCCAACTAATATATTTCTTAATATATGAAATTCAAACAGTTGAGAAATGCTTACAGAAATGTTCAATATTCTTACCCAGCAAGGAAATGAAAAAACAAAGAACAAATAATCAACTCCCAAACCAAAACAAAAAACAAACAAAAACCAAACAAACAAAAACCTACTGTGGTATTCCAAACTACACCTGTCAGAATGGCCAAGGTCAATAACACAAGTGAAAGCTCAGAACTGTGAGACTAGAAAACAGTGAGAACAACCGTCCACTGCTGGAGGGAGTGCACACTTGTACAGCCACTGTGAAAAGTGTGTGGCTCCTCAGAAACATGGGAATCAATCTACCTTAAGATCCAGCTATACCATTTTGAGCATACGCCCAAGGGATGATCAATCCTACCAGAAGGACACTTGCTCAACCACGTTTTTTGCTGTTCTATTCATAGTACCTGAAACTGGAAACAACCTAGATATTCCTCAATTAAAGAATAGATAAAAAACAATGTGGTGCGTTTACACAATGGAGTATTATCTGGCTGTTAAAAAATGACATCATGAAATTTGTAGGCAAATAGATGCAACTAGTAAAAAAAAGAACATCATTCTTAGTGGGGTAACCTAGATATAGAAAGATAATATATTCACTTATATATGGATATTAGCCATTAAATAAATGATATCCTCTCTAGAGGCTATGTATAGAGGAAAGAGCTAGAGGGGACTCATGGATCTCCCTCAGAGGAGGAAGTGAAATAGATTTTATGGGTAGACTTGTGGGACGGCAGAAACAGGAGGATATGGTAGGGGCAGAGAAGGGGTTGAGGCAGGGCATCGAGGGAGAGCCAGCTAGAATTGAGGAGCATTTGAGGTGTGGTATAGAAACACCATAGTGGAAACTTCCTAAAATATAGAAAGGTGATCATAATGAAATCTCCAAAGAGTGGGAGAGATAGAGCCCCGACTGGCCATCTCTGGTCAGCAAGGGAAGCTTCCAGTACTGGGACTGCATTATATCCAAGTGAGTTGTTGGCCAATAGAGCTCCCATAAACATTCTCAAACATCCCAGGTTGTTGCCAAGGCAAAAGACTGCTCTCCACAAATTGATAGCAAGTCCCCATTGCTGAAGACACCATGTATATAACTCACTGAACACGGTGAGGTTGAGCTGATGCCTACGTAAGAGCCTTGGCCACTACATTCCAGTATCATTGCTATGGAAAAATACTTTGAATGCTACCAGAAGAGAAACACAAACACCAGCCCAGCCACAAATCCTTTGGTCGATCTAGTGTTGTTAAACCCACAAGATACGCTAGGGCAATGTTGGCTTGGAGTAACCAACAAACATCTGGGTTGACTTAAGGCCCACTCCAGAAGATAGAACCCATACATCACTGCTTGGATTACCAAGATCCAGAGATGAGATAGTCCAGAGACCTAGGGTAAAACTTTGGTACTGCTGGTCTACAAAAGAATTGTAATGATAAAATGACCCCCAATGATATTCTGCCATGCTACATTCAGGTCAATGCTTTATTCAGCAATTATCAAAGAAGTGTCATCCTTCACCAGATGGGACCAAATACAGAGAGCTGCAGGCAGACAGAGAGAGAGAGAGAGAGAGAGAGAGAGAGAGAGAGAGAGAGAGAGAGAGAGAGAGAGAAAGGGGAAGGGGCTTATAACACACAGTTCTAAATGAGATGTCTCCATCCCTCAACGCCCAGGGAGCCGTGCAGAAGAGAAGGTAGAAAGGCTGTAAGCCAGAGCAGATGAAAGAGAACAGAACAAGTTCCTCTGTCCACTGAGCAAAGTTCCTATGAGCTCAGATGGGGAGCAAGCCCAGGACCCGCGCAGGTCTGCACCAGTCCTCTGTATCCTAGCTTTCAGCATAGTTTTTTTATGGGACTCCTGAGAGTGTGAATAAATGGGTCTCTCATTTTCGTGGGCTCCTTTCCTTCTGTTGGTCCCTTTGCTTTGTCCAACTGTGATATGATGGGTTTTGTTTTATCCTGTTAAAATTTATCTTATTGTGTTTTATTGTTATCTCTTAGGAGCCTATTCTTTTCTAATGGGAGACAGAAAGGTAGTGAATTCATGTGAGATGGGGTGGTGGGGAGGGACTGGGAGGAGGAGAAAGGGAAGGACATATGTTGTATGAGAAATAAAGGGGGGAATAAAAGGGGGAAAATCTAATGTTTTTTAACTGATTTTTAACTGATTCTACTGAGCCTTAGAGTTTTCAGTGGTATGAAGAAAAATTTACAAGCCCAGAAAAAAAGAGAAGGAAAAAGAGGGGAAAAAAAAGGAAATTTGCTCTTCCAATTGTCAAAAATAATGTCCCCCTTCACTGCTCATTCTCTGGTTTTGCCCTTTCTTTATTTAAATTTGATCTCTTTTCTCTTAGCCTGCTTATTAATTGATTAATTGATTCATTAATTAATATGTTTGCCACAGCATTTCACACTGTACCACACGAAGACCTGGGACTCGGTGTTATCCGTCCCTCTGTCCCAGCCTCCCAACTGCTAGGACAGCAGGTGCGAGCCACCATGTCCAGATTTCAATCTGCTCCTTTTTCTTTTCCTTTTTACTCTTTAAAATAGCAAAACCTCCTTTGACCTCCCTAAGTTACATTCCTCCACTACACTTCTAAACCACCGCAGGCCATACAACACCACGGCTTCCTGTTCACATTCCTCTGATGTAGTAACTCACATAATCTGTTTTTCTGCCAAGATCTGAGGTTCTACCGGGGAGGAAACTGGTTTTGCTTACTAGCGTAGCCTCTGCATCTAATACATATTAAACTCAAATGTTTGGTCCATGAAGGAGATGATGGATTTACTGAATGCAATCATATCCAGCATGCAAAGGATGGGAGCCGGGTGTGGACGCTCTTCTGTACTCTAGGCACTTTGGAAGCAGAGATAGGAGGGTCGGGAGTTCGGGGCCACTTTTGGTTACATCATGAATAGAGGTCAGCCTGAGCTACATGGCGTCTGTAAAAGTGCTTGGATTAAAAGTGATCACCACCACTTCTTGGCCTAAAAAGCACCTTTTTAATTATCACTTTCATTCAATAAATTTTAATTTTCATCCTCAGATTCCCAAGGAGGTGGATATATGAGCTATATACTAGGTATTATAGTCAGGGTTTTGTTTTTGTTTTTTTCTTTTTTAGCTATGGGGGCTGAATCCAGGGTCTTACACGTGCTAGGCGAGTACTTCACCAGTGAGCTTCATATGCAGCCCTTGGTGTTCCTTTTATTTACTTACTTTGTTCTGAGACAAGGCCCAACTATGTGGTTAAGGCTGGACTATAACTGAGTTCCTCAGCCTCTAAAATTGAAGATTACAGGCACATGCCTTCATACCAGGCTCTTTTAAAATGACGTTTTAAATAATCTGGTTTTATTGAAGCCCCTCTTATAGACCATCAAAGTGGCTTATAGAGACTGCTCTGTAAAACTCTAAAGGACTTTTAAGGTTTAAGGAACATGAACAAAAAATATAAACGAATCTTTAGCTATTGAGAACTCTCCCATGGCTCTCAAATTGAGGACTTGTTCTAGGGTTTGATGAGTGTGTGGACTCTCATGACAGCACAATGACCAACCGCAGTCACTTCCACATGGGTCTGCGTCCTCTCTGGTGTATACAGACTCATCTACTCTTCAGTATGCCGGCTTGTTTCACTTTCTGGCTGTAAGCTCTATTCCAAATAAGTCTCATCCTAGAGCTCTCAGCCGGTTTCCTTACAGTGTAAGAGAACAAAAGCTGCCTATGTTCCCGTGTGTGCATGTAAAATGTTAGGGTTGTGCCCTCTAACTTACAAGTACACATATTTCCACCTTCAAAGATACAGTAGCAGCCCTGAGTGTACACACACACACACACACACACACACACACACACACACCACAAACTTTGAAGAAATGATTTATTAAATATGTAAAATTTTCATGGTCACTTAGAAATGTCTTGGAGAGGTTTACATATTATCACATGCAGATGTGCTTTGTAACTTTTAAGTATTCTATAGTATCTCTTTGTATGGCTAAATGAAGGCTTTACCCATTCTTTCTACTGAGGATTTCCAAGTTTGTGTTTCTTAAATATTATGAGGCAAGCTTCTGTACACCTTCTTGTGTATGCCCAGCCAATCCACTGTTAAATTTCTTTAGGATAAATGACAATTTTAGGTTGCAGTGAAAATACCTCCTGAGGTTTGTAGACATAGCAATCCCTGTTTTTTTTTTGCAGAGGCCTATTCCTTCAAGGGATGCCTGAAACTGTACCCAGTTAATAAGCTCACTCCTTACACACACACACACACACACACACACACACACACTCACACACAATCACACACATTTTCTTTCCATACATTCATAATAACATTTAATTTATATGTTAGACAAAATAAGGCTGACAACAAGATGTAATAATAAAATAAAACATAATGGGATATAATAAAGGTTGTAAAATGTGAAATGTCTTTGTACAGTATACCCCCTTGTAATAAAGTGAGATGTTACACTTCCCACATGAGGGCATGAGGTAAATGGCACAGGCATGCTGGCCATGTTTGGCTGTAAGGAATACCTGCATTTCACACTACAATGGCGCATCAGTCAATCTGATAACCAAATGACTTACTAGATAGTAATACAATACTGGACCTGGGGGTGATTGACATCTCAGGCAGGATGGCAGGAGATTTAAATATTCTCTTCAAAATAGTGTATCATTAAAACTATGAATTGTCTGCTGCTAGAACAGTGGTCCTCAGCCTTCCTGATGCTGTGGCCCTTTAGTCCAGTTCCTCATGGGGTGGTGACTCCAACCATAAAGTTATTTTTATTGCTGCTTTGTAACTGTAAGTTTGCTATAAAATGTGTTATGAATCTTGATGTAAATCTGTTTTCTGGTGGTTTTAGGTGACCACTGTGAGAGGGTATCACTACAAAGACTGAGAACTGATGTACTAGGGCTTTTCAGGGGATAGTTCTTGACTGTTATCAACTGAAATTGTGAGACAAGAGCCACAGGTGACTGTCATTGCTGTGTGACAGGTCACCCTTAAACACACGGTACCAACTTGCATTTTCCCAGGAAATTATGAAGGGACATTTTCCCAATCTATGTACCAATGCTTGATAATATTATATGTTGTTCATTTTTCCTACATTTATGAGGAAAACCATATCTGGAGCCCATTTCCATGTTCCTGGATGTCTCCAAGATTTAACGCCCTTTCTTACCTTGTCTAGCTGCTGTGGCTCCTTCTGTGCGTTTCTGTGAGAATGGGGTACACTCACCCATACAGATGTGCCCATGCAGGCCAGAGGACAACCTTGGGTCTCATTCTTCAGCAGCTGTGTTTCTTGTTTTCGAAATGGGATCTCTCCATGACTTCAAAATAACCAAGTAGGCTGTGTGGCCAGCAAGTCCCTTATGTTACCAGTGTCGGTGTTTATGTGCAAATGCTGCCACACCCCATTTTTTATTTATGTGGCGAGAATCATACTCCTGTCCCTAGTGGCTGTGCAGCAAGTGCTTTCCTGATGGGGTTGTCTCACCAGCTTCGGCTGTCTTCTGGTTTGGGTCCATCACTCCTCTTTCTCCTTGATTGCTGCTGGACCATTTCTGTGGCTTCTTGGTTCTCTCTCCTTTTGGCTCTCTGATATTTCTCCTTATGGTTTTTCTTAGTGTAATTTATCTAAAATATAGTTAGTGAGTGGCCTCGGTGTGCTAGGCTGTGGAGGGGCTGATACAATGGTGACTTAAAGGACCTTTTGATTCGGAGGGAGAAATAGACAATGTAGAATAAGATGGGTCTGTGGTACAATGTCCTTTATTATAACACAGCACAGGGAGGATGGCAGCATCCTAGGGCATAAGGATGGGGAGCTTTACTTGTAGAAGCAGAAATCGGTCAACAGGGTCACTCAATAGTGCTGGGGCATGCAGGTCAATGCAATGCCACCAGTGAGAAGCACGTTGGTTAGGGTTAGGGTAGAAGATAGAGCCAGGCCCACTTGCGGATGGTTATGTGTATTGGGGAGGAGGGGAGAAAGGTTTGAGGAACATTCCAGAATGTCTGTGTCAGCTGTTGGAGAAGACTCAGGGAAGACAGGATTAAGTGGTGGTGACTAGCTCTGGTCTGGGGGCATTAACTTTGAGGTGTTTACTGGATTACTATGAAAAAAAAAAAAAAAAAAAAAAAGAGAGGTCAGATAATTCCAGGGAAGGGTTCCCCTCCACTAGGTGAAACTACAACCATATGGCATCAGTGAAGATGTCCAGGAGAAGGGAATGGGGTCGGTATGTAGGAGACACTGGGCTGAGGAACTGTCCAGGTGAAGCAGCCTCTCAACCAGGGAAGAGTGGCTGTCAAATGCTGCTGAGGACTGGGAAAGGGGAAGGGTTAGGGTGGATACTGTAGTTAGTAAGGTGACATCTTGGTGGCTACCATTGGTGCAGGTTGGTTAAGATGAAGGAGATGAGGAAGCAGAAGCCTTTTTTGTCAGGGTAGGGTCAGAGCAGGGAGCACTGTTTCCTGGCCATTTGGAACCTGGAAGACGCTTGGCTGCTTTTCACTCTTCTCCTTTCATAAATGTTGAGTGCAGTTGTTTTTGTGTTTTTCTCTTGTTTCAAGCTTTTTCACCTCCTCAGCCCATTCACATCCATTTCCCATGTTAAGTTAAAATTCTTACCTTGGCTGACTGGCCCCTGGTGGCATACTCCCTCCCTCCCTCCCTCCCTCCCTCCCTCCCTCCCTCCCTCCCTTCTTCTTTCTTCTCCTTCTTTCCCTTTAATACACACAAATAGGAGTGCCAAGCACTCTACCTTAATATGTAGCCCAGGCTAAGCTTAAATTTCTGATCCCTCTTCTTCAGTCTCTCACCTGCTAGGATTAAGGTGTTCACTACCATACCTGACATTTTTATTTTAATTTTTTGGGAGGTGGGGCTGGGTTTTTTAATATTTATTTATTATATTTGAGTACACTGTGCTGTCTTCAGACACACCAGAAGAGGGCATCTGATCTCATTACAGATGGTTGTGAGTCACCATGTGGTTGCTGGGATTTGAACTTAGGACCTCTGGAAGAGCAGTCGGTACTCTTAATCACTGAGCCATCTCTCCATCCTGGGGTTGGTTGTTTTGAGACTATGTTTTATTTGTATATGTAGATGATTCTGCTCATGTGAGGCAAGCATATTGTTTATCTCCGCTCATAATTCCTAGTCCATTCTGAAGCTAAATATTCACTATTTTCAGTTATTTTACAGGATGTGTGAGAAAGAGTTCCTGAGTTTGATAAACACGCAGGGTAGCACATAAGGACTATTAGTGGAATAGTCATTCACCCCATTAATGGAAAAAGTGCCAGTTCTCATGACATCGAATTGACAGTAGCTGTAGGGCACTGGAAAGGCTCGGTGTGTTTGTTAAACAGGGTGGAGCATGAGGGAGCATGGGAAGATAGCTCAGTGGGTAGAGCACTTGTTCTGAGCATGAGGGCCTGAGTGTGAATCCCCAGCACTCATGAGAAAAGCTCTGCATGGCTGTGCATGACCATGACCTCAGCATTGGAGTTAGGACAAAGGAATGGATGCATGCACCATATAAACACACACACACACACACACACACACACACACACACACACACACACAGGGGGCGGGGCAGGAAGAAGGAGGGTATTGATTCTTTTCCCTGGTTGACAGAAGGGTCTTTGTGAACACATTTCAACCTGTGTGAAGTGGTAATTGCTTTTCCCTGGTTGCTCTGGAACACAGATTGGTGAGGTGGGGGCAGGAAAGAAGAAAAACCAGGAACACTGAGTTTTCAGGTATAAAGGAATGAATTACTGATGTGACTCTCACAGTCACTTAAAGTCATTCTGCTTCCGTATTGCTGTCTACACTTTCATGATTAGTCTTAAATAGGGCCTAGCAGTAGATCACTTGCCTAGCAAGTGTGAGGCCCCTAGGTGTAATCTACAGTATCACACACACACACACACACACACACACACACACACACACACACACACAGCTAAAACCCACAGTATGCATTACCTGTGGAAGATGGTTTGCTACTAGCAAGCATTAACATTACCCTCAGAGGGTTCCAAGGGTTTTTGAAGAAAAGACTTTACTACCCAGCTTCATGTTATCTTGTGGGTATTAGACAAACACCTATGTCTATACTCTCCTGCTTCATCATCTTTAATGGATGTTCTTATCTAATGGTAGTACATGCCTGTTTTCCTAGCACTTGAGAGGCAGAGGCAGGAAGGTGATCACACGTTCAAGGCCAGCCTGGTATAGAGTGCTAGGACATGTAAAATTTCATAAGATTCTTTCTTAGAAGAGTGGTTGAATTGCAAATCCTTCTGCTATTCACTCATTAATATTCACTGAGTATCTGATGCCTTTTTGGCATGGAGCTTAGAATTCTAAGGTCTAATAAACCCAGGTCTGAAAATAACGCTAAAGATACAAAAATTTTTAGAAATACCCACTACTTATCAGGCTGGGAAGGTCATTCAGATGCTTGATGAGGTTTGATAGCCAGGCCCACATAAGCCGAACATCGTGGTGCATATCTAAAATCCAAGAATTTAGGAGATGTACACACAAGAATCCGACATTCCAGGTCATCCTTGGACTTGCTACCTAGCAAGTTGGAAGCCAGCCTAGGATACAGGAGATCTCTCTTCTCAGAAAACCAAACCAAACAAAAATAAAATACCAAAGATAAAACTACCACACACCAGGCACTCACTTTTCTTCTTGTCCATTCTTTGGAAGTGAACATTGAAAATCTCAAATATTTGCTCAGTTTCCCCCAAAATTTATCAATTATTGGCTTTATAATTATACAATAAAGTGGTTTAATAATTATAAAGTTATAAACTCAGAACTGCCAAAGCACTTAGGAAATGTATAGTTTAAAGATGTTCAGTGAGGTATGTAAACTCTTGTAAAATTTTTTATCAAACATCTAACTTTTCATTAGTAGTGGTTTCATAAAATTTAGCAGAAAAAGTAGATTTATGAACCTAATTTGTACTAACAATACTTAAAATGATAGTTAAAAGACAGATGTACTACATTTATTTCCAGTGCTCAGAATCCACATGTGAGCAGGTTCTGGGATGCTGGACAGAGCCAACTTTAGCATCCTCAGCACTGTAGCCACACTGTGGCTCTAACTCACTAGCCAAGAGGCTGCAGAATTGGGACAAGAGATTTTCAAGGAGTTTTAAGGCATATTCATAACACCAGGCTTTAAAAAGCAGGGTCACTTAAACACTACTCAGTGATGCTGCTGCTAGACTGGGAAGTGGACCTACACATCCAGCCTTCTTCCCTCTATGTTAATGTGGTACATATGTAGTATAGCCTATGGTCCTGACCAACAAAAGACAGGATTAATCTGGTCCATGAGCAAATGTAATGAGGAATAGTAAACATGAGTTATATAAGGAATTATCAGCATGGATCGTCCACTGAAAGTGTGCTGAGTGATAACCTGCCTGTACTCAACTCCAGAAAGCATAAACCTTTCTTAGGTGTATTTGGTTGTTACAAATAAAGAGCTCACATGGACAGACCCATGGCTCCAGCCTCATATGTAGCAGGGGATGGCCTTGTCGGGCATCAATGGGAGGAGAGGCCCTTGGGTCCTGTGAAGGTCCGATGCCCCAGTGTAGGAGAATGCCAGGGCGGAGAGGTGGGAGGGAGTGGGTGGGTGGGGAAGCACCCTCATAGAAGCAGAGGGAGGGGATAGGCAGTTTCCAGAGGGGAAATCAGGAAAGGGGATAACATTCGAAATGTAAATAAAGAAAATATTCAATAAAAGAAAAGAAGAAAAAGGTCTCTAGATCTGGTTTTTTTTTTTTTTTTTTTTTTTTTTTTGTTGTTGTTCTGTTTTGCTTTTTTTTTTTTTTTTTTTTGTCTTTGTAGTTTCTTTGCCTGGAACAGAGCATTTCAGTACAAAAATATACTATAGACTTTCTAAATATATGGAACCAGGTATGAAGAATAATTACATGGCATTCAGAGATGAGATATGCTAAATGAAAGACATAAATGCAATTTTTTAAACTTCCTGTTGGCTGTATTTTTCTAAAGTCACGTTGTGTAAAATACCAGAAAATTCTCTACGTTGAAAACCAAGACCAAACAAGGAACAATGGAAAACATGTTGAACCTGTAAAGGAGAGGTTAAATACTTGCTTTACTAAGACCGAAGCGTTAAGTCGCCTCTTCCTAAGATAGGTATATTTTAGGGTTTTCTCTCAGTACCACAGTTGATTTTCACTGCAGTTAAGCTACATGCTATTAATACCTTCACAGAAGCTCCATGTCTGCCTTTGTCTGATAGGCGAGTTTGAGTTTCCAGAATTGCAAGGCCTCTCATCATTGTAACTTAAGAGGAAGCAGGAAACTGAAGTCTATGGTTAGATGACGTCCGGAAGTATTCTTAGCCTCTGGCTTTGAGGGAGCTGTTTTCCTTTTCTCGGATTTTGGTAAGGATATATAATTCAGTTCCATTAGAGAGGGTGTTCACAAAGCTAGCTGTCAAATTCCCACATCAATCCTCCCTAGAATTGCCAGAGGTTGACATGTCTGCAGGTTTGTCTCAAAAACTCTTTATTAGGAACAAGGAATTAAATTTCCTATGTAGACAAATTAACTTCTAAACTGGAAAACAAACAATACACAGAGGGGTAGGGTGGAGCCCTCTCATTCCAAGCCCAAAGCTTTCTCAAAAAGCCTTTCCCTCTTGAGTTTCCTCTGTCTCTTCACTCCTGTTGACACTCACCACTGGATTGTTACCTCCTCTGAAGGCTGCAACTCTTAGCCATCCCCACACTCCGGTTAAAGAAGTGCAGGTGATTACTAGGGAGTGTTTAAAAACTGCTTGGCTTGGGCGACTCTCCAAAAGTAGGAGAAATCAGCAGGGTGGGCTGCAAACGTGGCTTTAAATAAAAGGCTTCTTTGAAAGACAAAATGATATGAATTGGCTTGGAGTAAATTATTATAGAAGTGAAGAAAACGGAAGAGTCTGTTGTGTAAAGAAGCCAGCTTCATGGTCTCCGATGTTAAATTTTATGTACCAGAATGTGTGTCATACAGATTTTCAAGTCTGGTCCTCTCTTCTGAAGTTGATAACCGCTCCAGTTACACGAGGAGTGATAAAATAGAAGTTTAAATTTCATCCAAACATAAATACGTGCCCATGCTCATTTCATTTATTCTAATGGGTCAGAAAGAGACAGATGCCAATATTCTAAGCAGAGTTAAACCGCTGCTCCAGAAGCTGCTAAGCTGAAGCCCTCCTGTCTGAGGCAGAGGCAGTACTGTGTCTGAGACTCCTTCATCCACTGCACTCTTTACAGAGGGCTCCAGAGCAGAAGCTTTCCCTTGGTGTTTACAGTCCATGAGTTTTCTTCTAGATTTATTTCAGAATGTTTTGTGCATGGATGTTTTGCCTACACACAGGCGTGTGCACCGCAGGCCTGGCTGGTGTCTGTGGGGTCAGAAGAGGCCACTGCAGTTCTGAAACTGGAATCATGGGATCATCAACTGGGGATGCTGGGTATCAAAACCAAGTCCAATGCAAGAGGCAACGCTGCTGAGCCATCTCTCTTGTACCATTTGGATTTTTTTTTTTTTTAAGTATGAGGAAAACTACAGTCCCTTCTGATTTTAGTACATTATAGTTTGATAATTTCACAACCAGAAATGTTCCAGCAGAAAGTGCACTCTGATTATTTAGGCTTTAAACAAGCCAAGAAAGGATTTGGAGGAAAATCTTCGATCTTAAAAACAAAAACAAATAAAACACAAACAAACAAAACCTCCAGACAAAGACTAATAGTTTCCCTTCAAACTCTATTGTTCTTTAAAAACAAACACGCATATCCTTTATGTCATGTTCATGGAGAATTATATTCTGATTAAGACACTGATTTGGTTGATTGAGACACAGCTCAGCAGTTCAGAGGTCTACTGCTCTTGCAGAGGACCAGAGTTCTATTCCTAGCATCCACATTGGGCAGCTCAGAACTGCTCATAACTCTAGTTCGAAGGGACAGGGCAGGTGGGGGGGGGGGCAGGGGAGGAACGGGGGTAATGCCTCTGACCTGTTTGGAACCTGCATGCATATATCCCCACAACAAATATATTACCTAAAAATAATAATAAAAATTAAAAAATATTGATTTTTGAGAAGGTATGAGTGAGTAGGTGATTCCTGTTTCCTTATAATTCCTTGTTATAGAAAAAGATATACTTTGTCTGTAGCATTCCTTTCTTCCTCCCATAAAACAATGTTTGGAAATTTCTGTGTTAAGCTAATTTGCCCACAGAAATATAAAGCCCTTTAATGGGATATCCAGAGCCCATGGGATTTTTTTTTAACAGACACCATGTGGTGCAATCTGTTACAGTCTACAAGGCAGGATGGGGTGGGGTAGTCTCTGTAGGGGCCAAGAATAAAGTCATCTGTGGAAATTTGTGAAGTATTAACCAAAATGAAGAAATGGCTCAGTTACAGCCTTTAAACACCTTCTCTTTGCCCTAAACTGTGTAAGCTTTATTAGATTATACTTTAAAAAATACCCAAACCAAGCTAGCAAGTCAATCAATGAGGGGAGAATGAAAACACAAAGCTTTTCCTGAGAGGTTACATTGCCATTCATTTTGTATTTTAATTCAACCTACTGGTGATTTAATTTACAGATCTCAAAGGAAGTGTGCACTCAAATATTTGAGGACGTTAACATATCAACCACTGTTTAATTTTGGAATGTTCCGGCTTACTTGACACAATATTTTACCAGCTAACAAATGGTTAGCCTTTTTTCACTTGACTAAAAAGAAATAAGTTTCACGTTTCTTCATTCACCTTTTTATGTGCATATGCTAGGAGACTGGATGTTTAAAAAAAAAAAATCCTTCCTCATGTTCCTTTCTACATCTAAATCTGTTTACTGATTTGGAACTGTTAAGAAACCTGCATTTTCCTGTTAAATCAACTGGATGGCTGGAGCCCAAACTGTAATGTAACAGAAAAAATTATCAATTTGTTTTCATGACAGTCTTGAGAATGTATAAAATTGTTCTGGCCGCTAAGTCAGTGTTCCATTTCCTCCCATCTCTGTCTCCGCTCTTAAAGATGCCTTCAGCTCTTAAGCCGGTACTTTTTATAGTTATATAACAGCTCTAATATTTTGTGACATTTTGTATTGTGACACCATATATGAAATTGTCATCGGACTGACACCCTGTGCTGCTTGTTCCTTAATTACAAGTGTTAACACTGCAGAGAAGTGTGCTAATCTGCCAGCACATATTATGAAAACAATGTTATTGTTACACACCAACACCCACTCAACAGGACACTTCCAAGATGGCAGTGAACAGGAATGTGTTTTACAATGGATACTTTACTAGCATTTTTGTTGTAGTGAGGGCTTGTGTATATTTCAACTTATTCTGTTTTCTTTTAAAAATACAAATGACCTAAATACCAGGACTCATACCTGTAATCCCAGTATTCAGAGGCTGAAGCAGGAGAATATCTGTGACTTCAAGGCTACCTTGGTCTATAGAGTGAGATTTTTATCTTAAAGTTAACAATCCAAAAACAAACCCCAAACAAACAAACAGAAACCAAAGAACCTTTACCTACCACAATAAAACCACATTTTTGATTCAGAATAGTGCACTATGATACAGTGCAGGCTCTTAGCCAGAAGCTACCCCCACAGCTAGGAAACTACACTCAGCTTTCTTCCCAGTGCTCAGGCAGCCAGCAGAGAACCGGACACTCAAAGCTCTGTTGAGGGTGGTGACCACAGCTCTCTGAGTTTGTTTTATTTTTAAGTTTTAGAGATAATGGTGACAGAAATGAGGGGGAGGGCCAGTTGAAAGATAGCATGGAGAGGTGTATTTGTTTTCACAGGGTTGGTAAACTTCAAACAGCCTGTCAGAATTCAGTAGCCATTCCCAGCTCTCACAGAACTTTTTCACAACCACCCAAGCCTTTCTGGAACTGGTTATGTATTGAACTCTTTACGTTACTATGTATTGAAGAACTTGGAGAAGTCTGTCTGAGGCACACAATCCCACAAATCCATTTTCTGATAACTATTATTGAATAAGAACAGCTAAGAATGGCAGACTTTCATGTAAACAAGCCAGCGCCTCGTTCCTGCTTCTGTTCCCATAGTGAATGGTGGAAAACCACGATGACAGGATACCTGCAGCCAACCCGTTTAGTTGAGAATGATGGTGTGGGTTTTAAGCACACACAACACTGGTTTAATACCATCTTTAACAAACTTTCTGTCTTACCACTAATATTTAACTTTTCTTGGCAAATCTATGTTCGTGCAAGGGGTAGCCTGAGACTTTTCAGCAAACTCTCATACTAATGTTGCCGAGGAAGCAGTGAAACAATAGAAAACATTAACAAAATAAAACTTCTTCCATTGTTCCTGCCATGACTTACATAGTTTGATCAAATAGGGTTTTGGTGGGTTTTCGTTTCTTTTTTTTTGGAGAGCATATGCATAAGTTATGACTTCGCCTCGTTTTGAACGAATGGTACTTCACTTTGATTTTTAGCCCCAATCGGATACAGCGCTTTTCCTAGAAGAAACGGTTCCCATTTGGGGACATGTTCTTCTACTGATGCCCAATATCGAATCTGAAGAAAAAGAAGAAGAAACAAAGTAAGAAAGCATATCAAACAATCAAACAGTTGAGTTTGCCGCTTTATAATAGTCTAAATGTTTATTATCTCCAGTGTGTATGCGTGCAAGTATACACTCTCTCACACA
Source organism: Micromys minutus (assembly GCF_963924665.1). Taxonomy (NCBI): domain Eukaryota; kingdom Metazoa; phylum Chordata; class Mammalia; order Rodentia; family Muridae; genus Micromys; species Micromys minutus. The sequence continues at coordinate 4,310,285 of NC_137981.1, read as the reverse complement.
CATATATGTAGAGTGCATTTCCTCTTCACTATATTTTATGTTAATTTTGGGGGGAAAAACCTGGCTACTTACTAGAATTGATTTTCAAATTTCTCGGCAAACCAGAGCCTGGCAGAATGAAGGCTTTAAATTTTACTGTGATTTTACACGCCCTCTTGTGGCCAGCCTTGTGATTATTATCAGTACTGTCATTTACGGTACCTGTGATTAAGTATTTTTGTTTACTATTCTACATTCCATAACTGGGGTTATCCATAGTGAAAAAGGTCACAAAAGATTATACATGAGGTATGTGATATATATCCGAAAGTCTTTTAAAAGAATACTTGACACAACAGATTGTCATTTTTCTTAAATTTATGTGCTTGTGTACAATGTTTTCATGTGTGGTGTATGTGCACCTGTGTGTACACACATGCCCATGGAAACAAGGATACAGCAAAGTCCATCTATTACGCTCTACCTAACTCCTTTCAGACAATGCCTTTGATCCTGGAGCTAGTCTGGCAATGGCGGTCCTCCTGTGTCTTGTTCCACAATGCTGGGCTTAAGGCATTCAGGCCACACCTGGCCCTTTAAGTGGGCGGTGGGGTCCAAACTCGGGTCTTCAAGCTTAGTCAGCAAGTGCTCTTACCCGATGAGACAGCTCTCCAGCTCTTCAGACTTTTATAATGAGAAAATAACTAAGGTATTGTACCCAGTGATGAGAATGACTTGCAGATTGGAATGTGTATGTCTGTTGTGTCTACAGTTGTTGAGCTCTGTGCTTTCCTGCTGCACTCTGGGAAGGAGTTTTGATGGGCTTGGGGTGATCTCTAAAGAGGCCAACGTTTGCATCATGGGATGGCATTTTCTACTGGATGAACAAAGTCAGTATCTGGGGGAGAGTAACTCAGCACTGAGTCAGACAGCACTTGGAACACAAAATTTTTCCCTCTGAGCATGACAAAGGTACAGTGATTCTGCTGTTTAAAGATGGCGTGAGAGATTCTAAATATCTATACATCCGTGCATGTGGTCTGAGAAACAGCGTGATGTGTGTAAGATAAAAGTGACCCTGCTGTGCCAGAGTAGCTCAGAATACTATCCAAGGCCAGAGATGGGGGAGGGAGCTCTGTGCCCTTCACGGCTGAATTAACCACTATTGTGTGGGCCCTGTATTTGCTAAAATAAGGCATTGGTGAATTCAACAAAGGAGGACATACCCAATGCACAACTTTGAGCTAGAGTTTTTTTTGCATTTGATCACTTTTTTTTTTTTTTTTGTTACCCTAAATGACACAGAAAATTGAGGGGCAGATTCTCAGCCTCAGACTTTTGAGTCTATTCTTATCCCCAATTGGGCAAAAAGAAAAATTACATCTGAGAAAGGCCATTAGAAGTAGAAAATGAAACTGTCTTCCATGTGGTAAATTCCCAGCCCCACAAACACTTCCATATTCCAAGGACGGCTCACTTTGCCAGTTATCTTCCAATCTGCTTTTGAAATCTAAATCTGAGCTAATAAAACTGCTGTACTGTGGTATAGGCATTAAGGTAGATGATTTTTCTTCTCTCCCTGTGTAGATTCACGGCAGTCTCCTGTCTCAGCCCTCTGCCACGTTACTGGTGGTTTGCAACAGAATGGCTTTGGCCACAGTCTGGTCTAGGAACACCATTGCTCCTCCTAACATTTCTAAAATGCACGGCTTGGTTGGGCACCCTGTCACATGAAGAGTCACAGCCTATCGTCTGTTCTGGTTTATTAGGACAGTTGCTTCAATGTAACAGGACAAGATGTTTTATAACACTTCTGCTCCATGTTTCCTGAGCCTTGGTGGAACTTGGTGCCCATTCAGGATGAGCACCCAGTCTCCCATTCTCAGCACTCTGGCCAGTTCTGCAGCTGCACGGAGTGCTGCCCACTGCAGAAGGAAGTTTCCCTGATGGAGGCAGACAACAGTCAATGTCTACGGGTAGAAGCATAAATGTTTGAAAGGCAATTTGACAGCATGCCCATTTAAGAAAATAACAATATTCTAGGGCCCATGACCTCCATAGTCATGGACTTTTGACCAGGATTTCAGTATCAAACATGGAGCAGGTGTGAAATCCAATGAGAAAGCAGTTAGATACCCCATTAACAGTTGTGACACTACTGTAGTAGGGGACACATCTTGCCTGGCAGGTTGGTAGTAGAGCACCTAGAGTTCAGTACTCGATAAGACTACTGATATCTTTTCTCTCCCAGCAGCCTACACAGTACCTCCTGATACTATAATACCTAGGCAGCAGGGAGGAAGTTTCCTGTTGGTTTGAAATTCACTTCTCCAGTCTAGAAGCCAGTATATGGTGTCTTTAGCGACAGCACCTTACCATGCACTTATGGTAGGTAACCAAGTATGATGCCAGTAGCAATAGGCTTTTTTATCTTGGAGACTTTGCAGGCTTCTTGACCAATAACTCATAGGAAGCATGTAATTTTCATTTGAAAGTTTATGTCTTCTGGGATTGACACTGTCTATCTCTGCAGGGCAAGTCTACTTAGAAGAGGAGGCCAAAAGAATGTAAAAGTCAGAGGGTGGAGACGAGTGTCTGAAATGCTGTCTTCTGGACATGACAAGGCTATCACAGTCATGAGCATGTAGCTGCTGTGGTCACCTACACAGGACCAAGGCAGCCAAAACCCCAGCAGAGAGGGGACAGATGAAAAGCTGTTAGGGGACGGAGACTCAGTCTTTGCTGAGGCGGTGGTAACTGCTGGGTTTGCCATGCTCCAGTGAATCCCTCACATGCACACAGGGCAGCTCTAACTGGACGTAACAGGTCGTTTTAAGGGAGTTGGGGGACAGCAATAGCCATGATCAATATTCCATTAGAGCAATGGGATGGCTGGCAGGTAAGACACTTGTCACTGAGCCTGATTACCTGAATGTGTTCCCAGAGTCCACATTATTATCTTCTCACTTCCACATAAGTACCACAGCATGTGTGCATGCATAGCACTTGTAAATGAATGTGTGCTGTGCACACACACATGCACATAAACACAAACTGGATGCAGACTTTTAAAAATTATCAATTCCAATTAGATACTTTTTTCATCAAGATATCCCTTAATTGCTAAGAACATGTAAAACACTGTACTGTGGACATACAAATATTAACCAATCTCTATCGCTTATTTTATTAACTAAAAACTGGGCAATACAGCTGGGAAGCCCTTGTTGAACTTACATGGAACTTACAGTTGTTCTTCTTGTTAGAGTTAACTTAGGGTCTTACCTCAAGAGAAAGCGTTGCAGGCTGTGGATGTGGGGTCAGCTTGGTCTGAAGAGCCTTCACTGCAGCATCTATGTCCTATAACAGACACCAGCATTTTAGAACTGAAGTATATTTATATATAATACAAATGGCACCTACACACCCCCGGTGCCTGTATTCCAATCTCACCTCAGCCCTTTTCTGGATATGGTGAGTTTGTGCTGTAATGGAGGGACACGGGTCAGGACCCTTATTGTAAATCAAGTAACCCACTTCCGCCTTGTGTGCAGGGTTTCTCATTTAACATGAGAACATGGTGGTACTTCTGTGCTCTACCTTTTTACTTCGAATAGCTAGTAAATGCCAGTAACTAGTCTGAAAAACAAAAATGTTTCCTTTAAAAATGCTCAGAGTTGGGTGTGCTGAAGAACACCCATGATCCCAGAACTTGGGAGGCAGTGGCAGGAAGACTGAGTTCAAGGCCAGTCTATGCTACACAAGGAGATTCTTGGTACAAAAATGAGTACAACAACAACAAAAAGAAATGATCAGAGCATTAACTATATCAGCCTTAAAACAGGGAACGTGGAATGATAAAGAATCACTGAGATGCAAAGCAGACAGACTCATACTGTGCTCTGCAGTGTGAGCTCGGCAGATTATGCGCCTAGCATAGAGACGGCACATGTTTTATCAGTGTTCCAGTTAGAATGTTACACCATGCAAGCATTTCACATAGTTATGGCTCCTTAATGAGTTATCTTGCTACTTTGTAATAGGAGTTTTAAAAAATATTCTACTACACATGTTACCAAGTTCATGTTTAGGAGCTCCAAGATCGAGTTCCACTCTTTCTCATTTAATAATGGTTTAAGTGAGAGTTTGCAGTTCTGGCTATCCTTGGCCATTTGCAGCCCCCAGGCTGTCCGATAAACGAGCTACAGGTATTTAGGATTGGGTTTTCATGCTAATTTAATTGCTAGGCAGTATATCACTCAATGGATGGCATTCAAGAACCACACTTAAATTTGTAGTTTAATTTCAAGATGAGCATATTTTCTTCTATGCTTATAAAACAGCAGCACAATTAAGCTTAACCTGGTGTAATATTTCCTTCCCTACACACCTTAAACACATGCACAGAAATGTGGAGTCCTGTATGTTGTTACAAAAACATTTGAGTCTGGCTAAGAAATGCTCTCACACCACCAGCTCTGCTGTCTAGAGCACACTTACTATCTTAGGTTCACAGAGGTCTGGGTGCAAGGCTTGGCACCTTCTGTGTCTCCTCTGAGCTCAGTGCATTGCTAGCACAAAGTTCCCTTGATCCATGTACGTGCATCGGAGCAGTCTAAGTAGAGGGCTGTTGGACAGACGGCGAGAAGTGGAAGAGGGCGTGGGAGTGGGGTGTGAAGAAGCCAATGCTGAACAGGAGAAAAAGGATAGCAGATGGTAGCGGCGGGAGCAAGGGATGGGTGTGAAATGTAAAAAGGAAAAACAGGAAATTCCCTAAAGGGACTCCCCAAAGTTGCACAACCATTAATCCACCTGCTGTCTAGGGGAAGGTGATTTGAAGGAAAAATATACAATTCAGGGATATAAAAACTGAGGCTAGCATGTCTATCCCCTACCAGAAGCTACAGCTAAGATTCCTGTTAACGATACATGCTGATGCCATGACAGATACAGAGCTACAACGACTCTGTGATTGTTTAACTGAGACTTGATGAGGTCTGTGGAAGTTATACTTTATTGTTAGTAATCCAGCAAACAAAACACAGAATAATTGTGGCCTCAGTTCTGCCAGGACTCCGAGAATAAAGTCCACTGTTGCTGTCAGGGGCAGATCTGGGTGACACTTAAGCTCTGATATTATCAAGATATTTTTTGAAGACAGAAAATAAGGACACTTCATATGTTACAGAGAAGCAGATGAGCAAACAAAAGAGCAGGCACCAGCGGAGGCAGATACTACAGCTACCCACACCGCCACATCACGGAATGCTTCCTTAGCACTTAGGTGACCTCTCCTCTGCAGCTTTACTTGTAAGTATGACTTTCTTAAGATGTGTGGCATTTGTCTCACGTTTACTCTCTTCTTTCGTGACTGCCTCTTACCCACCTTCAAACAAATTGTAGAGAAGGGCTAGGTTTCCACCCAGCCTCTCATGGATCTCCTGGGTAAAGCCCCTCGTTGAGTGGGCTGCGTGGGGCTGGGGTCTGAGCAGTGCCTCTGCTGCACTCTCATTTTCATGCTGCCTCACTCCTTGAGAGCAGGACCACAGAGCTCTCTACTGTTCTTCCCTTCATTCCCAGGCCTACAGTCTCAGTACTGATTTGTTCATTCAAGCACTCAATGAGTATTTGCTTTGAAACATGCCAAGATAATATTCTGTTTTATCCCATAACTGTCCTAGGATTGACTTGTTGGTTAAACAACTACTTGAAATCTATCTTCATATTCCTTAGACTCACAAACAATGGATGCCCAGGTAAACAGGATAAAGTGTGGCTTCCTTTGCCTGACTGTCGTAAAACAAACGAACAAAAAGACCACAGTTTGATGAGCACATCCTGTAAGAAGTTCATCCTGATATTTCCATACAACAGCCCCCTCGCTAACAGCTGTATACACGGTATACATGTCTTTTTTATGTGCACTTAAATACTCACTAAATAGATAACTATAATTGCAAGGTTTCTTGAGTACACTCCAAAACTTAAAAAGAAAAACAAGCAAACAAACAAACAAAAATGGTGCTGAAGATGAGCAAGGAAAAATCCAGAGCAGAGAGCCGGAGCAAGCTGGACTTACTTGCCTACAGATTGTCACTCTGTCTTACAGATCTGCCACTAGAACCTTAAAAGTCTGAGCAGAGCTGGATGACAGGGCTGCTTGATATTCATGGGAGGCCTCCCCTTTTCTGAGGAGTGGCAGAGAAGGAATGGATGAGGGTGGAGGAACAAGGAGAGGGCTGGGAGGACAGGAGGTAGGAGAAACTGTGGTCAGGATGTAGAATACATAAATAGATTGGTTGATAAAAAGGACTGAGCAGTTATCTCAGAAGTTGGCAACCAAGCTAAACAGATGTACTGTATTAGTGGGGGCACAACCATTGGCTGGTCCTTGAACATAGTATTGACTGAACTCCCCCTGTAGGACAAGCCTAGAAGCAAAGTGTCTTACTACAAAGCACTTCTGGTGGTCATAATGGTGGCAGTAGTGATGTCTGTATCACGGGACAGTCACTGCAGCAGTTGTCTTTATCCTTGGTTCTGATGTGCAGTCTCAGATTCCATGGGTGACAGTGGACTGCAGATAGCAAGTTGAAAGTTGGGGACAGTGTGTGCTAGCACAGCAGACATGAGGCCTTGGCATCAATCTCCAGCTTGGACACGGGCATCAGAACAAACGACTAGTAAGTGTGTACCATTCTGAGTGGCACAGTGAGGTTTCCATGACTTCCCTTCATCTTGGGCTGCACACCGTCTCTGCCAGTATGCTGCACTGGTCGCTTGGCAGTTGTCTGGGTTGTTACATCAGCCTTTGCAGTATCACAGAGCGTGTATCTACGTGACCCTTGTGTGGTAGGCAAGTATGTGGACACGCACCTCACTTTCATGCTGCCACAGAGGCACACTACAGGAAGAGCGAGTTCAGTACAGCCCCCTGAAACTACACCCACCCAGTTTTTATCAGAATATAATCATCATACTTTATTGTTGCCAATTCTTTTCCTCGCCGTATTTATAAATGAAGTCTCATTACAAGTGTGCAAATATGAGTGAACATTGTACATAGGATGTGGCATTATCCATGGTTCCGCATGCCTGCTAGGATGTCTTGGAGCATAAGCCACACAGATTAGGGAAACTACTGCATACACATATGTAGTGTTGGGGAGCTCTTTGAGGACCAAGCATTTGGCTTTGTTTTCCAAAGTAGGCTTCAATCTGTGGCCCAGGCTTGCCTTAAATTCACAGCAGTCCTGCTTCACCTCCCAAGATTCCAGGTGTGAGCTGTCACACTCAGTTCAGAACTAAGGTTTCTGGTATAAGGGGGTAGGGGGAATTAGAGGCACAAAAATCAATGGTTTTAAGTTAAAAACCTTGCAATACTTTAACTGAATTGGAATTACAGATAGGAGTTCTTGTTGTATCTTATCTCAAAAAGGAAAATCAAAGAAGTTGCAATAAATAGTCCCAGTGCCCAGATTGAGAGCTCTAAATATATTTCCTGCCAAAAGGAGCCAGAGCTCCCTGAAGTAATGACCAATTCCAAGTCTGGATGGCAGAGACAGGGAGTCTGCAAGAACCCAGCAGGTCAGAAAGAGCAAACTGTCAACGACGTTTACTATATGGTGACAGTATCTGGGGCTCGAAGAGCCTTCCATTTGGTAGAATGACCTAATCTGAGTATATAGAATAGAGTCACAGAGCTGAAACATTTCAAATCTCAGGTAAATTAAAAGCAAAACAACATCTCACAAGACACACTGGAAGAATGGGGAGAGACTGATATTATTAAAAAACTCAGTGCAGGGGCTGAAGAAGACGACTCAGTGGCTTGGTTCCCAGCACCCAAATCAGGTACCTCACAAGGGCCTGAAACTCCAGTCCAGAGGATCAGATGCCCGCTTCTGGCCTTCACGGGCACCTGAACTCCTGTGTATAACACATTATTATAAACAAATCTTTATGAAATAATTAAATACAGGGCAGGAATTGTGCCTTCGTAACCGCCTAACATGTACAAGAGCTTAGATTTGATACCCAGCTCTGAAAAACAAAAACAAGTAAATTCACAAAAGGAATCAAGCATTCAGTATACTGTTTCCCACATTAACTGCATGCCACTAGGTAACTGACATGGAGCAGATCCTCTTTAAACAAATAGAAATCAGAAGTCAAATGAGAAGGAATAAGATAACTGGAACACAATATGACTGTTTTTCTTTTGAAACTTGAGTATTGCTGTGTTATGTTGAGCTAGGCTAAAGTTGCCTCACTGATGAGACTGGCTTGGAACTTGTACCTAGCCCTTGATGGTTCTTCTGTGTGTTTGGTCTATAGCTGTAGAATATTTCTAGTCTGTGGTCACTAACACCAGACTGGTGTGCTCTTGCCCCAAACACCAAACACAAACTTGGCGTCTCTAGATTTCCACTCTTAATCCTCTTACCCAGTGACCTAACCCAGCAGGCCTTGAAGGGCAGCAGTTGTTAGCTCTAATGTACTCAAGCATGGAATACAATTCAATCACTGAAGGCTAGAGAGAAAATATTTTTAAAGCAAACATTTGCAATATTTTATAAATACTTCAGAAATTAACTTACTTTTAGGTTGGATTTTATGTTTCTGGGGATCCAGCCTAGGCCTTATGCACGTAGGTTCAGCTGTTTCTTTTGTCTTTATTAAAAGTAGTTTGTATCGGTCATTGGCCATCTAGGCCAATGACATCCATTGAGTAGTTCCTGCTCAACTACTAACTGTCCCGTGATGGCTTCCAGGCTGACCTCAGTAGAACACCATTCTATTTCTGGCTGTAACAGTTTCCTATTGGTTCTTTGCCTGCAGGGCTTGTACAACTTCCCTGTGAAAGGCCTTGCTCTGTGAGGCTGAGCTTTTTGGGAGGGGAACAGGGAGAGATCACATTTTATAACACAGAAGTATGTTTACAAACAAAATGCCCTCCTCTAACTGCACACCAACGCTGATTGTTTTTAAGGCGGATATTCCAGTGGATAGTGATAGGGAAAAGTCACTCAGCCTGTATTTTCTAAGTACATAATCTCCTATGACAATCATTGACTGATATTTGACTCAGCATTGTCTTGCTTTAGATTCAATTAATTCACTAAGATGTCAAATATTTCATGGGATTAGTCTTTTCCTTATGTCTCCTTTCTAAAAAATTCCCTGCACTTGATGCTGCTTTTAGCAAAATAACTCATAGAAACTAATGGACGCTGTTAGGGCATTCCCACAGGTGTGTGTCACCATGTTCTGTTTGCACTCATCCCCTTCCTCCTCCGCACGCCCTCTCCTCCCTTGCTGGTCCCCTTGTGCCCGTCTCACTTTGTTTCATCTGACCTATTCATATAGTTTGTCTTTCACAAATGACTTCACAGGAACGTTATCACATTCACTGTGATTTTGTTGGGGTCAAAATATATGTATAAATAATTTTGTGATGAGTAACTCTGGGCAAATAAGAACCTCCCCCAGGAGAACGAGGGAAGGCAGGTCAAGGTCACTTTTATCTATCTTTAAACCTTTGAGAAACATGTAATGTTAGAAATAATGTTTAACCTCTTGGTAAGAATCTAATGTAATAGAGGTGCTATTTAATGTCTTTCCCATAAGCTGGGCCTGGTAACACAGGCCTGTAATCACAGCTTCTCCGGAGACCAAGGCAGGAGGATTATTGTTTGCACATTCATTTCCGATCGAGGCAACACCGTAAGTTAAAGAGAAATCTGGGAAGCCCAGACCTTATTTCAAGAGGAAAAGCAGGCCGGTGGGTGGGTAAGGCAAGCTGTGTTGAGGATAGGCTGGAACCCTGAGTCAATCTCTAGAACCCACATGGCAGATAGAGAAATCTCTTCCACAAATTATCCTCTGAGCCTCACAAAATCTATGGCACCCTCTTCCCCAGTATATACATCAAAAGTAAAATAAGGTCAGGGAATATAGTTCAGCAGTGGAATGCTTGCTTAGGGTTTAATCCCACCCTCCCAAACCCGTCCTCTAAACACAATCCCTCCCTTGGGCAGTGGAAAGTAGCTCTTTGGTAGAGTGTTTAGCAGACATGAGGGCCTGGGTCTACCCTCTAGCACCCTATCGCCCCAGAAAACATCTTTCAACCAAAATTCTACAAGATTCAAATTCTATTTATCTTATTTTTATACAGTGACATCTATATTAGCACCACTGATGCTGCTTTGAAAGTTTTTAAAAATGAAAGCAACACAGGATTTTAAAACACATATGTAACTAAAGTATGTCAAACAAAGGCAGGGAAGAGGTCACCTTCAACAATCACCGTACCTGTGATGCAGTAAGTGTTCAATAAATTCGCACGATACTATGAAGGCAGGCATTGTGTCTGTTCAGGTTCCTTTCACTATGACGGTCTGGGAATTCCTAGCACTCTAAACTTTTCTTTCAGTTATGGAGGCCAGTGCATTCTGTTTTTTATGTGCTGATGTTCCTGAACTTATGATGGGTTATATCCATAGGTCCTTAGTTGCATTGCACTTACTATACCCAATCTATTCAACTTAGAAGTTCGCAGATGTATGTATGTGTGTGTGTATACAGAACTTATTATAAAACTTTTATATAAAATACAAAAGAAAATATAAGGAAACTGGGTTGATGGCTATTTTTTTTTTTTAGCTTCTAGCCTTACCTCTATTAAAGAATAGGTTCTCTGTTCATTTTAAACAATTAACTCTTAGGTGTATATGTGTGTTTCTGAGTGTATGGCTGTGCAGTATTTGTGTGCAAGAACCCTGTGGGGTTAGAAGAGGTATCAGACCCCCCACACTGGAGTTACGGATGTTGGTAAGCAAGCATGTGGGAACTGAAGATCAAACTTGTTCCTCTAGAAGAGCAGCCTGTGCTCCTAACCACGGAGCCTTCTCTCCGGCCCATTTCCCTATTGAATTATCTAAGGAGAAAATCAGTCTTTCTAAATGTGTGTGTGTGTGTGTGTAGTAGTAGTAGTAGTAGTAGTAGTAGTAGTAGTAGTAGTAGGAAGTTTAGAGATCACATATCAATTACATGCAGGGTACAGGGAGTGCACACTGGAAGTGAGGCAAGGCTATAAACTCACGTCCCCCCCACTCCCCGTAACACACTTCCTCCCATAAAGCTAACTCTTAACGATTCTATACTCTTCTGAAACAGCTCCACTAACTGGAGACCACGTGTTCAAACGTGTAAGCCTGTGGGGCACTTTTTTTTTTTTAATTCAAACCATTACAGACTCTGAACAAATACAATTCTGTGTCCTGTGAGTTTTCAAACGATTAGTTCATCATCTCAGTAACAGTGATGGGGCTATTCATCTTTCTGTCCTTGACTCTTACTTAAGAATCCAGTAGCATGTCTTAATCATTTCAATATAGGTGAGGTGAGCCTCACCTCAGAGGTCTCTACTAATATTTTTACATTAGTTCTGAATCACTAATTATGTCTGATATTCAGAGCAAAGAAATCACACCAAAATCATAAGTTTATGCAAAATGCTTTGGGAAAGTCTCTATCCTACAAAAAGCCCTCAAGCACGTTTTCAGTCTTAACCCTCATAGCCGCCATTCATCCTTCTCCACTTAACTGAGTATCCACTCATACAGAGCATCAGTCTTTGGTGATAAGGAGCTCACCCAGTCTGGCGCCCTCTAACTGTAGCCTCCCTGAAGAAAGAAAGTCCATGATACTCTTTCTCTGTTACCTCTACTTTCAGCTCCAGGCATTCATCAAATGCTTGCTCATTAAAAGGAAAACCCCTGATAACCAAACAGCACACCACGTGCTCCAGGTAGAGCAATCAAGTCTTCCAATTTAGTTTCTCTAACTTTTCACAGCAATTTCCAGAGTATCCTATATATTTCCATTTAAAAATAAATATTGTTAACACCATTGGGCAAGTAAGACATATGGCAATATAGAATGCTTTGGTAGCACTATGGCTGTGACTTAAATTACTGTGGATCAAACTGCCAGAAGCTGAGAAGATAACTGAATTTTCCTCTCCCTTTATCCTGTAGTGAGGATAGAAGATAGCTGTATCATGCCTATCGATGAAAATATTTAACAATAAAAACTGAAAACACTGCTTTATAACTTAAATAATATAGTCTTACTACCAAATGTTTTAGTCATAGGATCTCTTGGAAGCTTGAATGGAAGCAAACTCTAGGGCTTTAATTATGGATGAATCCACACAATTCTGGAAGCATAGTATAGCAAGCAGCCAAAACTGTTACACATATGATTTTATTCCAAATGGGCACATTGACCAAATGGTGAGGCCCTATGCAGTCATACACTTTGACCACCTACTCCATAACCACCCAAAGGGGTCTGAGAAATGAACTCTCACACAGTGAATTCTGTGTACTCACTGTGGAATTAGTTGGGCAAAATCAAATGGTTCTTGTTTTTGTGCTGTTTAGTATTTGAGTTGGGTCTATACACGTCACAGCTTACGGTCTTTTCGGTCCTCCTTGAAAGGGGAGTGTAAGAAAAACGGAAGAATATGCTTTTTGCTGCTTCTTGCACAAAAGTGACCTTAATATTCTTCCTGTCGTCATTGATTTTTTTGGTTGACAGAAAAAAAATTTAGCTTATGTAAACTTCACTTTTTTTCACTTTCAAAAAGCAAGAATCCATATGCTATTTGCCTAACTAACATGGGCTTGAAAAAGACATTGGCTCATTAATTCTGCTAGTTACTAAAAACAAAGAAACGATGCGAGTCAAAATTGTGAGATGCATGTAAATACCTTAGAACAGGGGAAAACATCTACACCCAGGTCATGGGAAATACCTGCAGGACCTGGAGGTTCCTTCTAGAAGCAGTCTCAGTGGCTTGGAGGAGCGATGCCCTTTCTGTGTTTTGATCTCCAAATTTATTTTTCATCTTCTGAAGTAACGTTAATCTTTGTGATACTCTGGAAAGAAGTGAAGATTATATAAAAAGGAAAAACTGAAAAGCAGACAGTTTATTGTTTCACCAATATACAGCATTTCTTTCTTAACTGCATCTCACCTCAGCAACGAACTGTTACTAAAAGCCAATTATTACATCATTAATGAGAAAAGGAAAAGATAGTTTACGGTGTCTTAAGTCAATCTGGGTAAAATTATTCTTGTTTTCATTAGCATATACTTCCCAAATGCTATAAGTATATGCCTCTGTTTTTTAGCTTCTGCGGTCTTTTGAAATTATTGTAGAGTGTTGGAGATATGTAATTTTTGGTGAAAATGCAAACTGTAATACATATATCCTTGTACACATGGTTATATATACCTCCCCACACATATACATTGCTATAACTTGCTATAGGAAACCTTCTGCTTAACACTTCAGTACCCCTGAATCTCATGTTACACATTTAGAATTGTGCTAAACTTCCATATGTTTGAAGAAGCAATAAAAATATTTTTTATCTCTTTTTCCAAGAGAAGGATGATGGTTTGATATATGAGTAAGAGGCAGTATAGATGTATGCATGCTTACAAGGTAAACCAGTGTTTGGAGAGAAGAGAAGCTATGAGTATATTCTTTAACTATTTCATTATATATAACACAAATATTTCATTCATTTTTAGAAGGTTTTTGGTTCCCTAAATGATGAGAATTTTGTGCAATAATGAAAAATATGTAAGTGGTATATAGAAAACAATATAATTAAATAATAAAATATATAATAAGTGTTTTATACAGATGTCTCATATGTAGAACTGAAAAGGTCAATGAACATTTATGTTGTTTATGTTTTTCTGAAAATAGTGTATTAGAAGGCCAAAGAGCAAGATCTGGTAATTAAACAATAGGAAAATCTGAGAGTCCCCCAGATAAGATGAAGGTTAATATTAACTATAAACCATGGCTACCTATGCAATATGCTGAATTAAGTGCAAAGTGATTAAACACAATGATATTTGAACATTCAAACAAGTGTAACACCCATGACTATACAGGTCAACTCCATGAGCATAAAGACAGCTCTGGAAATGTCAAGAAATCTACTGAAAGCCAAGCTTGGAGCTGGAGATGTGGCTCAGAAGTGATGGGTTCTTGTTGCTTTTCTTGAGCACTTGAATTTAGTTCTCAGCACCCACATAAGCAGCAATCAACTGCCTCTAAGTCTTAGCTCCAGGAGCTCTGGTGCCCTCTCACCCTCTTCTGGAATCCTGACCATCCATACTCACACATGCATATTTACACACACACAATTATTTAATTGAGGGTGTTTAATAAAGGCTTGAAATTTTTACTATAAAAGAAAAGAGCCAAGCATGATGTAACCGTAACTACCTTACTCTAAGCATTCCGGAGACAGAAGAAGGGTCAGTGGCTCAGGATCAGTTTCGGTTGTGTAGAAAGTTCAAGACCAGTCTGCATTACATGAGACCCCGTCTCAGAACCCTGCCACCATGAAGTTTCTATTAAAATCTAATGGGAACTTTAGGAAGCGTGAAGGAAGGGAACCTTTTGACATTAATGTGTAAAAAGAAATAGATATATGGGTGTTTGGAATGTAATTGTGCCATTTAATCTCATTCTTAAGAGACAATGAAATTATCTACAATAAAATGTCCTGTCAGAAAATGACACTTTCACATTAAGTCTTCCTGTTTCAGGAAAAAACAAAAACAAAAACAAAAAAAAGTAGCATATGTGGAGTATCTTGCAAAAACTTACATTTCTTCGTGTCTTTTAGAAAGGTGAATTTCTTGAGTAAACAAGGAAGTCATCTTTAATCAAAGCTGGGCTATAAGTTTTCTGCTAAATAATAAAAACATTTAGTTATTTTCCCCCATGTGTTGAGCTATTCAATTTGATCTTAGTATTGAAATAACATTAATTCTCTCAAAAGAGAAAACTGACAATTTCATGTGTAATGTGAAAGAATGCACTCAAACACATTTTTATTAATGATTTCCTTTGCATTTGCCAGATTTGCTAAAAACACCATGGATCGGGTAAACTCAAGACATTTCCTATTACTACCTCCATTCAAGCTCTAATCGTAAACAGAATTTCAACAAATACACAGCTGGAACTAAGACTAATGAACATTTTATTTTAACCGACAGAAAAAAAAAAACCCTGCAAATTCAACACAGAAATATTATCTCTTATGCACGTACACATATATAGACAGAAAGGCAAACAGGGATGAGAACCAACTGGGAACTCAAGGTCTTGCCTTCAGAGGAAGATTGCCCAGTTCTACCATGACCCTTCCAAACAAGGGAAGTATTGTTTTTTCCTGTATAACTTAGGAAAAATCTCAAATGAAGTCCTCTCAGCGTATCCTAGCTGGCCAGCACTCTCACTTGGAGAGCTCTATGGCACACTACACCAGCCACAGGCTCCCCTTAAGAACTTCCACCAGTATAGATGGTGATCTAATGAAGTGCTCTGAAAGCGCTAGGCGGAAAAGCACAAAAGGGAGTCAAACACGGCCAAGAGCGTGAAGGAGGCTTTCCTAAACTTTCTGACACTCAACGTCAGGGTCGGGTGCAGACAGGAAGCCTGAGCTGTGGGTCAGCACTGCACAGGAGCCTGCCTGGCCCTACGGCAGGCTCCTTCTCCCCGCAGGGCGGCTCCCAGGCCGGAGGACAGCCGCCCGCCTCACGCCCGGCTTCCTCGCCTTCCTCCCCGCGAGTTTTGGAGCCAACTAGAGCAGCGTCCACGCGCCTCTGGAAGTCACTCCTGCGGACGCTCTTTCTCTCCTTCGGGCTCGTCAAGAAAAACTGCCTTGTGAAGCGAGGAAGTGCCCAACGGCCAGCCCAATTCCCAACGTTCGTGCCCGGAAAACTCTTAGAACCCTTCCTCATCACCTGCCTCTCCCTCATTAGCATCCTCCTCATCAGCCCTCTGGCCTCAGGGGCCACGGGCTGGGACCACACTGCGCCCACCTCTGAGCTCTTCCGGGAACCCGCCATGGACTACGCCTGCGCAAGACCTGGGCGTGGCCAGGCAGCCATCTTTGCGTACTTTACGCTCCTGACGTCAGGCAGAGTCCTAATTACGGTGTGGCTCTGCTCAGCCTGGGGCACTTGATGGAGTATGGGATTGTGGAAGGTACCCTAAAGGAGCCTCAGGAACCCGGAGAAAAACCTGGTGATAGCTCAAACTTTTAAAAAGTGGGCTCTGCATATGATAAAAAGTACAGCTGACTTCCTGGAATCTTAGAATATTCGATTCGTTTGTATAGGAGAAGGTGTGTGTGTGTGTGTGTGTGTGTGTGTGTGTGTGTGTGTGTGTGTGTGGTGGGAGGACTGTCCAGTTCGTCAGAGCAGTCTGGGGAGCAGTCTGCAAGTGCTGTGCCCTGGCGTCACACACAGATCACTGCAGCAAGTTCACAGCTTTGTATTGTTTAGTCCCAGGGCGCTTCTCCCCTTAAGCATCATTTCATTCATTGAAATAATTTTGTGAAGTTCTGTTTATTCTCAGTTTATAGTCAAAGATATGGAAGAGTAATAAAGCCGGACTGACAGTTACTCAGCTGGTAAAGAACTTAAGACATTTCAGCCCGTTTTTACCTTCTAGTCACCTACATTAAGTTTAGCACCCAGTTTAGACACTTTGAACTCGGTGTTTCATTTATTTTAAAAGCCTATTTCCTACACACTTAGGTATCTTCACTTCATATATTTTTGTTTTGCTCTTCTGAGGCAGCGTCTTATTATGTAAAACAGGCTAGTCCTTGAAATCACAGGTCCTTCCCTCTGCCTGTGCCTCTGCCTCTGGTCCTGGGATAAAGGCATAGGTTGTGATACTTGGCTGTTCATATCTTATAATGGTACTTCCTCAATAGAGGTATCATTTCATTCTCAGTATGTACATTCGCTTTCCCCAGCTACATTTTTCTCCACAGCAAAAGAGCATTGTGTTTTATAGAGTTCCCTTTAACTGTGTGTGTGTGTGTGTGTGTGTGTGTGTGTGTGTGTGTGAATTCGTCTAGGCTAAGACTCCGGATAGAAAACATTGAGAAGAAGAATTCTAATTTTTACCATTCTTTTAGATTGTATTTTTGGTGCTAGAGGCTTTTTAACACAGAGGCTTGACAGTAATCAAAAGTGTATCAGAGTTGAATCTAAAGAACAGAGAGAACAAGGAGGAATTGATGAAAATGGCAGAGCAAGATCTTTATGGGGGAAAAAAGAGGAAGAATCCTTGACTAGTTCCAACACTCCAAGGTACTAACGGGAAATTCTGGTGTATATATTAATCCTGAGATTCATCAGTAAAACCAGCTCTACTATTTTGAACCAAATTTAAAGCAAGCCTTACTAAATATTAAACACTAAGAGATGGATTTCAGTCAGGACTGTTCCCTGGAATTTTCCCACCAGAATATTGCAGATGTTGCAGCAGGTTATGAGGACAAACTGTTATGGCACAGTACTTTCCCACAGGCTTTTAAAAAAAGAACTACAATTCCCAGCATTCCAGGAAAATACCTGGTTCCTGGGCAGGTGGGCTTACAGGTAAATTTTGGGCATTTGTGAAACCAGAGTAGGAACAAATACCTCGCAGGTTGAAATAAGGCCAAAACAGAAAACATACCTTGCAGGATGAGGGTTAGTTAGAAGTTTGCTTGATGCTAAAATCTAGCTAAGAGATTTTAGTTAGTTCATATGTCAAGACCCTGCTAATTAAGCCCTCTACTTGCAATCAAGAGTAAATTCCTAGTCTGGTGAAGACTGCTTGTAACCCCATTCATTGATGTTTTATCTGTGCCTTTGTGATTACTTGTAACCCCATTCACTTGTTGCCAGTCCTTACCTTTGTTCCTCCCCTTCCAATTGTATCCTTTTAACAATGAGTAAGTCAACTCTCTCACCCACTGTGAGCACTGTATCTCCCCTACAAAGAGAGCTTCAAAATGTCTGTGGAGGCTGATCTGGAAAACCCAACTTAGGGGAGACAGCTGGCTGACCAGCCTAGCCTGCACTCAAATGCAGCTTGCTTTAATTGGACTATGGTGAACTCTGGGTTTTTTGTTGTTGCGTGTTGTGTATGAATTCTGGAATTAACATATTACATATATTGCAGAGAGCTTTTTAAAGACCCTTTAAATTTATCATAGATGGACACATGTTTATAAAATAAAGAACTCATAACTTAAGTGGAATTGGGTTTTCTTATTTCATGAATTTGGTAAAATGGCACAAAATGTCTGTTGGTATTCTCTTTGAAATAGAACTCATAGAATTTTACCTGTTCTCTCCTAATAGTTTGTCTGTCTTACCATAGAAAATGTTTTACATTCAAAATATATACAAAGATGACTTAAATTGACTCCTGATGGATTTTGACCAGTGGAAAATTTATAGACACATACCTTTTTAGGAGCCCTTACTAATTAATCAAGTATCTATCTAGGCCCAATCAGACAGAATACTACGATAGAGAATTATCACAGCAGGTACCTGTGTTGTAGACAATCTTGGCTGTGATGATCTGATCTTGCTGATAGGACAGTATTTAACTTGGGGGATTTCTAGTAAGTGTTTGGATGAGCCCCCTTAGCTTCTTAGAAATGGAACTGAAAAATACCCAGTTCTAAAACTGATTAGAGAAAGCACGACTATTGGAGAACATTTACAAATGCTGATACAGGATTTCCCTACAGTGGGTATTTTCTACTCATAGCCTTCCTGCTTGTTTCTTGGAGTTTTTTTTCTCTCTCTCCCTCTCTTACAGCTCTGTGAGCAGGTAACTGAGAACCCACTTAGCTGTTGCTTAAGGAGTAGATATGCATGTCTTTTGCATTTAAGTTCAATGAAAACATTCTAGGCTCAGAGTAACTGACAAATAATTTTGTTTTGGTCTAGTTTTGTTTGTTTGTTTGTTTTTAAACAATATTATTTGCTGTATGCATCCATTTGAAATTTTCCTGCTTATTTCCTTAAACAATAAAACTACAGGAATTGCAATTTTGCTACATTTTAGTTTATTTATCATCTAGTGATATAGTAAAAAATTGTCAGAAAGGCTACCATAGTTTGATGCATTTGGGACAGTTGAAAAAAACAAACAAACAAAACGGTGTCCTTTATTTATACAGAAGCAAATGTCTTACCTGACTGAAGATTTCATGTGAATATACTCCCTTTTTTTTTTTTGATGGTACATTGAAACTTTCAAATTTGTTTTTACTTTTAAGTATGTCCTTCTCCCATTTTCAATAAAGATTTTTAAATGAATTACACATGTCGTTCAATCTTCAAATTTTGAAACAAATGTCACTCAGCATAATAGCATCAAAATTCAATTAAATTGGAACTTTAATTTTTTTCATCAATTTAGTGTGGGGTGGTGTGTGTGTGTGTGTGTGTGTGTGTGTGTGTGTGTGTGTGTGTGTGCGCGCATATGTGTGGCACATATCTGAGGGTCAGAGAATGATTTTTGTGTATTTTTTTTCTTCCGTTAGCTGAGTCTTGAGGCTTGAACTCAAGGGATCAAGTTTGGCAGCAAGTACATTTACTCCCGGAGACATCTTGCCAGCCCTAATTTTTATAATTCTATTCTTTAAAGGTTAAAGTAAAGTCACTTTTTAATGTCTTTATTTAATCGGATTTTCTTAAATTCTGAGAAAAAGTGGAAATTGTAGACAATAGAAAGAGACTTTAACATACCTAATTTTTGATAAAGCTCTCTGAATCCAAATACATACCAGGTTGCTCATTCACAAGCTTCTACAGCACATAGACTATTGATAGATTAAATGTAAATCTCACTTATTAGTCAGCCTGTGATGATGGCAACAGGTGGGAATGTTTACCATAATTAACAAGTTGAATGATTAGTCAACCCTTGGGAATCTGGAGTCTTGAGGATTTGCTCAACACAAAATGGGTTAAACATAACTGCTTGCATTCCTAAAATTTGGAGGTTAGTAACAGAGAAGAAAAGAAATGGTTTCATCTTAACTCTAGATGGCAGTTAAACACAACTAACAAAGATAATTTTTTTGAAATATAAAAATAGTAAAATACACATTCTGTTCCTGCCTTCTAGTTAATATTTTATCCAAGTGAAGCCCTGAGTTAACATTACTAAACTGCATAAAATGTGATTGTGCACATGTTAAATATATAGTGGAATCCTGTCATGGCAAGGTGTGTTATTTTTGATCTGGTGTCATGGCATGCACTGGTTTATATTGTACCAGTTTTATTCGATGTACATCTACTGGCTGGTTTTGTGTCAACTTGACACAAGCTGGAGTTATCACAGAGAAAGGAGCATCAGTTGAGGAAATTCTTTCATGAGATCTGCTGTAAGGCTTTTTCTCAACTAGTGATCAAGGTATTAGGGCCCAGTCCATTGGGGGTGGTGCCATCCCTGGGCTGGTGGTTCTGGGTTCTATAAGAAAGTAAGCTGAGAAAGCCAGTAAGTAACATCCCTCCATGGCTCCTGCTCCTGACCTGCCTGACCTTCTTGAGTTCCAGTCCTGACTACCTTTGGTGATGAACAGCAATGTGGAAGTGTAAGTAAGCTGAATAAACTCTTTCCTCCCCAACTTGCTTCTTGGTCATGATGTTTTGTGCAGGAATAGAAACCCTGACTAAGACAGTACAGTTATTTCTAAGTGTAGTGCCTATTTCTGGTTGTCAGCTTGACTATATCTGGAATGAACCACAATCCAGAATTGGGAGGCTCACCTTTGATCCTGATCTTGAGACATAGAGCTATGAATCTAAGTCAAGGAGATCTCTGAGCTCAAGGTCATCTGGGACAAAGCAAGTCCCAGATCCAGGTGTGGTGGTACACACCTTTAATCTGGGACACATCCTCTATTGGAGACCTACATAAGGACATTGGAAGAAGGAAGGCTTATTCTTTCCCCCTGCTTGCCCTGTGGGACTGAGCATCTGCTAGATCCTCGGACTTCACAGCTGCTGCTGACCATTGTTAGGAAGTTAGACTACAGACTGACTGTAAGTCACCAACAAATTTCTTGCTATATAGAGACTACCCATAAGTTCTGTGACTCTCAAGAACCCTGACTAATACACTAAGTCATCATTTTACCATTGCAACATTAGTGAAAGTTCTGTTTGCAATGTTTCTGAGTACTTTATAAGGGAACAGAAAAACTCGTTAGAGCATGCTTTGCTCTTGCCCTTTTTGTGGACTGTGTGTTGGTGGACTTGAACACAGTTATGAACAACCCTCTCCTGAGTGTTAGGATGTCTGGCTAGTGGTACAAAAGTTTCTTACATAACACAGAGGTAAAGAGTTCCATCCAACTTGTCAGCTAGCTAGCAAGAAAACATTATGGTAGCTTTAAAACATTTTTATTTTTGCATTTAAAAATCAAAACAGATGTATCTTGAAAGGGGTTCCTCATTTCTGGTATTGAGCTATTTTTTGCTGAGTCTTTCTCCAAGTGATGAAGTATTATGTAGGCTCTGACCCTGCTGTCCACAGCCCTGTGCCTAATGGAGCTGGAAGGAATGTTGTGATCCAGATTCAAATGCACATTGGTACAGATATGCCCACTGGAACCTTGGACCTCACTGACACCTCCGGTGCTGGAATCAGTATTTGCTGCTTACATTGCTTATAGTATAAAGTTCACTATGACCTATGCAAGACATGTGGTCATGCTGCAGCAACTTCCTGTGGCCTTGGAGTCATCTCCAAACTCCTCAGAGTAGGTGCTGGTTTGTGACAGGCTCTTGATATATGCCAATTTAATGGATTTCAGCTGCCATAAGGATAAATACCTTTGCTGCATTAAAAGCCACATAGAGTCATGTGTAAGTTATACAGTTTTTTTTTAGAGAAATTTCTGCTCCAGCCTTTTGTGCTTGCTTTTTACTAGCCGGTTGTATCTGTTGTGCTAAGTGGTGGTTTCACTACTGCATTGTTATGCTTGTGTGTTAGGCACTGTGCCTGTGCCTCCTCCTCCCACCCTGCCTTGTCCTCCGCTCTTCCTAGTCCCTTAAATATTCCCTGTGATGGTTTTCATGTATTATTATTTTAAAGTATGGGTTCTGTAGAGAGGAGAAATCATGCAATGGTTTTGTTGTCTAAGTCTGCTTTATATTGCTTAACATGATCTCTGATTCCATGTATTTCCTGTATTTGAAATGATTCATTTTTCTTTGTGGTCATATGAAATGGCATTGAGTATACATTTAATTTACTCATCGGTTGACAGAGACATAGACTAATTCTTTAACTTGTCTGTCTGTGAATAGTGTTGCAGTAAATATGAATGAACAGAACTCAGATTAGGTGCTGGGAACCAAACTCAAGGCTTCTTCAAGAGGCATAGAACCACTTAGTCATCTCTAGCTGCAGTGTTGTTTTTGTTTTTAATTTTGTGTGTATTCTGGATAATAAACCCCTGTCAGATGAAGAACTAACAAAAAATTCTCCCACTGTGTAGAGTATCTTTCTACTCTTCAGTACATCCAACTCCTCAATTCTGTTTCATTGATTAATGTGTCTGTATTTGTGTCAGTATCAGGATTCCAAGTGTGATTAGTTTTATGCTCTACCCACCTTTGCTCCAGAAGGTGACTGCACTATCAGTCCCTTCTCAGCTTCCCTTAAATCCTTGGATAAAAGACATAGACATACAGTTGTTCCTTTTCAACCTGCCCTCTTGGCACAATTCCTAGGTGTCACTATCTCCCTCCTGAGAAAGTCTGACTTCATCAATTTCTTATCTCTGCCTCTCCTACCTGCCCTAAACTTTGATGGCTAACCCCATCTGGTCCCTGCCAAACATTCTTGGCAATCCACCTGCAGTAGTGGCCATAGACCCCAGCTCCTCCAGAGACCTCACCCTGTTCTCATTCCCATGTCCTCTCTCCTCCTCCAAGGATCTGGAAGTCCCACCTGTCTCTTCTGCCTAGCAACTGACCTCGGCTTTCTTTACTGACAGATGAAGAACCAACTGGGGAACAGGACCTTAGTATCGGAACTGCCCCCTATACCCAAGTCCATTGTCTGTTTTGCTTTCGACATTCTCATCTTACTCATGTCTGTAGAATAAATATGGAACTCCAAGTCTGCAGTGTTTTTTTCAACCCTAAAGTTCAAATGCCAACACAATCTTTCTAAAAACACATGGTCAGGTAAGGTCTGTCACAGTAATACCCCATGGCCTGGTCCCAATTTCTGTCTTAGGGTTTCTGTTGATGCTATAAAGCACCATGACCAAAAACAACTTGGGGGAAATTAGGAAAGGAACCTGGAGGCAGAAATCGAAGCAGACGACTTGGTAAAGTGCTGTTTACTGTCTTGCTTCTCATGATTTGCTAAACCTACTTTCTTATAGTACCTAAGACCACCAGCCCAGGGGTGGCACTGCTTATAGAGATGAGCCCTCCTATATCATTCACTAATCAAGAAAATGCACTCATGAAATTGCTCATAGGACAATGGTGGAGGTATTTTCTCAGCTGAAAATACTGATTGAACCATGATGACAACTTGTGTCAAGTTGACATAAAACTAGCCAGCACAATGTGGGTGCTGTCACTGAATCTGTTTAGGTCATGCATTATACATATCGATTTACATGGATTAAACAATTGCTTCATTCTGGAATGGAGCCAGTTTGGTTATGATGGATAATCTTGTTTTTTTTGTTTGTTTTGTTGTTGTTTGTTGTTGTTATTGAGGAGGGAGACTGGTTTGAAACACTATGGGTCTCACTATGTAGTTCTGGCTCATTGAAAATTATTATGTAGACCAGGATGCCATCAAACTCAGAGATTCCCCTGCCTCTTCCTCCCAAGGAATGGGATTAAAGGTATGAGCCACTATCCCTGGCATAGATAATCTTTTTTGGATGCTCTTGAATTTGGTGTGTAAGTATTTAATTAACAATATTGGTGTCTATGTTCATTAGAGAAAAATTGCCCTATAATTTTCTCTTTTGTTAAACCATGATGTAGTTTTAGTATCTGGGGAATACTGGCTCCATAAAAACAATTTAGCAGTGTTCCTTTTCATTTTTGTGAATAAGTTGAAGCATATTTTGTTCTTTAAAGATCTGATCTGTATTCATCTGGTAGTAGGCTTTCTTTTTAGTTATGAGATTTTTTTTGAACAGCTTTATTTTTTTAAAAAAGTAAATGTACAGATTTTAAAAGCATTTTTGAACAACAGTATATGAATACATTTTTGTCAGTACTTGATTTTTTTTAAACTTTATTTTACAAAACAAAGATAAAAGGAAAAAAATTTAAAACATTTTTGCATAAATGTATACAAATACATTTTTGTCAGTGCTTGGTTTTTGTTTTGTTGTTTTTTTTTTTGTTTTGTTTTTAAGGTTTGATACTCTGCATTAAGGTCTTACTAGTTACAATGAGCAAAAAGTACATGTAAAACAGGATGTAACCCGGAATTAGTTAACGTTTTCTTGGTGTGTAAGGATTGAGCATAATGTCTTTTTTTGCTTGTTTGTTTTGTTTTCTTTTCTTTTTTTCTTGAACTTCACACAGTCTGTGAGTTGTTTCTGGGGCAGTCCGAGCCTCTGGGGTTAGCATCCCAATATCAGTGACTGCATATTATGTCTGTTCTTTTGTGACTGGGTTATCTCACTCAGGATGATATTCTCTAGATGCATCCATTTTCTTAAGAATTTGGTTAAGTCATTGTTTCTGATAGCTGAGTAGTACTCCATTGTGTAAATGTACCACAATTTTTGTATCCATTCATCTACTGAAGGACATCTGGGTTCTTTCCAGTTTCTGTCTATTATAAATAGAGCTGCTATGAACATTGTGGTGCATGTATCTTTGTTGTATGTTGGAGTGTCTCTGGGGTATATGCCCAGAAGTGGAATAGCTGGATCTTCAGGTAGTATTATGTCCAATTTTCTGAGGAATCGCCAGACTGATTTCCAGAGTGGTTGTGTCAGTTTACAACCCCACCAACAGTGGAGAAGTGTTCCTCTTTCTCCACAACCTCACCAGCATCTGCTGTCATCTGAGTTTTGGATCTTGGCCAATCTGACTGGTGTGAGGTGGAATCTCAGGGTTGTTTTGATTTGCATTTCCCTGATGGCTAAGGATGTGGAGCACTTCCTTAGATGTTTCTCAGCCATTCGATATTCCTCAATTGAGAACGTTTTGTTTAGCTCTGTACCCCATTTTTAATAGGGTTATTTGATTCTCTGGTGTCTAGCTTTTTGAGTTCTTTGTATACCTTGGATATTAGGCCTCTATCTGATGTGGTGTTGGTAAAGATCTTTTCCCATTCTGTTGGCTGCCGTTTTGTTTTCTTGACAATGTCCTTAGCCTTACAGAAACTTTGCAATCTCATTAAGTCCCATTTGTTAATCTTTGACCTTAGAGCTTAAGTCATTGGTGTTTTGTTCAGAAAATTTTCTCCTGTGCCTATGTGTTCTAAGGTTTTCCCTACTTTCTCATCTAATAGTTTCAGTGTATCTGGTTTAATGTGGAGATCTTTGATCCATTTACACTTGAGCTTTGTACAAGGGGATAAGAAAGGGTCCATTTTCATTCTTCTGCATGCTGAGTGCCAGTTGGACCAACACCATTTGTTGAATAGGCTGTCCTTTTTCCATTGAATGTTTACAGCTCCTTTGTCAAAAATCAGGTGACCATATATGTGAGGGCTCATTTCTGGATCTTCTATTCTATTCCATTGATCCACGTGCCTATTTTTTCACCAGTACCATGCAGTTTTCAGCACAATTGCCTTGTAATATAGCTTAAGGTCAGGGATAGTGATTCCCACAGATGTTTTCTTGTTGTTGAGGATGGATTTCGCTATTCTAGGTCTTTTGTTATTCTAGATGAAATTGCACATTGATCTTTCCAACTCAATGAAGAACTGGGTAGGAATTTTGATGGGGGATTGCATTGAATCTGTAGATTGCTTTTGGTAGGAAGGCCATTTTTAAAATGTTGATCCTTCCAATCCATGAGCATGGGAGGTCTTTCCATTTTCTGAGATCTTCCTCGATTTCCTTCTTTAGAGGTTTGAAGTTCTTGTCATACAGGTCCTTCAGTTGCTTAGTTAGAGTCACACCAAGGTATTTCATAGTTTTTGTGACTATTGTGAAGGGTATCTTTTCCCTAATTTCTTTCTCCACATGTTTGAATGTAGGAAGGCTACTGATCTGTTTGAGTTAATTTTATATCCAGCCACTTTGCTGAACTTGTTTATCAGCTGTAGGAGTTCTCTGGTGGAATTTGTGGAGTCACTTAAGTACACTATTATGTCATCTGCAAAGAGTGATATTTTTACTTCTTCCTTTCCAATTTGTATCCCTTTGATTTCCTTTTTCTGTCTAATTTTCTGGCCAGGACTTCCAGTACTATGAATAGGTAGGAGGAGAGTGGGCAGCCTTGTCGGGTCCCTGATTTTAGTGGGATTGCTTCAAGTTTCCCACCGTTAAGTTTGATGTTGGCTGTTGGTTTGCTATATATTGCTTTTATTATGTTTAGGTATGGACCTTGGATTCCTGTTCTTTCCAGGACTTTTAACATGAAGGGGTGTTGAATTTTGTCAAATGCTTTCTCAGCATCTAGTGAGATGACCATGTGGTTTTGTTCTTTGAGTTTGTTTATCTGGTGGATTACATTGATGGATTTCCTTGTATTAAACCCATCATCCCAGGGATGAAGCCTACTTGGTCATGGTGAATGATCATTTTGATGTGTTCTTGGATTCAGTTTGCAAGGATTTTGTTGAGTATTTTTGCATCAATGTTCATAAGTGAGATTGGTCTGAAGTTCTCTTTCCTTGTAGGGTCTTTGTGTGGTTTAGGAACGAGGGTTATTGTAGCCTCAAAAAATGAGTTAGGTAGTATTCCATCTGATTCTATCTTGTGGAATAGTTTGGAGAGTATTGGTGTTATGTCCGCAATAAATGTCTGATAAAATTCTGCACTGAACCCGTCTGGACCTGGGTTTTTTTTGGTTGGGAGGCTTTTGATGACTTCTTCTATTTCTTTAGGTGTTATGGGATTATTTACATGGTTTACCTGGTCCTGGTTTAACTTTGGTATCTGGTATCTGTCTAGGAATTCATCCATTTCCTTCAGATTTTCCAACTTTGTGGAGTATAGGCTTTTGTAGTAGGATCTGATGATTTCTTGAATTTCCTCAGTTACAGTTGTTATGTCTCCACTTTCCTTTCTGATTTTGTTAATTTGTATACTCTCTCTTTGCCCTCTAGTTAATCTGGCTAGGGGTTTATCAATCTTGTTTTTCTCAAAGAACCAGCTCTTGGTTTTGTTGATTCATTGAATGGTTCTTTTTGTTTCTATTTGGTCTATTTCTGCTCTAAGTTTGATTATTTCTTGCCGTCTACTTCTCTTGTGTGTATCTGCTTCCTTTTGTTCTAGAGCTTTTAGCTGTGCTGTCAAGTTGCTGATGTATGCTCTCTCCAGTTTCTTTTTGGAAGCGCTCAGAGCTATGAGTTTTCCTGTTAGTACTGCTTTCATTGCATCCCATAGGTTTGGGTATGTTGTGTTTTCGTTTTCACTGAATTCTAGAAAATCCTTAATTTCTTTCTTTATTTCTTCTTTGACCCTGCTATCATTTAACAGAGCGTTGTTTAGTTTCCATGTGTATGTGGGCTTTTTGTTGTCTTTGTTGTTGTTAAAGACCAGCCTTAGACCATGGTGATCTGAGAGGATGCATGGGAGTATATCAATATTCTTATATCGATTGAGGCTCTTTCTGTGTCCAATTATGTGGTCAATTTTCGAGAAGGTGCCATGGGGTGCTGAGAAGAAGGTGTATTCTTTTACTTTAGGATGATATGTTCTGTAGGTATCTATTAATTCCAGTTGGTTCATAGTCTCTGCTAGTTTTACAGTGTCCTTGTTCAGCTTCTGTTTCCATGATCTGTCCATTGGTGAGAGTGGGGTATTAAAGTCTCCCACTATTATTGTGTGGGGTGAAATGTATTTTTTGAGCTTTATTAGGGTTTCTTTTATGAATGTGGGTGCTTTTGTATTTGGAGCATATATGTTAAGGATTGAGAGTTCCTCCTGACAGATTTCCCCTGTAATGAGTAAAAAGTGTCCTTCCTTATCTTTTTTGATAACTTTTGGTTGGAAATTTACTTTATTCGATATTAGAATAGCCACTCCAGCTTACTTCTTGAGGCTGTTTGCTTGGAAGGTTTTTTTCCCAACCTTTTACTCTGAGATAGTGTCTGTCTTTGTCTCTGAGATGAGTTTCTTGTATGCAGCAAAATGCTGGATTTTGTTTATGTATCCATTCTGGTAGCCTATGTCTCTTTATTGGGGAGATGGGTCCATTTATGTTAATAGATATCAAGGAATAGTAGTTGCTGTTTCCTGCTATTATTGCTTTTGTAGGTTGAGTTGTGTCTGTGTCTCTTTCTTCTTTTGGTTTTCTTGCTTAGGAGTTTTCTTGTTTTTACTAGGATGTAGTTCCCCTCATTGTATTGGGTTTTCCACCTATAATTCATTGTAGTGCTGGGTTTGTTGTCAGATATTGTGTGAATTTAGATTTGTCTTGAAATATCTTTATCTCTCCATCTATGGTGATTGATAGTTTTTCTGGGTATAGCAGCTTGGGCTGGCACTTGTGCTCTCTTGGGGTGTGCATGATGTCTGTCCAGGCTCTTCTAGCTTTCATAGTCTCTTGAGAAATCGGGTGTGATTCTGATTGGTCTGCCTTTATATGTTACCTGACCTTTTTCCCTTACTGCTTTTAGTATTCTTTCTTTGCTTTGGGCACTTGGTGTTTTGACTATTATGTGTCGGGAGGAATTTCTTCTCTGGTCCAACCTATTTGGAATTCTGAAGGCTTCTTTTATGCTCATGGTCATTTCATTCTTAAGGATAGGGAAGTTTTCTTCTACAATTTTGTTGAAAATATTTACTGTGCCTCTTAGTTGATATTCTTCTCCCTCTTCTATTCCTATTATCCTTAGGTTTGGTCTTCTCATTGTGTCCTGGATCTCCTGGACATTTTGGGTTAGTAGCTTTTTGGTTTTTGCATCTTCTCTGACTGTTTTGTCTATGTTTACAATATTGTCTTCGGCCCCCAAGATTCTCTCTTCCATCTCTTGTAGTTTATTGGAAATGCTTGCTTCTGTGACTCCTGATTTCTTTTTTAGGTGTTCTACCTCTAGGGTTATGTCTTTTAGTGTTTTCTTTATTTTGTCAATTTCCGTTTTAAATTCCTTCTTCCATTCCTTCATCTCTTTGGTTCTGTTTTCCTCTAGTTCTTTGAGTTCTTTGAGTGTTTTTCTTGTTTCCTCTTTAAAAGCATCTGATTCTTTTTGCTTTTCCTCCCGTTCTTGTTTAAGGATCTCTATCAGCATCTTGAGGTATGATTTTAGGTCTGCGTCTTCTTTTTCTGGAGTGTTTGGCATTCCAATGTTTGCTGTGATGGGAGAGCTGGGTACTGGTGTTGCCAGTTTGTCTTGGTTTCCTTGGGATATGCTCTTTTGCTTTCCTCTTGCCATCTTGTTGTCAGTGATATGTTCTTGCCTTTTCCTTGTACCTGGTTTGTGTCCCTGGATTTCCGCTGGTCCAGCTGCGCACTCGGCAGAGATCTCTCTGCCCCCTGGCTATTCGGATCCCCTTCTCACCAGCTTTATCTCTGGGAACTGCTCAGTTATGAGATTTTTAATTACTGCTTCTATCTCATTGATTTTTATTAATCACTTATATTAATTATTTCATTTTTATTTAATTTATGTAGGTCATGTTTATCTTTAGATTCATCAATATCCTTAAGATTTTCAACTTAGTGGAATATAGATTTAACTAATATCCTTATGATTCCCTGACCTTTTTTTGCAATCTGTTTTAATAATTCCACTTTTATCTCTAATTTTATTACTTAGATCTTCTCTCTCTTTTGGTTAAAGGTGTGTCAACTGTTAATTTTTCCAAAGAGCTAATTTTCACTTTATTGTTTGCCTTCTTTTTTTATTTGTGTTTTAGTAAGTTTGATTATTTCTTTATGTCTATTATTTTGGATTTTTTTTTTTGTTCTTCTTTCTTCAAAGTCTTCAGATACATCATTAAGTTATTAGTATGTGATTTTGTTTTGTTGTAGCCTGTTTTGGTAAAAAAAAAAAAAGGAAAAAAAAAGAAAAAGAAAAAATGAATTTGCAGCTACTGGTTCTACATATTCTTATTCATCATGAATCTGCAGGAACCGAATTGGTTCAGCCTGGCTATTTCTCTGCCACATGGTCTGAGAGTTGCCCCCTCCCAGCTGTCTGTATGCCAGCTGGGAAACCTGGCTCATATTCTCCACAGCTTGGTAAAATCATGACTCAACAATCAATAATTTATTCATCAGATTTATTATATGTTACATTCTCAATCCACAATACATCCACACAATAAGCTTATAACCATTTGACAAAGATGTAAACCACTCACCTAGGTAAAACTGACACATAGAAACCCCTAAGAAATAATTATATCTACTGCCAGTGAAGACCACCTGGGACTAGGACTGCCTCCTTCTGCTCTATCTTGATTCTTCCTCCTTCACTTTCTCTCCTGTCTTACCAAAACTTTGCCCCTGCCCCACTCTCTACCTTCCAATCATGTATCGCCTTGACCTAACTACTGCCAGCCCTCACCTGCATACAGACATCGACCTACAGTAGCCACTTAGAGTTGTAACCATTGCTTTAAGATGCCTTTATTGTGTCTCTAGATTGTGTTTTTAAAAATTTTATCATAGTGTTGTTTTTTATTTTCATTCAATTTAAAAAATTATAAAATTGCTTTCTTCATTTCTTCCTTTACTCCCTTTTTATTAATCAGTGTGTTATTCATATTCCATGAGTTTGTGTACTTTCTGTTATCTCTTTGTTGTTGATTTCTAGCCTTATTCTATACAGAATGTAGAATACTAAGATTCATATAGATTTGATTTCTCCTCCTCCTTTTATAGCTATAATTCACAGGCTTGTTCTTTTATTGTTTTACAGTGTTCCTTTCTGACCCACCACTTGGGTTTTTAAATTTAACATTTCCTTGAGTGATCCAGCTCTTCTACTTGTCTTAGAGACCTCGTATTCTCTATTTCACTTGATACAATCTATTCGTGCAGCTTTTCTCTGTCCCTTTCTGACATTTTCAACATTTATTCCAGTTTGGCTTTTCCTCAGAGATTATATCACACACACACACACACACACACACACACACACACACACACACACGATAGTTTATGTATTTACATTTCAAATGTTATCCCTTTTCCTGGTTCACCCCTCTCCCATGTCCCCTCCCCCTGCTTCTATAAGGATGCTCCCCCTCTCACCCACTCCCAACTCAACACCCTAGCATTCCTCTACACTGGGGAAACAAGCCTTTACAGGACCAAGGCTTTCTCCTCCTATTGATGCCAGACAATGCCATCCTCTGTTACATGTGTATCTGGAGCCACGGGTCCCTTCATGTGTACTCTTTGGTTGGTGGTTGAGTCCCTGGGGGATCTGGTTTGGTTGATATTGTTGTTCTTCCTATGAGGTTGCAAACCCCGTCAGCTTTAGTTCTTTCTATATCCCTTAGGGTCTCCGTGCTCAGTCTGATGTTTAGCTGCAAGTACCCTCATCTGTATCAGCATCGCTCCTCCAGAGTCTCAAGAGACATTTATATCAGGCCCCTGTCAGCAAGCACTTCGTGGCATCAGCAATAGTGACTGGGTTTGGTGACTACATATGGGATGGATCCCCAGGTTGGGCAGTCTCTGGATGGCCTTTTCTTCAGTCTCTCCTTCACATTTTCTCCCTGTATTTTCTCTTATAAGTATTTTGTTTTCCCTTCTAAGAAGGATTGAAGCATCCGTAGTTTGGTTTTCCTTCTTGAGCTTCATCTGTTGTGTGAATTGTATCTTGGGTAATCTGAGCTTTGGGGCTAATCTACTTATTAGTGAGTGTATACCATGTGTGTTCTTTTGTGTCTTGGTGACCTCACTCAGGATGGTATTTTCTAGTTCCATCCATTTGCCTAAGAATTTCATGAAGTCATTTTTTGAATAGCTGAGTAGTACTCCATTGTGTAAATGTACCACATTTTCTGTATCCATTCCTCTGTTGAAGGACATCTGGGTTCTTTCCAGCTCCTAGCTATTATAAATAAGGCTGCTATGAACAAAGTGGTGCATGTGTCCTTGTTATATATTGGGGCATCTTTTGGGTATATACCCAGGAATGGTATAGCTGGGTCTGCAGGTAGTACTATATCTATTTTCTGAGGAACCTCAAGACTGATTTCCAGAGTGGTTGTACCAGCTTACAACCCCCACCAACAATGGAAAAGTGTTCTTCTTTCTCCACATCCTTGCCAGCATTTGCTTTACCCTGAGTTTTTAATCTCAGCCAATCTGACTGGTGTGAGGTGGAATCTCAGCATTGTTTTGATTTGCATTTTCCTGATAACTAAGGATGTTAAACATTTCTTTAGGTGCTTCTCGGCTATTCGATATTCTTCAGTTGATAATTCTTTGTTTAGCTCTGTACCCCATATTTAATAGGATTATTTGGTTCTCTGAAGTCTACATCTTAAACTCTTTATATATATTAGATATTAGTCCTCTACTGAATGTAGAATTGGTAAAGATCTTTTCCCAATCTGTTGGTTGCCATTTTGTCCTACTGACAGTGTCCTTTGCCTTACAGAAGCTTAGAAATTTATAAGGTCCAATTTGTTGATTGTTAATCTTAGGACAAAAGCCATTGGTGTTCTATTAAGGAAAATTTCCCTGTTCCTATGTGTTCAAAGCTCCTTCCCAATTTCTCTTCTATTAGTTTCAGTGTATCTGGTTTTATGTAGAGGTCCTTGATCCATTTGGACATGAGCTTTGTACAAGGAGATAAGAATGGATTGATTTGTATGGAGAGCATTTGGCATCACTGGACTGTTGGTGGCAGAACTTTTTTACATTACCAAGACAATCAGAAGCTAGTCAAGCTAGAAACCTGACTCTGGCCCTAAACTTAGGAAACTGGCCCAGACTAAGGACATTTACATTTGTAACTCAGGGCAGGCTCAGCCAATGTAGGTGTGGCAGTCTCTTTGTCTCTTGGGACCCCCTCTTGTCCCTGATCTCTCCTCCTAGTCTCCAGAAAGATGTTTACAGGATTTTTGATTATTAACTTGCTTGTTTCCAGAGTCAGAACTGATGTTATCTTTCTGCATGTAATTAAAGTGGTTTAAAAGAGGGCTGAATAAAAAAGGCCGAAGTCATGTTACAATTTTGACTGTCTCTTTTTTCTTTCAATCCTCACTCCTGCCCTAGGGAACCTGTTGTTAGACCGAGCTGGCCTTGGACAGATTTTCATTCTAAAACTATCCAGTGGATAAAGACAGCATTTTCAACAAATGGTGCTGGCAGTCAGCATGTAGAGATTATCTCTCTTTTGTGAGGTCTATCTTCATGCTTTGAACTGTTTCCATTGTTTTACTAAATCCTTTTTTAGCTTTTGTTGTCTTAATTTAGAGATTCATTTATATCCCCCGATTTCCTTGAACATATTTATAATTGTTATTTTGAAACTGTTGTTTTGCTCCTCAGCTAAGTGGCTTTGCCCAGGGAAGGTAACAGAAAGGAGTGCTAATTTCTAGAGGATATGTACTGTTTGGGTTATTGTTGTTTGTGTTTTTGTAATGGGATGTAGGTATCTAAATTTGTTACAGTGTTTCTTCCTTTGGATATTCAGTTGTGCTTTTATCAAGCAGATATTTGTATCTTTGTTCCCAGGAACTCTTAAGAGTTACAACTGTGAGATGCCAGGTTGATGCTTGGAATGAAAACTGCTGGAAGAGCAGTCACTGGGCCATCTCTCCAGCCCCTGGGTTTTGTTTTATTTTGAGAATTGGTCTCATGTATTCCAGACTGATATTTATAAGAAACAGTGGCTTTGAACTCATGCTTCTTTTCCCCAGTGCTGGAATTATATATACATTCCTCCCAAATCCTCATTTATGAAGTACTGGGGATTGATCCCATGAGAAAATGGATCCCATGACAGTATACATATGACAGACAAACAGTACACCATCAAAACTACATACTTAGAATGGATAACTTATTAAAGCTAATGTAAGACAATTTTCTTGGGATTCCAGATTTTTGTCTTTAGTAGAAAAAAAATCAAAAGCTTTGATACCTTTTTCTCTTAGAAGGCTGTAACTATTACAAGTGAGCATGAGCTTTGTTCTCATTCTATTATTTAAAAATTCTAGCAGGATCATTCCATACAGAAAAACCAACTAAGAAAGCAAGAGAGAGCCAATCCCTTAGCCGCTCTGAACTGTGCCATTCCAAGACCCCCTGGAGTCTTGTAATTTTACCCCTTATAGAGACCGCCCAGAGCTTTGCACCACCCTAGCTACCAATACGTCTCAGGATCCCCTAGTATCCTCCTCCCAAATAGAGTCTGGCCTCCCCCTGACTCACCTCCACGTGAGTATGTTACTATATTTTATGCCCTACCACCATGGATCACCATCTACTCCTTCTCTAACACTAGCCCCTGATACCCTAGGACAGCCTGTAGAACTTGCTATGCCCTCCATAGACTTCTGAAGCTTAGCAGTGAGAATCTTCTAAGCTTGAAAAAGATTTACTCTTGGGATCAGAATTTGCACATACCCCTACCTGGGCTAAGACCTCTTGTGACACCTTATCCACACATCAACATAGAGTGACTCCAAGACTGAACTCCAACGATCATTCATCAACATGGCGTCTCACAGTTGTAAGTAACTCTTGTTCCAGGGAATCTAACACCACAACCATTATGTGCTCAGATATTTCTTTGGACTCTCTCTTCTCTTTCTGGGATTCCAATTATATGTATGCAAGTAATTTAATATGATTTCACAGTTCTTTAATTCACTATATTGATATTATTTATTCTTTTTCTCTTTACATTTCTGTTTTTTTTTTTTTTTTTTTTTTTATGCCTTGTCCTATCCTCTAGTTCATGGACTATATGCAGAACTAGACAGTGGTGTTATTTTGCATCATTGTAATGAGTGAGGGCATTGAGTAACTTTTTATACTCTTATTATTAATGTCAATCTTAGTGACTTTTAAGAATTTAACTTTAAATCCATTTGAATTTTTAAATTTTCATTATCTTAACATGTGCATGAGCATGCACAGGTATGCAGATACCAGAGAACAACCTTGTGTTTTATTACCATGTCCAGCTTTATATATATATATATATATATATATATATATATATATATATATATATATATGTTTTGGGGACTCAAACTCAGGTCCTTGAATTGGCACATTAAGCATGTGTGGTTGTGGTGGTTTTGGCAGAAGCATTACATGCAGGAAAGGGAAATCCATAACCAGAATAAATATCTACTATAGTAAGACCAAAATGTGTTTTCCATAAAGGAAGGGGTCCAATGTAGTCAACCTGCCACCAGGTTGTTGGCTGGTCACCTCGATGTATGGTGCCATATCTGGAACTCAGTGTTGATCTCTGTTTTTGGCAGATGTGGCATTCAGCAGTAACTGTAGCCAAATCAGCCTTGGTGAGTGAAAGTCCATGTTGTTAAGCCCAAGTATAACCCCTATGCCCAATGCTCATGTGCCCATTGAGCAATGACAGGGATGGCTGGAGAAAGAGGCTGACTGTCCATTTGATTGTTGAACTTCTTATTAGCTGAAGTCACCTTTTGGTGAGCATTTACATAAGACACAAACGTTTTCACATCCTCTGCCTATTTGCAGATATGTATCCACATACTTCTTGCTCAGATAGATGTCTTTCTCACCAACTTTCCAATCATGATCTTTCCAAGTCCCTGACCATCCAGCCAATCCATTGGCTACAGCCCATGAGTTAGTGAATAAGTGTACAACTGGCCATTCCTTCTTCCAAAAACAAACTGTAATACCATGTGTACTGCCCAAAGTTCTGCCCACTGTGAAGATCTTCCTTTACCTATATCTTTCAGGGTTGTCCTGGAAAGGGCTTGGAATGCTTATTTCTGGGTGGTGCCTATATAACATGCAGAACTATCAATAAACCAGGTTCTAGTCTTCTCTTCGTCAGTCAACCAATCATAGGGAACACCTCATGAGGACATATGTGGATACTTAGCAGCAGACTGTATTGTAACAGGAGTAGAAACCACAGGCATTTGGGCAACTTCTTTATGTAACTTGCTTGTGCCTTCAAGACCTGCTTGGGCCCAATTGAGTATATAGTACTTCCATTTTTTAATAGACTGATGCTTTGTGTGTCCTACTTTATGGCTTAGCAGGTCCTATAACATCCAGGTCAAATTGTAACTTGGTGTCCTCTTATCAGATGTTCAGTTTCCACTAAGGCCCAATCGCAGGCCAAGAGAGCTGTTTCCAAAGGGAGAATAGTTGTCTGCAGATGATGATAGAGCTTTGCTCCAAAATCCCAGAGGTCTCTTTTGTGATTCACCTATAGCAGCCTGTTAAAAGCTCCAAATACCATGGAGTGGAGTCAACCAGAGCCTAGAGGGCAAAGCAGGAGAAGTGACCCAAATTCTTCTGAGAAGTAGAGAAGATCATGTGTGGATCCCAGACACTGGAACAAGAAACTGTAATGATGAAGTTGCTTTGAAGACCTCAAGATATTAGAGATGCCAGGGCCAAGAAATGCTTGCTGAGGAAAGATTCCAACAGGGAGTGGAACTAGCCCAGGAGGAAGAAGTTTGCTGTAGTCAACAAAGATAAGATTAGTTGGAGATATAGAGTGCTTTTATATCAGACCTGGAGATGCAGAGTTTGGAGTTTGCCCAACTGAAGTTTGTTTTTTCTTTGGTCTAGTATTTCTTCACTATGATATTTTGGAGTGGTATTGTATATTCTGTGATATTGGAAGTATGTGATCTACTTTTTGATTTCAACTTATAGGAGATTACAGTTAAGTGATTGAATGAATCTCAGAAAAGAGTTTGAACTTGGAATTTTTAACATTGTTGAGACTGCTATAGACTATGGGGACTTTTGAAGTTGGACTGAATGTATTATGCATTATGCTATGATCCCCATAGACTCGTGTGTTTGAACAAGCCTGTAAGGCCAGGGAGTTAAGTGTGGTGGTTTGAATGCACTTGAACCAGGAAGTAGCACTATTAGGAGGTGTGGCCTTATTGGAGTAGGCCTGGTCTTGTTGAAGGAAGTGTGTCACTATGGGTGTGGGTTTTAAATGTTGTCCTTTGGAAGAGTTTCCTTTCATTGTGTCTGTTTACAATAATGGAAATCCTAACTAAGAAAGTATGTTACTTTACTGACTGAACAATCTCCTATGACCTCATATTAATCTTTTAAAAATTAGCAAACAAGGTATACTGGCTGGTTTTGTGTCAACTAGACACAAGCTGGAGTTATCACAGAGAAAAGAGCCTCAGTTGAGAAAATGCCTCCATGAGATCCAGTTGTAAGACATTTTCACTACTAGTGATCAAGGGAAGAGGGTTCAGCCCACTGTGGGTGCCATCCCTGGGCTGGTAGACATGGGTTCTGTAAGAAAACAGGCTGAGCAAGCCAGGGGAAGCAAGCCTGTAAGTAACATCCCTCCATGGCCTCTGCATCAGCTCCTGCTTCCTGACCTGCTTGAGTTCCAGTCCTAACTATCTTTGGTGATGAACAGCAATGTGGAAGTGTAAGCTGATTAACCCTTTCCTCCCCAACTTGCTTCTTGCTCATGATATTTGTGCAGGAATAGATACCCTGACTAAGACACAAGGTAATTGTGTCCTTTTTTATACAAACTTTACTGTTGATCTTCCATGTCCACTTCTCTCCCTTAGCCAGAACTAGGTCACTCTCCTCTCCTCAGTAGTGCCTCCTCTCATTTTACATCTCTCGTGTTCACTTTCTTCATCTTAGAGCTTCTTTACCCCTCTGATGTCTCTTTTCTTATTCCCTGATGCCCCCCCATACATACATACATATATACAAATTAAATATAAGGTCCACATGTAAGAGAAGATGTGTCCTTTTCTAGATTGTTTTGCTTAATATAGTAACTTCTCATTTCAACAATTGCCATTTAGATGTCATGATTTTATTTTTCTTAATGGCTGGAAAAATTATAATTACACACATACATTTTCATTATCTGTTGATGAGCATCTAAGCATGTGCAGATACCTTTTGTGTAGACTCACACTTTCTTTTCACATAATTTGGTGTAGTTAAATCACAAGGTGGTTCTATTTCTAACTTGTGTGCCTGTGTACATCTGTGCATACACGTGAGGCTGGGGGAAACATTAGGAGTCTCAACTGCACTCTGCCTTATTTGCTGTGTATTTGGGCTCAGGTTCTCACTGTGTGGAGCAAGCACTCTATCTACTGAGCCCTTCACAGGTCTTCTTCTTAGTTGTTTTGAGAAACTTGCATACTGATTCATATAGTAGCTACAGCAGTTTATACTCCTACCAGCAGTGAAGGAGCACTCCTTTTTCCCCAAATCTCACCAGAATGTATAGTCATTTCTTTCTTAATGTTAGCCATTCTGACTTGGACCTTATTAACATTTTCCTGATGGCTAAGAATATTTAACATATTTTAGAATATTTATTGACCAATATTAAAAATTGAATATTTTTTCTGTCTTTTGAGAACTGTTTACTCAGTTCATTAGCTTATTTATTGATTGGAGTCCCCCCCCCATGTGTATGTGTGTGTGTGTGTGTGTGTGTGTGTGTGTGTGTGTGTGTTTTAGTTTTTATTTTTTTTGTAGATCTTTGAGAAGTATTAGTTGAGCTGTTCTGCCTCTATTTAAATTGTTTTGATTCTCAATGTGCTTGGTACAGTATCATGCACCTGTCATTTGGGTTCTGATACAAGAGGTTCAGGTGAGTTTAAAGGCTTGGGGCCAACCTTGGCAATATAGCAAGATCCTATCTCTGAAAAGATAGCAGGAAGTAGACAGAGACTGAGGTTTTTAGTTAGACCTATATAGACATTATTGCTGTTTATTTACGTGGTCAGAGTCTGGGGGAGGAACAGGATAAAGTGAAATATCTGAGTTGTGGTTTATAAAGTATTATATTTGGGATACTTATGAAGAGATGCAAGAGGAAATAATAAATATACAGTTGTATATAAGTCTAGAATGTTTGGTATAGTGTATAATGGGACTAGAGGTATACTTTATGAGTCTTTGGAATGTGTGTGTGTGTGTGTGTGCGCGTGTGTGCGCGCACACACGCACTCTGTGACAAAATTTCCTAGGGAGATGCAGCATACATGTCTACTCACCCCAGATAGGGAACCCATGACAAACCAAAGTAAAAATACCACCAAATTCCAATTTGGTGAACCAATGAATTTTATTGGGGTTGCTTTCAGGAATATGGGTGAAGGTTTATGTACAGGAACAAAAATGACTCAAAGACAGCTGCATCACAAACGGCCACCCCACATCAGGGACAGATCAGAAAATTCTGGAACTCAACAGACCAGAGAGTATCCTTTCTAAGTGGCTCTGATCTAAGACTATTTATTGGAGGGAGGTCCACTGGTTTCTGCTTTCTGATTCCTCCAGGAAACTGATCTAGCCACAGAGTCTTCTTTGCAGTTTAGCTTTGTTTAGTTAGGAGGGATTCTCAGGTTTTATTGTCTACCTTTGGGGTGAGGGCTAGTAAATACAGTCAGTTTTAGGGACTTCCTGAAGCAATTTTTAGTTGTTTACCTTTCTGCTTAAGGAACTTCTCTGCAGGGTGGACTGTTTAAATCTCAGAGGAAACTGTTACATGATGATATAAAGTTACTTTCACTGGGTGCTGGAATTGTCTATCAACTTAAAAAGGAGACATTAAAGCCTGAGGCAGCATGCCAAAGCTTCCATGTGGAAAAGATAAGGTGAGTAGTGGAATTTCAAGAAGGAGCAGATGTTGCAGTAACTCTGAGCAGCTTTTAGAAGTTAACATAGTTGTACTTTTGAGGTCCCAGGATACTTCTCGGCATGTTCCCAACCAGTGAGGTAAGCCAAACATGACAAGAAAAAGTCACTGAAAAAGCCTCTAAACTTCATAAATCTTGCTGTATAGATACGACTGACCAATTTATCTGCCATCCTTTATTACTCTGTATCTCCGTCCAGCTTTGTTTGCTGATGGATACTAAATATTTCATTATGTGTTTTTTGTCTGCCATAGCAGTCACAAGTTCCATGAAGCCAAAGATGTATTCCTGCCACATACACTATCTCCCAATCTTTTAGGACCTAGTAGTTGATTGTAGTTCATTGAGTACTTGAAGAAAGTACGATGGCTTATTGTCGCTGCGCAGCCCCGTATCTTCTGGGAAGGTTCTCCACCACAGGAAATAGTTACAGTGAAGGGTAAAGAAGTCTTGGTATAAAGAGTGTGTGTGTTTGTGTAGCAAAATTAGTGACTTGTCAAAGAAACTAGTGTTTTGTTCAAGGGAGAGAAGGGGGAAGTGTATACACACTGTGTTCTTGGGAGGGCATGAAAACATGGGTGTAATACATCAGTAATTAGCCTTCCAAATCCTTCTTCCATTGGGACAAGGAAAAAGCACATATGGTGGACGCAGGGAAGTTGAGAGAGTCAGTTGTCTTTTGCCCAAGTTATTTAGTTGAGTAATGCCTAAAGAGATCTTATTCAGATATTATTATGTAAATAAACTAGCAGCTGGCAATGGCAATGTCATAGTACGGCATAAAGTTATGACATGATTTCCTTTTTTTTTTTTTTTTTTTTTTTTGGAGTGTTTTGCAATGTCTTACATCAAGTTTCCTATTTAAGTTTATGCTTTATAAACTGGATGAGAAGATCATAAGGATCGATACACTCTGGGGGAACACCTCTAGAGCCTGTGAGTCTAGACAAAAAAAAAAACTTCAGGTAAGTAGGAGAAAAGAAAACTACTGAGGGAGATGGAGTGAAGTCAGCAGTTTCTCTTCAGCACCTGTAGCGTCTGAGGGGATGGGCTACCTCTGAGAGATGAGAGGCTTGAGTATCGCACACAAGGTCTTAGTTCAATCTCCAGTACAGGAGAAGGAAAAGGGGGGGGGGAAGGAGGAGGAATGGGGAGTCTCCTGAGTATAGATTTCTTAGCATTGCTATTAAGATGAGCAAGCTAAATTTTGTTTCATGATTGATCACAGATATCCTAAATCACTAAGTAACACAAAACGATAAGATCTCACAGTGAATGATGTCGAGTATTTCCTATGCACTATATCAGAATTTTGCACAAGTCATCATCTTCTTTCATCTGTGTAAGTAGACAAACATTAGATTTTGTGTTTTATAGCAGAGGACAATGGCACATGGAGAGGGGTGGAGTATCTTTCCCTAGATCACTGTCAGCCAGTGCCAAAATCACTAGACTCATGGCTGCTTGACTCCATAGGTCTCTCTACCCTCTGGCAAATGTTATTCCAACAACTAGTTTAATATAGAGTAAAGGGAATTTGGTAGCATAGCATGAAGTCAGAAGCATTTGTGCTGAATGGTTTTACTTACTTGCTCACAGTAGTGCACAATTGTCTTTGTAGTCCTTTGCCTGAAATCAATTTCTACTGATATGTGATTTATACAAACGTGTGTGTGTGTGTGTGTGTGTGGTTTTGTGTAATGTTGGTATTTTCCTCAGTTACCTCCATCCAGTCTTTTGAGATCCATCTTGTACTATATCTGAAGCCAACGCAGGTGAACCACCAACAAGCCACAGAGGCTCTTCTCACCCTATTCCTCCAGCTCTAGAATTACAGATGCTGTATGCTATGATGTCCAGTTTTTACATAGGTGTGGAGAACCTAATTCAGGGTCTTAGGCTTTGTAATAAGCTCTTTACCCACAGAAACACCTCCCCAGACCTGCAACTAATTGTGAATAAACTGAACTTTTGTTTCAGTGTTGAAGATTGAACCTAGGCCTCATGCATTCTATCTAGGCAAATGGTCGACCACTGAGATCATCAGACTCCTTTTTAGGACTAAAGCGTAATCCCTGCCTCACATGACTGAAAGGCCTCTGTTAGCGCCTTTACATTTGGGAGTAAAGCTACTGTGTAGCATATGGACTGGGGTTAGGTTGTATTTCAGCAGCAGCTTGTGAGATAGACTCTAACATGATGGTTTAATCTACATCTACAGTTTAAATCAACTTTGGAAAGGATTGTTGCATGAAGTCTGACCTTACGCCTTGTAGACGCCGGTGTGGGGAGGGAAAATAATTACCTTGCAAGGCCATGTCAGGTAATGTCCATTTCTTCGCAGCATGTGAGATAAAATGCAGCTCTTACTGTTCTCCTTGCCAAATGAAACCTCATAACCACAAAGCTATTTTTAACTTGTTAGTTTTCATCTTTAGCATAGGATATCTAAATTAAAGCTATTGTTTCATTCATTCATCTTGGTGTGTGTGGTTTTGAGA
Source organism: Micromys minutus (assembly GCF_963924665.1). Taxonomy (NCBI): domain Eukaryota; kingdom Metazoa; phylum Chordata; class Mammalia; order Rodentia; family Muridae; genus Micromys; species Micromys minutus. Next base: position 4,267,903 of record NC_137981.1, on the reverse strand, counting down.
AAGGGTGCTAATGTAACTTAGGCTGGACAAGAACTCGGTATGTAGCTAAAGATGCCCTTGAACTCTGCAGCCACCACTTTCTCCCAAGAGCTAGGATTATCCTCCACGACACTCAACTTGAACCTTTGTCTTTAGTCCCATCTTTGAGTCAGGAGTGGCCATCAGTGTTCCTAAATCTCACTGAAGTGTCACGTTTGGTGTGTAAAAAGGTGGAGTTTAGTGTGGTGTCCCCGCCCCTATTCTCAGTAACAGAAATGAAGCTTCTTTGTCTAGATACTCTGTGCAGCCAAAGCCATGGAGTTGTACAATTGATTTTACTCTTTCTGGTCATAACGTCGCACTTAATGTGTCATCTTGGTTGACTCCGAAGAAGTTAAGAATGTGGGAAGACGCTGAGCTCTGGCTGGTAGAACGTGGGTGACGGGGGTCACGCTAAATGATTCTCCTGCTGCTCTTGGTTGTTGGTTTGCCCACCTGAGAGAGGAAATGGCCCTGGAATTCTCACTGCATATTTCAGAGATGCCTGCTCAGCAGATCTGGAAGGGGTGATGATTGCTGTGGGAGTCTGAGGTTGCCGGCACACAACCCACAGTGTTCAAAAGCCACTTGGGATCTGAATGCAGTACCTTTATATTTTTAAATGTAGGTAACTAATGTGAGGTCATAACAAATCAGAGGCCAATTAAAATATATCTGTTGCCTGACCAGGATCTATATTGACTATTGACTTATGATCCTCTGACACAGAACATTAGCGTCACTGAGGGTAAAACTTGGAAGAGATTCATTTTTGAGTGACACACACACACACACACACACACACACACACACACACACACACTGGAATGGAGAACTAAAAACCTCTGTACTGATCTGGAATGGTTAGAATTCTCCATACGCACTTATTCTGATCCTATGTTTACTTCACGATTCTACAAATGTGCTGCTGTCAGTTAGGGAACCACCCTTCATCCAGACAGTAGGCTGAGAGAAAAGTTACTCCCACTGTGCTGGAGATCTTGGCGGGAGAATGTCAACAAAGCGGCATGGCAAGTGCATAAAGGTGATTATTAACTTTCACTTACTGCAGTTGACACAGAGCTGCTGAGTGCTAACGTGACCTATGAGGGGTAGGAGGACTTCATCCCATAGAAATGCTCAATACTAACAAGTACATCAAAAACCATACTTTATTTTATGTATAGCAATACAATTTACATATTAAATAACACTATAATAGAATGATTTGATATAGTTTTAAACAGAAGGAAAAAGGGAAAAATTTCAGGTTATAAAACCCCTCCCCCCCACGGAACAAATCTTAAAAAAAAAATCACTTTTTCAAAAGTGGGTCAATGTGACAAATGTCTTCAGTGACTGGTCATGTCTAATTGCTATTGCACTAATGGCAAATGGAATTAAAAAGAACACCCAGCTTCACAATCACTACCTCAAAGGAAGAACACATGGATTCTTTTGGAATGCAAAGATGGTTCTGGTTCTTGTTACTTCAATACACAGAAGTTCACATATCCACCACGGGGGAAAAACAACAACAAAAGGAACTATGACATAGTTGAAACTAGAAAAAAATTAGCTTTATATGAAAATATAAAATTCTATGATTATATACCATAGATACAAAGCTCCCAGAAGATGCTTACTTGAGCAACCAAATATTTACAGGTTTCATGTTTTAGCTGTTTGAAAATGAAGTGAAGCATGAGCCGACATGAAGGTGGGTTCTTTAGAAACAATGGCTGCTTGCTAGTCTCAAATGTCCTAACAAAAAAGGAGTCACTACCCCAAATGTTGGAGAGTTACACTTTATAAAATTGACTGTCTCCTTTTCTGGAGATGTTTATTCCTTAAAACTCAAGATATTTTTTCTTGAAATTAATTATCCTCTGTAGAAAATGCTTCCTTTTGCAAATATTTAACAAAAATACTAAAAACATTTTAACAGCTAAGACAAAAGTAGAGGCCAAATGTCATTATAATTTCTTTTATTTTTTTTCATGCCTTCTTTCTAGGGATAAATAAAGCCAATGCTGTGTGTTAAGTGGGGGTTAAGGAAACATACAAAGGGCTACATGGATTACAGCTGTTATAGAGGAAAAAAGCAAGCATTCCCTTCATAGAAAAATTTACTGGCACCGTTTGAACAGAAACTTTCAAACATTGGGGTTGAGAATGCATTCTCCAGCCTAATGGCAAAAGCTTTCAGAACTACATTTTGATTACTTTTTCTTAAATTATGATGAGTTTGGGTTTTTAATATTTTTTTTTTTTGCTTAGAATTAGTAATGTGTATCTTTGGTAAAGTGGTATCTATATTTTAATTTTAAATATAGTATATTTGAGAAAAGGTCATGAGAAGGCAGTTGTGCTGTGTCACTATAGAACATTACAGTTTCTCACTGGCTTCACTGTCACCCTGTGGTAACTACTACCGATCAGACCTTCAACACCAGGACCCTTTTTCCACCGTGAACACTATAACTTTCTTTTTTTTTCCTTTTTCCTTTGCTGGACTTTTCTATTTGACACGGGTTCTCAAAGCTCACATAAACTTTAGGAAAATCGTCCAATTAAACTGTATGTATTCTTGAAACTCAGAAGGTAACTTATATTTAAAAAAAGTCAAAGATGATATTATGGTTTGAGGTACTAGAAACTTTTTGGGTGTCTCTAAAATATCTGTGGTGTCCATCTGATCTGATTATAAGAATTCAGCTTGGTTTGTTTGTGTATTTCATTTCCCTGGAGGTAAATTCATACAAACGGTATATCTCATGAGCTTTCACATTAGCTTTAGCAATAGTTATATCCTTCCCCTTGACTGTTAATAGTACTAACCTTATTGTGTACTTCAGCCATGTGCTTATGTCTCAAAGAAAACAACATCTTTGTAACTCTTTGCCTCTGGAAAGATGCAAAAATATTTTTGCCAATAGCAAAGAATAGTGGTGAACATGAGGACTGAGGTCAGCTGAAGGGAACTATTATCCTTAGTAAAGGGCATGTGGACCACTTTGGCAAAATGGGCACATAGCAACTGCACATAGTCCAGTAGGCTGGCATCTGCAGGGATAGCTCAAGCCTGCTGTAGACATGTAGGCTGTCCACAGGAAGCTTCTAACCTACCTTGATTATATTTCTGCTCTAATTCTTTTATCCCTTCTCCCCTCCTTCTTCTCTCACGTAAGAGAGAGTCCCAGAACTGTAGAGAGTCTGCAATTCCATGAATTGAATCCTGTGTAAACAGCATAGAAAGTAATACTTGCCATTTTCTTCTAATCAATGTTACTGTTACTAAGAGACAACCCAGATACTGTGAACTCGAATGTTAATTCTGAATGGCAGAGCTACCAAGCATCTAATTGAAAAGCATTAGTTAATATCAGATCTGTGCACAGCAAGAACCACTTGATTGACTAGGAAGCCCTAGGTCTTACCACAATCTGAAACCTTTTCCTTCCTTATTTCCCTCAGCCTCAAAGAGTTAAGTTTCTTATGGTCAGTCCTTTGTATTGTGCAGAGGTGACCCGTCTGGCGGGGCTAGTAAATAGTTAGTAAATCCATCTAGCGCAGACACTTTCACAGACTCAGCTCAGTTCAGCTGCTCATCATTTTTGAAACCCCAGTTCTGTGTGCACACACTATCTTCATGGACCCCTACTGGCCCACGCACCAAAACCCCTGGACATGGCCTGAGACTCTCTCCTTAGCAGCTCTGGTTCTCCAGAACTTCTGTGACTAGTTCCAGATAAACAACTCAAGAACGACAAAGCCTCATTCACACTGCGATGCTGCCTTCCTCCCCATAAAGCTTTCTGGCATAAAGAGGAAACCAATCTTGGGGTATGATTTCAAGTCTACCAGAAGCTGGTTTTAAAAGGGAAGCAGGAAAAGGAAGGTGCAGATCCTGATTAATAGCTTAGTGGTTTTGTTTTGTTTTAAACAAACTCAAATGAAAAATTTTAATAATGCTTTCAGGTTGCCCAATGTACTATGTGTAAAAGCAGCTCCAGAGGCTGGATTCTGGGCTTCCTAATGACGATTGCCATCTTTTAGGCTTGTACATCTGCTTGTAAACATCCACAACTCCTCTCTTACAACCCAGTCTGAAATGGAGATGCCATCTTTCATTCAAAAACTAGATTTCTCTTTAAGATTCCTATTTCTTTCTCAAAGTAAGTTTGGTTCATACATAGGGATTGAGTCCCAAATATATTTTCAATTCAATCTTAAGTAGAGTATGGATGTCATTAAGAGATTTATTATGAAAGATTTGGCAAAAAAAAAAAAAAAAAAAAAAAAAAAAAAAAAAAAGAACGCTGTCTATAGGTAGTGTTTGTTAGATTTCTATAGTAGTTAGTAGGAACTTTTCAAAGATTACATTTAAATTCCAATACCTATTTTGTTGTTGTAGCTACTATGGTACTATTTACCAAAAAGTCATAGTGGGATTAACTAAAGAGTGTCATAAGTAAATTGTGTAAACTAGGGCCATCTTCCCATTGTAAAAGACAGCCCTGATTTTAGGTTGTAGCTACTTCAGAGAGTCAAAATGGAAATAACACACACTGTCCACATAGCTACTGTGAAATCTGTAATACAGAATGACTCTTTATTTTGACACATTTCAACTGTGAATATAACTTGGTAACTAATAAGAGATGTTCACACAAAGTAACTCTTAAGCCCTCTTAACTTCTTAGTGGATTCTTTAACCATTACAAATGGAACTGATGTTAACAGACCTTAAAGACTCCCAGTAACCTGCTGTTCTGCGAAAGGAAACAATGCCCATCCACTCCATTAAAACAGAAGGCAGATAATATTGAACAGTGCCTAAAAAACAGAAAAGAAGTGTTGCCTGCTGGGAAACTGCAGTTGCTTCAGAATAACAAAACTGCGATTCACTGTCATAACAAAGACCTTCACTGCACGGAACTAAAAAACAGCATGGATGTGGTCATGGAATGTCACATCAGGGTTTCTGTAGTATTCAATTATAGGCAGTAACACTGATCATATAGTGCAAACTAGGTAAAGTTGCGTTTCACTGTGCGAGATGAGGAACAGGCGCAGATGCTCAGTAGGATACCATTAAGACAGAAAATGGCAAAAAATAAATATCAAAACTTTTATCAGTGTAAAAAAGTAACTGGGTTATTGTATAACCTAGAGTCTGGCAAAAAAGGCCTCAAAAAAGTTCTGTCTTTACAAGTCTCACAGGTTTACAAATGAAGTGCCCTTCCACGGGTCCAGTCACACCAGCGACTCCATGCTCTCCGCAGGGTCTGATTCCTCTGCCGTTAGCACAGCACCGTTTTTGTCCCCTGTCATAGGACCATTTCCATTTTCTCTAGTGCTGACCAAGCTGAGCATTGCTTTGTAGACAAACTGGTATTGTTCCTGAAAAACCAGAGGAGAGAGTGGGTTAGGCATTGTATCCAAGATGGAAAGACTGCTCAAAAAACAAACAAACAAAAAAAAAAAAACCAAAAAAAAAAAAAAAAAAACAAACAAAACACCCCCAAAGAGACAAGAAGAGCAGAAACCTCATCTAAGAAACTTTAAAAGCGACCACTGGAATCCTTAACTACTAAGCTAGCTCTGCTGTCTGTATGTCCTGCCTGTCCCTGTTTCGGTGCTGGTGGCTCGTGAAGGTAAGAGGAGCCCTCATTTTGTAACTGGACCACACACTGCTATTAAGCAGAGTGTTTTTCTTTTCCTTTTATCTACAACATTACTTATATTTTGGGCTAGACAATTCTGTGTATGCAAGGGCTGTCTGTGCATGGCAGGGTGTTTACCTGTAGCCTTGGCCGTTATGCACTGAATGCCAGAGAACATCTGTCCAGTTGTGAAACTCAGATACTGCCGGTGCCACACTAGTTAAGAACCCCAGGTCTAGAGTACAAATCTGGGCATCAGCTGATGCTGTAGATTTGATACATACACAAACAAACCACTTACAATGTCTGTGAATACTCCAGGTCTCATAAGATTGATCATTTTTGCCACCTGGAATACATCCACAGCATTTTCATTCTCCAGCTGCTGGGACAAGGTGGTAAGAGCACACAGCATTCCTGCAGAAACTGCTCCATACCTGGGGAAGAGAAAGAAGTGATGCTAGGTTAATAAATGGGGTGCATGCAGCAGACAGAAATTACCACCTCACACTTCCTTAGGATCCATACCTGGGGAAGAGAAAGAAGTGATGCTAGATTAATAAATGGGGTACATGCAGCAGACAGAAATTACCACCTCACACTTCCTTAGGAACTAGGTAGGCTGCGCTGGTGTCTATTCCAGAACAGAATGAATTCAACGTTAGACAAGGGGAGGGATTCGAAGTTTACATATGGGGAAAGGCTGGAAGAAGCTGGAAGGTGACCCCAGGGACAGATCAACAGTCTCAACTAACCAGGACCCCAGAGATCTCTTAAATACTGAGCCACCAACCAGGCAGCATACGTTAGCTGGTCCAAGGCCCCCCCAACATATATACAAGCAGAGGACTGCCTGGCCTGGCCTTAGTGAGATAAGACAGGCCTAACCCTTGAGAGACTTGAGGCCCTAGGGAGTGAGGGAGCCTGGTGTGGGGGTGGGTGGTATGAGGAATTGTGGGAGAGTGAACCAGGAGGGGGTAATAACTGTAAAAAAATAAGTAATAAAAATTTTATAGTTCATAAAAAGGGCATTTTTAAAATATAAAATCTGCGAAACTGTTCTAATAGAACAGAAGCTTAGCTCGATATCTAATCAGAAACAAAAGGTTCAAAAACAGACTTGGAAATGTTACAAATTTGGTGTTGGATAACCTACCTGTGAAGATTATGTGCAGGTAGTATTACACAGATATTGTAATACACAGGTATTGTGAGGCACAGGTATTGTGGTGCACAGGTATTGTGAGGCACAGGTATTACAATAGGTGGGAGAAAAAGAAAGCCAACTCAATATGAGAACCTTGACTTTTTCCTATCACATAAATAGCGCTACAGGGCCCACATTGTCCAATGTTCTTAGACATATAAAATGTCCATTCTGTTGCAACCCTAGCCTTTAATAGCTGAGCCTTCTCTCCAACCCTCAGGCAGAGAAACTGAATGATGTTTTAGCTAACCACAGGCACATTTATGTTGTTCCTATAAGATTCCAATGCAGCTGTGAACTCCTATCACCAGTGACATAACACAGAAGCATCCCAGGGTGGCAGTGTCTGTGGTAATGCTGGTTTCAACAGGTCTCCTTGCAGCATGTAAGAGGTGGCGCACCCACACCATGGCATTGTATACAACAGGATCACCAAATGGCGAATTTGTAAGAACTTACGGGTTTTGTTATGTATAAATACATGTGGCTCAAAACAAGTCAGAAGTTCTCAAACTAACTTTGAGTTACATTTTAAGTTTCAAAGATACAGCCAGGTAGCCCTCCTTCAAACTGATTGCTAGCTGATCAGATACTAATTTCTCCTAGTTTTAAAGTGTAAAAGCCTTTGAGAGGCTGATGACTCATGGGTGTGAAGGGAGTTCGACCATCTGTATTTACTCTTCTGAGCTTCTTTCAGTAATAAACTCTGGGGAACATCTGTTAGGTTTGTTGCTCTCAAATGGTTTTATGAATGCTTTTCTAGTGTTGCTAGTACATGTTTTAAAGTGCCCCCCCTTCTCCAGTGTTTATAAACATTGCTTATGATTATTTTGTTTCCCTGGAATACAGAGCTTTCTAACGATTTACATCTAAATGATGTAAATCAAGGTTACCTTTGATTTGCGGGATGCTGTCTGCAGCCCAGCGTTGTTTTTAAAGATTTTCTTTCATAGCTTCTAATCTGTTTTTGTCATGTTTCAAGAACAGGTTATAAATGTGCACTGCTGCTCTAAGTCCTGAACCCACACCCTGCACATTTTCATTGCGTATTCTTCTCAGAACACCCGTAAACTGCTCCACTCTGGCCCATTCTATAAGGGTTTGGAACCAGACTATAAAGGAACAAAAGATGGTATTAGGATGTTTATGACCCTGAATGTTATACAGATGACAAGGAAAGATTTCTTCCCAGTTTTTCAGTTCTCCCTCACAACACGTCGCCTCTTCTCCGTTTATTCAGCGTGACTGGGTTCCAGCGTTTCCTTTCTGTCCTCACACACTATGTTTGGTTAATTCCTAAGTTCATGGAGTCTCTGTTGCTCTTCCAAATGGTCTCTTCTTGTGGCGCTCACTGTCTGTTTGCCTTCAGTTAATGTATAGAGAACCAAATGGTGTTGACTTGGTGAACTTGGACACAGGTACACGGCACAACTCTTGAGACTCTAGTAATCTGTAGATTCTCTGGGCAGTGGACATAAGATGTGAGTGCTGCCTCTTTATGATTTATTCTCCTTGTGTTTCCTGCCTCTGTCAAACTTGGGATTGTGCAATGTGCCAACACTGGATGCAGGCAGGCTCTTTATGGTCAAGTTACTAAAGATCTAAATAAAAAAATGAAAGCATGTGCCACAGGCTTCTTGTAAATGGTATCTGGCTAAGGATGGCAGCTTGTTTTCTTTGCTGAAGCCATTGGAGGGGGTATGAATGGATGCTAGTTTATTCCATTATCTATTATGGACGTTTTCTGATTTTTATCTCTCTTGACTATTTTTTAATTCCGCCAAAAATGTCCTGACTTGATCCATACATTTGATGCTAGTGAGTAGATTGCCGGATAAAGCATATTTTCTCACAATGTGCAGCTTTACTAGATTTTGTTGGACAGTATTTTACTCCTGATTTTTAAAATGTATAGGACCAGCCTGTACATTGCAATTCTGGTGCTAGCCTTCTCTGTTTAAATTGTCCCCTCCTTCACTGTCTCTCTATTTCTGTTATTGTTACAGCATGGCTCAGAGAGAGCTTTGGGGCCCAGGTCCTTGGAGAGCTGTCTTTCTTCCTCACTTCCTAGTAATCACTACTGTGTGCTGTGTTCTCTTCTAGATAACCACTGCACTGTTTGGTTTTGAGTCAACTTGACACAAGCTGGAGTTATCACAGAGAAAGGAGCAGCAGTTGAGGAAATGCCTCCATGAGATCCAGCTGTAAGGCATTTTTTCAACTAGTGATCAAGGAGGTAGGGCCCAGCCCATTGTGGGTGGTGCCATTCCTAGGCTGGTAGAACTGGGTTCTATAAAAAAGCAGGCTGAGCAAGCCAGGGGAAGCAAGCCAGTAAGTAACATCCCTCCAGGTCCTCTGCATCAGCTCCTGCTTCCTGACCTGCTTGAGTTCCAGTCCTGACTTCCTTTGGTGATGAACAGCAGTGTGGAAGTGTAAGCTGAATAAACTCCTTTCCTCTACAACTTGCTTCTTGGTCATGATGTTTGTGCAGGAATAGAAACACTGACTAGGACAGGCACATACACTGAGTTACCCTTCCCAGTGAAATTATCCTGTTGTTGTCTTCACTTGATATCAGAGGCACATTCGGGTGTAGTGACCAGCCCCACAGTCTTACAGTGAGACTATGGGTAAACTTCAGTTGCAAACAGGTGTGGCTTAGAATAGGGACGGGCACAAATCATGTAAACACCACCGACTACCTATGTTTTGTAACATAAGATTATAAGAACACAGTCTCAAATACTCCGTTATTTCCCCTAAAATTTATTATTTCTGGCTTTTTATCAGAGAGCATATCAGCTATGATTCCACTACACAAATTAGTAGCTTATTGACAGTCTTCTTCTGTCTCTTCCTCAGATAACTTATTTATAATCATCTTAATGTAAGTAATTTATAAGAGGTAAGAACCTAGAAGAACAAACTTTAAGACATTTGAGAATTATTTGTTTAAGTAAACATGTAAAAGTTGAAGAGCCTTTTCTTTAATTTATACGCCTGTAACGGTTTCCTTCCTTACAGTTTCCATCAGCACTGCCCCGCCCTCCGCCCCGCCCCCTGCCCCGCCCTCAGGATAAGCTGGGACAGTAGAAACATGTCACCTCCCTGATTCCATGACTGCACCTTCTCTCAGGCCAGCCGTTCTTTATTGTTTTTGCTTCCTATCTTTGGCCCCCTTCATTCTTTTTGCTTTCATCTGTTGACTACCTGTATTTTAACAGTTTTATCTGTTTCCCCCCCTAGTTTTTAAAGCTGGGAGCCAAGGTTCTTTTAGAACTTCAACAGAGGCAGTTTGGGCTATGACTTCTGAGGGCACATGCAGTTTGAAAGTTAATGCTTTGGTCACTGCTAATTATTCTGCAGTTTCCATCTTGACTACCTCTTTATTTACAAATAACCTTAAACATGAGAATTTCAGTTTCCATTCATAGGCTCTAAACATATCTAACTATGGGTTTCTAATTTAATGCATTGTGACAAAGGGGTGTGGCTTTGTATCCAGTCTGCAGTGATTTATTGAAATTCAATTTTTGGTCATTGTATATGAATAAGTCATCATTTCCACAGACTCTTATGCAGCACCCATAAGTGCAGGTGTGTCTGCACAACACCAGGAAAAGCTCGGCTATTTAAGTCCTTTCCAAATGCTACTTTTCCAATGACTCTTGCCCAGTTAGTTCACTTTCAGAACTGGACCCGTCACTGTCTGAAACCTTTAGTTCATCTTTGGGTTCTGTGCACCGCCTCTTAGACCAACAAGAGATCTCATGTCTAGCCTCCGCTAGTTCTACGTCAGCCCCCTTCCTTCCACAGCCCACCTCTTTCATTTATAATAGCATAGCTTTGATTTTTTAATGTATTACTTTTGTTAACTGGCTTATAATATGTTTGTACTCATTCCATAAAAGACCCCATTGGCTCTGTAAATATATTATTTTAATACCTGCTATGACCGCTCTATTTTACTGTTTTTGTTTAGTCCTGTCTCGTTGCGCTGTCTTTGACAGATTCTCAGTTGTACTAGGTCAACCTTATTTTCACTGTATTTTTAAAAAGTCATCTGACTGACTTGGTTTTATGAAGGAAACAATTTAACCTTTACTTAACATGTTCCAGTGAAACCTCCCGATTTGTTTTTGCAGCTCTTCTTAATGATTAGCTCTAGCTGGGCAGGCAGGACAGTACCTAGCTAGCGGGGCAGGCGGTCATCTAGTGCGATGCCCACCGCCTGCTGCAGAGTGTGCTTTTAAGTGTGTGTGTGTGTGTGTGTGTGTGTGTGGGCATGTGTGCCTGCCTTTCTGTGCGCTGCCAACTCTACCACGGCCATTCTTAACTCATGTTGAGCATTTCAGTCTAGGACAGGTGACACATGACAGTAGTTGTAACACATAGCCTAGGCTATACCTGAGATGTTTGTACACGAGGAAAGAACCCATTTCCTAGAAGTGTGTGAGCATCAAGGCTTAAGAATGCCTAGGAACTAAAATCTATTGTACCTGCACATCTAACACTAGAATACAAGGAAGACTGAAGAAAATAAAGGCCGATCCTTTTAGAACTTTGTACACTGTGTGTGATTGAATAGTTGCCGAGTTCCATTCAGAATCACATGGACTGAAATTACTAACGCTACATCACACAAGAGTCGTGTACAAATCCACTGCTTTTGGAAGTTGGCTTGACATACTTTCTCTAGTTAAAAGTAATGCTGACTTAGCGCTGGGTTTTTGTTTGGTTTGTTTGTTTGTTTTTTGCCAGAGTATTTGGTCTTTGTTGATTCTAAAGTGGATGAAGAGCCATGTCTGGTATGCATATTATCTATGACCACAGAACTATTACACCAGCAAAGGAGAAAGGTAAATGTCAGCCCAGCTACAGACCCATCAATCTACAGTGGTGACCTGCTTACAAGATTGCTTATGCAACAGTGGCACAAAGCTTGTGGGAGTAACCAACCACTACCAGATTTAAGTTAAGGTCCACCCCATAGATGGAACTGATACCCAACAAGGCTTGGGTGGCCAGGAACCTAGGAGAAAACCAAGTACTACTGTTTGATTAAAGGAACTTAGCAATAAAATAATTCTGAAAGACATTCTGATATAGTCAAAGATCTGTGCCTTGCTCAACCATCATCAGAGAGGCTTCCTTCTGCCAATGAGAACAAATATAGAGACCCACAGGCAGACACTATAATGAGAGTGAGAGACCTTGAAACAGTCAGCTCTAATGCAGAGATCTCCATCAAATCTCTCCCCTCAGGGCTCAGGAAACCCTGTAGGAGAGGAAGCAAAAAGACTGTAAGAGTCGGAGAGAATTAAAGAAACCAAGGAAACAGGGCCTTACAAACACACCATGACGGAAAAGTACATACAAGCTTAGAGACACAGGCAGCACGCTCGGGGCCAACACAGGTCTACACCAGACAAGGTCCTGGAGTCGAGAGAAGTGGGTACATACTCCTTCCCTAACCCAGAAGCCAGTGCCAATACATACCTGCTTGTAAATGAAAACTTAGTTTTTTCAAAGGTAATCTCACTGCAGAAACAAACCACTCTTAAGGATAGGCCCGTGCCCAGCAGTAGACGGCCAAGAGAAAATAAACAGCATCTTTTGAGGTTCTTTGTCTCATAATGTTGTGTCAGGGGCATTTTTCTTTTCCTTTTTTCCCTTAAAGTTCCTTTGTGTGTGTTTTATTGCTTCTGGTTCTGTGTGTCTACGAGGGTACTATATGTACATCTCTGTGTCTCTATGTGTTTCTCTTTCTTTGTCTTCATTTCTTTTTTTAGTAAAAATAAAAAAAGGGGGGGGTATCATAGCTGGGAACAATGTCCAGAGTTACAGAGTGATCACTGTGAAGAAGGTAAAATTTCATTTATTAGTCAGTAGGATGGGAAAGAAATGCTGCTAAAAATAAAATTAGTTTATAGTCTGGTGTGGTATAATCCTAGTACTTGGGAGGCCAAGTCAGGAAGATTTCTGTGTCATATGGTATAGTATGGTTAGTCTGGACTTATATAATGAGACCTGTCTCAAACAATATCAGCCACAACATCATCAAAACCTATACGAACAAACAAATAAACAAACAAAAGGAAAAAGCCCCAAATTTAAGGTCAAATTAAAGTGTGGGGAGTGAATGGGAACAGAAAGCAGGAAAGGATTTTAATTAATTAGTTAATTGAAGCACAGTCTGAAAGAGAAAGAGGGAGCAAGAAGGTGGTGAGGAGTGGGGGCTGGGATGGACGTGGCTCTGGGCCTCAGGGACTCATCTCCTGTGTCTCTGTGGACTTGTTCACTCAGAGGAGCCCTGGTGGACTTCGGAGCTTAGACTTCTGGAAGCTCAGAGGCCAACATTTGCATGTTATGCTGGATCCCATAAATTGTGTGGCCGATTCTAGCTGACACTAAATATAAACCTATCCAGGTTCTAGGTAACTTTCTTCCTGTGTCTGCGTTCCTAAACACACAGTAAATATCCTAAAATTATTTTCTTGTGATTCTTAACAGTTATAACTTGTGGATGTCTCTGCAGCTGCTGGAGTAGAGAGCAGTCAATTGGTATTTACTACAGAATTTATCAGTCTAAAGTTTTTGTTATCAAGACCAAATTATAATAATAGCTAAATTTTTGTATACTTAGGAAATTTCAGGTGTTAGGACTTAAAACAGAAAATGTACAACAGAAACCTGCCTTCTATTAGTCTTGAGTGGTGGTTTTATAACATGTCAGGTAGCTCTGGAAATTTCTATATACTCATGACAGAGCATGAAAAAGGCAGATGGTCTTGTGATATATAGATATATTTGTAATATATGTTATAATATGTACATATATACTTGCACACACATATATTTAAAAACTTGACTTTTTTAATCTCCTGAAAAGGCCCTGGAGATACAACCCACAGGTTTCTCAGACCACACCTTGAGTATTATTAAATGAAATTAGCTTAGCTACACAGGAAACCAGCTGTCACTATTTGAGTAAAGCATCTGCAAAGATTACGCTGAAGACATCCGGGGCAGGAACAGACGTGAGCAGGTGAACACAGCATGCTGTGCATGATGCAAAGTAAGGTTGAGATGTGCCTGCATACTCTTTGTTGAAGGATAGAAATGCAATATTTCCCCTTCTTAAACATACTCTCTAGGAATACTGGGAGCTTGGCAACGGTTGACCAATTAAAATATAACCACAACCTTTTTGCACATGTTAGAAGTAACATGGAGTATTGCAAGCAGAGAAAAGGCAGTGGGCAGTGTTCCCTTTGCACTTTTGTGTGAGTCCCGTAAGAGCAGTACCTAAATCTAACACACAAGACCAGGAACTTACTCATCATGAACAATGGTGGGGCCATCCCGTGTTAAGGCCTCTTCCTTGATGACGTTGATCAGTTCAAAGGTACTGCTTATGGGGGCATCTGGGTTAGGCCATTTGGGACACTGAAAGTGCCGGACTTCTAGTACATAGTCATCCTGCAACCAACAAGACAGAATCACAGGTCTTCCTTAATTCCTATGTCTATAACCAAATGCCTGATGCCTGCTCCCTAGAAAACAAGTATCACAGGAAACTGAACAGTGTTGCGTTCCCAAATTACACAAGACCTACCTGTCATTAAAACACACCATACTTATCAACAGTAGGATATTTTTAATCAGGCAAACAACCAGCCCAAACCAAACCAAAACACCTGTAAGGGACAGTATGGCCCACTACCCAAACTTTGACTTAGAAAAGAGTATGAGGAGGCTGAGGCACCATTTAAACTGCTGGTTATCTCATCGTTTTCACAGCAAAGCAGCTATGATATGTGGAAACAGTGTCTTCTAAAGTGTCATCTTCATAACACATTACAAGGCTTTGTTTCCGATGTCAAAGCAAGCAGCCGTTCTCTCCTGTATTGAATATTATCCCCATATTCATGATAGGATAATACCTTTATCTTTAAGCCAGAAGACCTACTCAGCCAAAGACTGTTACATCTTATCTACCCTGGTGAAAAAAAAGCAAATACTTGAAGGAAGGAAACTGGAATGCATTTATTTAAAATGAAGTCTTATTCAAACAGTGGAGCCTGTCTCCAAGGTAGAGAAATCACTTTTTTATTACTTAGAAGAAGTTGATAAAGGGTCCAGGTTGGGCAGTCGTGGAGGAAGTGTGGCTTAAGTTACCTGTGTAGCTTCAAGGATGAAGTCATGGATGATAATTTGTTCTTCATTAGAGAGGCACAGCCTGTCTTTGCTGATAAGGGTGACAGTAAAGACCTCACAGTTCATGGATTCTTCACGACTTGGCCAGTACACAAACTCATCTTCTGCCTTTGGGAACCAAGAAAACCAATTATTTTACAGTGTAAGCAAATCTTTGTTTTCCAGTTTTCTTGCCAACTGACTCCTCCTGTCTGCATCTCCCCAGCCACTCAAGTCACCTGGGAAGTTGATGTTATTGACTTACTGACACCCCATGTAGCCATTTGCAATGTTAGTATAGCCTAGTGTAAAATGTACACTGACAATAGCATCTACATGACGTCTCTCCTGTGACCACCCAAGCTGCTTCTCCACAGAGCTGACAGGGGCTCTGACTTATAAGAGCAACAGGAATCAGGTAGAGTTATTCTGTTGTTGTTTCAAAGTTGCTTTCCTGTATACTTGATCAGGAAACGAAATGTTTTAAAAATAAATTTCACTGTGTATGTTTTAAATTAAATGCATATTACAAATAATAAAGTTTGCTACAGTCAACTAAATGAACATGTTATCACTTCACATAGTTTTTTTTTTTTTTTTTTTACTTTCGTGGCAATAGCTAAATATACTTTCCATAAATGCTAAGTATGGTGCAGTTTTTTACCTGTAGTTCTTAGATGGTATACGGTCTCTAGATTTATTAATTTTATATACATGCATGTGCTCTGTGTCCCTTGGCCTACTCCCTATTCCCACTTACCATCTTGTTCCCACATATCTCGGGATTTTTTTTTCTTAGTGAAGTTGTGGGATGTTTTCTTCCTATGTGTGGCTTACTTAACTCAGTGCAGTGCTCTCTACTGGTGACAAAACTAGATCTTGTTGTTTCTTAGGGCCAGGAAACATGCCATGAGTATTTACTTGGTTGCTGGTATATTTGGCTCTTATGTACAATGTTGCAGAAAATACTTAAGTGTAGAAATTTCACAGGGTGTTTATCTTATTTGGGGGGGGGGTATAAAGCCCAGCAGAGGGTTAGTGGTATTTTATATTTCTTTAGAAACTTTATTACTGTTTTTCAAGTGGTTGTATTAGTCAATAGTCCAGTGAGTAATGAGTTATCTTTCAATGTTTTTTAAAGATGGGGTGTTGCTATGTAGTCCTGAAATGCTACATACAGGGTTACAGCCATGTTTAGACCAAACCAGCAAGAGTTGTTATTCCTTCTCACCAACATCTGTCATTTGTTGACATGTTTTTTAAACAATAGCCACCCTAATTGATAGGTTGTGCTATTTTATGGGAGAAATAATAATTATACTGAGTACCTCTTCCCATACCTGCTAATCATTTCTGTCACACTTGAAGACATATTTTTGCTCACGTTTTAGAGTTCTTTATAAATTTTGGATGATAGAGGCTAGATATGGGATTCATACTATCTGTCTTGACAAATAAGGATGCTCTCAGAGATGTCCGTGAAGCATCTAAGTCACACTGCTACTGAGGAAGAAAGGGCTGCACCTCTCAGGGAGGAGGCAGTGCATAAGTAAGAAGGCCAGCTATCACACAGGGGCCTTTAACTGGTAGGTTACCCCAGTGGCGTCAGATTTCAAGAGGGGTGACAGAAATCATTCAGCTTTGAAGCAGGCGAACTTCATGTGCTCATCCATTTAAAGTTTAAAACTAGAAATGCAGGCTTGGCACTTGAATTCTATTCTTGAAAATTATGGCTTCCTGAGAAACAAGTTAATGGTAGAAGATTCTAAGAAATAGGATTATGATGATGTATGTGTTCCTCCTCCTTCCTTTCTCTAATGAGCTCAAATGAGAGACACCCATTTGCCCGAGGCATATAGGTTTTTATGAACATTTTACTGAGAGTGCCTATTTACACTTGTGGAAGTCAGGAGTAATGTTCATAACAAAGAAGGCTTTGTTTAAGCTTACACTGTTGCATTAGAAATGAGCCAGCCGTCCAATGAGACTTATCACCCTTTCAAGTTTCAATATAGATTATTGCCAAGTACGTTTTTATTTTTAAAGCTCAGCAGAAGGGGAAGCAGATTAGCAATTGGGTTTAGTCTATACAAAAGAAGCCTGGAACTGCCGTGAATTTAAGTATGCTTTGTTCAAGGAAGCGGAAGAATGACCCTGCAAACAGACTCCGGATATACCGTAAGATGGGCGGGACTCAGCATGATGCAGACAGTCATTTATCTAGCATTTGGTCTATTCCATGCTTCATGTCGCTGAGCCTTTATTTCCATAGTTTAAAAATGAGAACAATATGTATTCTCAATAGATATACTAGGAATAGTTTATGATTTAATTAGTTTAAATAAATCAAAGGCAGGAAAAAAACTATGTACATTGAATTTGGGAGCAATTACTCATCTTGAAACATTAAAATAATTAAGTTTCCCTTTCTTCCTCCCTTCCTTCCTTCTTTCCTTTCTGAGGCAGAAGCTCATTTAGCCTAGGATTAACTTGAACTTGATACAAAACCAAGGATGACCTTGAACTCCTGATTGTCCCATCTCTCCTTCCCAAGTGCTGAGATTACAGGCATATGTCACAACCAGTTTTATGTGCTATTGGGAATTGAACCCAGGGTTTCAGACATGCTAGGCGAACACTATCAAGTGAACTACAATCCCAACTTCAAGTACAACTTCTTAATTCAGCCAACTTTCTGGTCACAGGTAGGTGTGTGCATATGTGTATGCACATTTGTATATACACTGCATATGTGAGGTAGGGACATGCCATTTTGTAAGGCTTCTCCATTTCTGTTAAACTGTGATGAATCCCTTAACAGTGGTAATTTGGTTCCTAGAAGTAAAATAACTTACTTTTCTAGATTCTTGACCTTTGTGCTCCAGGTGCCTTAGTAATGGCCAACCTTGCAACCCCCAAAGGAAACTTTACCACCTTGCTACCTGCTCAGCCTCTAGGAGTAAGGCCCCTTTGTTTTCCCAACAAAGGCCCGAGGCATTTTAAACTGTCCATCTTTCCTTCTCACTGACACACTTTATTATTATTATTATATACTTTTTCAGATTGTGCCTTGATAAAACAGCGTGGGCTTTGATTTCCTATCTAGCTGATGATGACTTCCAATACTCGGTCCTGTTGTTTCTGCCTCCCAAGTTCTAGAGATTATCTAGATATAAGATTATCTAAATATAAAGGTAGTAGGAATATTGTTTTTAGAATGAGAGACTAGTGGCTTTTAAGTCAATTAAACATTAGACGGCTGTACAGCTATAGCAGTAGTAGAAACACAACAGTGACACCAGCTTTGGGCAGCTTTCTAGCCTGGCTTCAGAGAGACCCGGAGATGTCATGTTCCAATGAGTCACTGTACTCTGTCTGGAGAATATGTCTCTCCTTATTGGGTCTAATTGTTCCCTAGCTGTCCTATACAAGTGAATTCTGGGAGAATCTTGGTGGTGAATGGTCTTCATTAACTGGTAGTAACAAAATACTGGCTCATCCACACCCCCAAAATCTGCTGCAACCCTCAATGCCTTCCCTTCCCACATGCCAATCAGCATGGGCCCCTGTTGCTAACATACGCCCATTTTCAGCTTAAGCTTCTCAACCTTGCTGCTGTTCCATCATACTGAAGCAGCCTTGGAATTCTGAAGCAGGAGTAAACTTCGACAGAGCGAAGAAGCTCCTACTCACGGGCACATAGTCAAATACTGCCATCCAGGGTAGGGGGTTCAACCACAGGCTGTTCTTTTTTAATTAAAAACCTTATTAATCTGACAGTCAGATGCAGTTCCCCATTGTTTCTTGTCTTATCTTGCAGAATAACTTTTTAAGACGCTGCTAATTCTGAAATGTACGTGCGCAGAAACATGTAATTCTGTTTTTTAAATGGTTTGCCCATCTCCTATGTAGAATCTTTAACAGAGAAGGGCTGGGGGGGGGGGGGGGACTAGAGGCTTAGATTGCCCTCTGTAAGATGGACCTGAATGTCTTCACCTAGCTTCTCTCCGCTGTGGAACCCATGGAATGAGAAAACATTATTAATACCTCTTCCTATTATGTGGTGGGATGGGACACACAGGAAAATTATTAAAAGTTTGGGCTTCAGACAGACAGATGACTTAGATACAAATCCAATTTTAATTATTACTGCATGCTCTTGAACAAGGTCATTTTTTCAGTTTCTCCAGCGATAAAATAAGTTAGTTCATAGAAAGTAAATGCAATTTACATACATCGTAAATGTAATAAGCTCCCTATTTCCAAAAGGGGCGTGCGGTGACTAAGAAGTCATTCTGGTCATGTTAGGAGTTTACACTTCTCAAAGCCTTTCCCATGTGACCGAGGGCTGGTATTTGCAGCACTGGGGAACCAAGTACAGAAGCAAGGAGGATGGCATATAGGGAAGGCCTTCACGGCAGACACAACAGCCCATGGCAAGGCACCGCAGTAAATTCTGTGTGTAGCCTCATGGGCTCATTAATATACAGCAGATGTGCCCTACTTACCAGGCTCTGGTTGTCTGGCAGCATGACAATGATCTGTGCGTTATGGTCCCAAATCATTCTCCAGAAGTCCTTAGTGGTGTGCGGCAGAGGGTGCTGGGTTATGATGAACTCGTTACTTCTGTAGTAGCCCTACCGTTAGAGAGGGAAGAATCAGTGATCGTGTGTGTGTGTCATTCTAAGTAAATACATTTGTGAAACAAGGCAGCATTAGTTTGACTACCCTAAAAAACAAAAATCGAGAAAGGCATTCAGTACGCTTTGCTAATGTTAAGGTGTACTTCTGTGAATACTGTGTAGACAGTTTTCTCTCCACATGCAATTCTCTTCACAGTTCCCCGCTGTTTTTACCTAACAGCAATTTCAACATTCATTTAAAAGCTAGATGGGTGAAATTAACAATAAAATTAATTCCTTAAGAAGCATTTGGCTTACTTTAGGTATTTTTTTTTGCATTCCCACCCCTCAGGCATCTTTTGTTAAAAGTTTCAAGACGCAGAAATTTCTATACTCTCGATGTTACGTGTTGAGAAATTACTTCAGAAATGAAATCAGTCACAGGGGTGGTATGTAGTCCTTAATCATAAATACAGCCAATTAAACTGAAAGGTGTTAACGGTTGACTCTCACCATGATATAAGAAGCATTAATGTAATCTGTTCCTTTCATCCCGGGCAATGGTGCAAGTCCCACTCGAGCGCGCTCAGCTATCATGGAAAAGAAAACAATGACAGCACGTTTGCCTTATTCAGAGACTGCAGTTCTTCCTGGGCTTCACCTGGCGAATGGCACCGGCTCCTTTCTAAGACTTGCACATTTAAACAAGCTAACGTGTTATCTGGTAAGAGGGAGGGTATTGAGAGGAAATTTCCCTGGGGAGTCAAGACAGTGTAGGATAAAAATTTAACTGTAGGAACAGATTTCACAGCCTATTAGAGTAAAATGTGGAAAGGTGTTTCAGAGAGCCTGACCCTGGCTTATTCCGTTTCTGCAGTTACACGGGCATACTGTGCTTTTGTTCTTCCTTTCCAACCCCCATGTGCCCTTTTCTCCATGAAGGCCTTAGAGAGCACTGATCTGTTTCAATAGAGAGAGTGCATTCCTGCGATCAACAAATGCCTGTATTTGTAGGGTATACAAAGTTTCTCTGCTAAGTCCTGAGTTGTGCATACAAAGGTCACCACAAATCAATAGGTCCAGATGCAGAATAATTCAATGATGCAGTTCCAGTTAATCTAATTAGTCCAGATTATCTAAGACTCAAAGTCTTAGTGCCACAGGGATAGTAGCATTATCATCATTTTTTAATTATTCACTCATTTATTTAGTGTGCGTTTGTGTTTGGCCCGCGTGTAAGTCTGTGGGAGGGGTGTTGGATCCTCTGGAATTGGAGTGAGACACAGTTGTGAGCTGCCTTGTAGGTTCTGAGAATTGAACGCAGGTCCTCTGTGAGAGCAGCTAATGGTCTTCACCTCTGAGCCACCTCTCCAGCCCCATTTTTAAAGCTGAAATACTGTGGCATTTTGAGGCAAATTGAGGTTTCATGTCAGATAGGTCATGTGACTTGCTGATGTCCAAACCCACCACCTCTATTTGCCTTAAACTGCCTCTGTTGAATGGGTTATGTAACAGCTCCTCAGGTGAGTGTTGTGTCCTTACGCAATATGTACAGTGAACTTTAGAACTCCTGCACACTGGGTGGCTAAGCTGATGTCTTACCGGGCACGACGGAAGAGTTCCTGTTCTTCTCTTTGTTGCACTCCTTCTGGGCACTGAAGCATTCCACATACTTCGCATTGCACTGTGTGATCAGCTGGAAAAGAGCACCGCTTTTTGGCATCATTCAAAGGCACACTCACTACTACCTGCTCGAAACTGCAAGAATGTCAATCACCAGCCAGACTGCAACAATAAAGAGATTAATGTCCCCAAAGAACGTCCATGCTCTCCACTCATGCCTGGCTTGTGTCGGCTGCCAGGCCCTACGGGTCTGGAGTGAAGGTATACTGCACAGGGCAGTTACTGAACACTGGAAGTTTCTGTTGTATGAAGTCACTGCTGTTGGGAATTTGTCTATGATTCCTCAGTAGCACAAATAATTCAGATCTACACTGCAATTTACTTATCTAATTAAGATCTGCTCATACGTCTTGATTCTCGTATATTTCTATGAACAGCGGGTTTTTATCTTTCGGCCCTGTAGTGTGATTATTCTTGTTTATGTAAGTAGGCTGGGACACTTTATTCACCTGTTTTGTTTACAACTCTTTGACTATTTCATACATATCTAGAAATATATTTTGGTCATTTTCATTCCCATGGCCCTCTTTCTGTGCTGTTGAATCTTTCTTCTTCACAACACATTCCCAGTGTGTGTGTGCACGCGTGTGTGCATGCGTGAGTGACATGGTGTGATCAGCTGAAAGAAGAGCAGGGGTTCTGTCTGCATGAAATACATAAGAACTCTCTAACTGCGTTATTAGCACTGTCCTGGGCCTTAAAGCTTATTTTCAGTTTTGAGTTTCTGCAAATGGCTAGTGCCTTAAAAGGTCCCATTGTCTGAGTTTTCCCAACTGGTTTGTTTGGTGAATTCTTTTATAAAAAGTATAGGTAAAGCACAGATTGAGAGTTAATGCTTGGAAGTACTCTGTCTGTCTGTCTATCATCTATGTATCTATTAGCACATATAATTGAATACCTTAGGGACTGGAATCAAGTCTAGACATGAAATTTATTGTTCATATGTATAAAATAACATGATGGTAATTTCACATATCTTTTGTGCATTAAACAGATGCCCAAAATTTTGTTGTGTGGAATTTTTCCCTGTATGACATCACATTACCAATCAGAAAGGATTGGAGTCTGAAGCACTTTGGATTTCAGATGCTTAATGTAAGGATGCTCTTATTATTCTGTGATCGTATTTTTTTTGTCTATATGTATACAGTTTTTCATTTGTGTCAAGATAGACAAAATGAGATGAATTTGTTCACTTTTAGTTTTCACATTCAAACCTTCCCCAGACTCTGAAATCAAATATAGTGGAATTGTAAAACATACGAATATTTTGTTTTGTGATGACCCGTCTTTCACAACCAGAATAATATGGTGTCATCTATTAATTACCTCGAGTGGTTTTGTGAGGCTTGTTAAGAAGAGAACTAGGAATTTGGAGCTGTTGTTATGATCGGTCTTAGGCAATGAACTTCTT
The DNA here is from genome assembly GCF_963924665.1 of Micromys minutus. Taxonomy (NCBI): domain Eukaryota; kingdom Metazoa; phylum Chordata; class Mammalia; order Rodentia; family Muridae; genus Micromys; species Micromys minutus. The sequence goes on along the minus strand of NC_137981.1, from coordinate 4,245,091 downwards.
TTTCCTTTCCTACCATTGAGTATCATTTGTTTGGGTGTCTCATGTCTTCCAATGAGATGCCAAGGAGGATTTCTGAGAACTTTCACTGTGAGCATCCTTTTCATCATGATATGGATGGAGGAGATTACATACAGAGCACTACAAAAACTAGAACTGAGGGCAGGGAGAGGCTAAGAGCTCGGTCACTGGGAAGACGATGTTTGAAAGTTCCAGCCAGTGACTTCAGTAGTCTTTACCTTCAACTACACACACCTTCACCACCACTAGATTTTATGTTCCATTAAGATAAGGAAAGCTTATCTCTACTCTGCAGCAACATTTTCTTACTTTCTTAATTGTCTATGTACTGATTTTTCAAAGAAGTATATTTTGACCACAATGTCTACACTGATGATCACGGCCTTCTCTTCTCTTTCTCTTTCTGACAAGTTCTTACTCTGTAACAGGCTGGCCTTGAACTTGTGATCTTTCTACCTAGGCCCGAATGCTGGGATTGCAGGATAAAAATCACCATCCTCAATAAAAGTATTATTGAATGCTACTGAGGAAAAAAGGAAGCATTATTCTGGGGGCCAGACCTCGTGGCTAGAGGACATTTATATAAAGTCATCAGCAACTCAAAAGAAAGTAAAGCTCTGTGCCACATCTACTTGTAATGTGAGCACCTGCACAGTGGAAACCTCCCTGCGTTACCACATCTGTTTGAATACAGCAAGTATTCAGCATGTACATATGGCCCGTCCTTGCCTTCACATTGCATGTAAGGAGTAAGAACAGTACCCCATTTCAGCATTGACATAAAATGACCCACATTCAGGGCATCCTCTAACTCCCTGTCTTACTGAAGACAGCATCACAGCGGTACCTTGAACTGCTTTTCCAGCCGTGTCTTCCCTCCAACTCCCGGTATGAGGATGCTGTTGACATAGCTATGGAGCTGACTTGAAGGTACTTCAGTTTCCTTCCCGAGAATGGCTTCCAACAAGGCATCGTGGATGAAAATGTACTGCTCCTGAAAGGTACACAGGGTGGGCAGTGAGGGGATCTGCCAGGGGACACCCACCCATTCACAGAGCTGACTTTGGATTTGACACCGCTCTGAACAGGGACTGACAGTGAATCCCTCAAGCATTTGCAGCTAGCCGGTGATCCCAGGATCCACTTGCTGATCCGTTAGAACTTATTTTGGAGTAGACCTGTGCTAAATTTAGCTCTATGTTTTCCTACCACGTCTAGACCAGTAAGAGGTTTAGTAATAGCACACAACTACAAACACATGTTCAATAAAGAGCTTTAAGAGCCAACCTTTTCCACATATTTAAACATGTGGAAAAGACAGCATGCTTAACTCTCTGGGACCTAGAGCGTGACATGGCATAGCTGTCACTAAGTGTCCAGACTTTAAGACAGAGATGGAAAGCTATGATCTAGAGAACAGTGTGCCCCTCAGATACCTCACGTACAAACCCATCTATCTATTCCTTCAAGTTCTCAGGGAATGAATCTGTCCCCTCAGCTTGCTTTAATCTCTCGAGGACATCCTTATGGCCACTTCTTACCTCAGTTTGGACGAGGTAGTTCCGCTGCGTCCTGATATGCTTCAGGAAGCCCAGGACATTAACTGTGCTTTTGTCTTTGATCTGTTGCAGCATGCTGTCTATGACAATGTAGGTGCCTGTCCTGCCCACACCAGCGCTGTAAGAGATGGAGGTACTTGGCTTGTACTATTAACCAAAACACAGTGCAAACGCTCAGGATACGAAACAGCCCGCTCCCAGACAGCCTACTAGAAATGACAGGCTCTTTATAGAGAAAACCCATTATAACCCGAACACTTCCTACCATCTAGACTTGAGGAAGAACACAGAATGCTTTTTTTACTGTAGGATGACAGATCTGCCACAGCTGCCTTCTTGGCTTTCCTGCAGCTCAAACCAAGGCAGGAGGCTGGAGGTATCATGCAGTAGCCATCTTCAGAGCAGAAGGGGGCAGCCGAGTCCTGGGCAGGCTGCTCGCTCTTGCCCATGGGTCTCTGTCTCTCAGTGAATCCCTGTTGGTATAACTCTCCCAGACTGCCTCTGGTTCATGCAACCAAGAAACCAACTAATGTTCTCAGTAGTAGAAAAATTCTACTCAAAGGGGCATTTGCCTTTAGTAAAGGAGAATGGTCTATCCAGAACATTCAGTTTTTGGAGTTATTTTCTTAATTCCTGTTTTAGAAGATATCCAAAATCTGAACTAGTATCGCATGGCAAGCTTATTTTTGTAGAATGCTTCTGGGAGGTTCCTCATCTGGCACATACCCACTGCTGGTTGCAGATGGGTTAGCAAAAAGGTAGAAGGCCTTAAACAGGTTGAATGTCAACTCCTGTGAAAATATAAGAACAGTCCGGCAGACGTGCTTAGAGAAAGCTAAGCAGCTCTGCAGTTAGCCGCAGACTGAATAGCTTGACTAAAGCAGGGGGTCACAAGTAAAACATGACAATGGCACTTAAGGCATCTAAAGTTGTTTAGTTCAGAGACAATAAGAGTTTTTCAAGAGTTCTGTAAGAGGTAGTTTATGCAGCACATATAAGTTAGAAATGAGAAGAACCATTTTCTACGTGCCATGTCGGTGAGTATTATTTAGAAATATCCCTCAAAAAGTCCATTTGGAGAAAGATTGGAATCTCTGTTATGAAACTCTTGTCTATGTTCAAATTTTATTAGGCTGAGCCCACAATTCTCATACAGTAGTAGGGACCTTAGTAAAACCATTTCAGGAACTAGATAGTCAAACAGATTTTTTTCCCCCAAAGCTAAATATCACCCTCCCCCATGGAGTTTTCCTGCATCAGAAGTGAAGTTATTTATAACTGCACCAAGTTTACCTGGTTCTCACAGAGGGCTTGAGCCATAGGAACTCTATTTGTGCTTTGAGCAGGCCAAGTTCACAAGGCTCAGCACCCCAGGTGTGTCCCTTCCCGTGGTGACCCTACCTGCAGTGCACCAACACGGGGCCCATGTCTGGCATCCGGGCTGCGGATGACCTTCTCACAAAGGTCAGGACTGGAAGGGCGTACTCAGGAACTCCCATGTCAGGCCACTGTGTGTAGTGATACTGGATCACCATCCTCTCATTCTGACGACCCTTGGGGTTTCCCTTCTGGCCCTGTAGAAATGTGTAAAATGGCACCTTGAATCCCTATTTTAGGGAAATGGTTAATGATACAAAGGATCAGGAAACAACCTCAGATCTCATTTTTTTAAACTACTATTTTGGGGCTAAATTATTTCCTATTTGTGATCAACTTAACATGTTGTCACATGGTAACATCTACATCTCTCAAAAGAGAAGAATAAAATCATTCCGAAAATGAACATTTAACACCGCTGGGGTTTTGGACTTAGAACAACCTGAAGCATCTTTGAAGTCTCCTAGATGGCCTCCCTTTCCTGACTCGCTACCCTCCTGGGCTGTTTGCTTTCATCTGCCTTTCTTGTTTCTTCTTCACCACTCCCCTGGACCACCCCTGGACGGGTTCCTTATAGCCCGTCATACACAGGAAGGACTTGCTGTGAAGTAAGCCTGCAGGTCTGGAGTCAGGACCACGCCTTGCTCCCTCCCTCTCTCACATGACTGTTTACAGACTGGTTCCATTCAGGAGTCAATGTTTTACAATTTCACTGACCTAACCTATACATTCGTCACACAGGGCACCGACTGCATTCTTTTCCTCAAGCTATTATCAAAGGGCGGCTGGGCCTGCTGGGTGCTGGAGGTGTTCCTATGAGCTCTGTGAACTTTAGAATGATTATTGATTATCTAGAACCTCCCAGAGGCTGAACATTACAGAACACTTGGCACTGTTGATTTAGAACAGTGTGGCTGACGCTGATCACAACTGTACGGTAAAGGGGAGCCTTAAGTGTGGGGTTCCTATGGCAAAGAGGCTACCGGTTGGCAGTGTAAAGACCAAATAGCTCTGCTTCAGACAACTGTCACTCAAGGCTGTCTTAAATGTACTTTCTCACTGAGCCTTTTTGGATCCCAAAATACTGTTGGGGTGACTCTTGTTGGGACCGGGATTTTGGTGGGGGCGGGGGAGCATAAAAACTGAGATAACTTGAAAGCAGCTCTTCTTCATCATGAGCGTCAGGATAGTACTAGTTTATAAAACACGAGGTTATGGTTCGGTCACATGACAAGACATGAACTCAGACATTATGGTCACATGTGTTCACTGTTCACTTCTGAAAGGATATATTTTATGTAGCAGTCACTTCTCATTCTTACTGAACAGCAGAATCTGAGTTTTAAATAACTATATTGTAGGGCCAGCAATCCTTGCAACACTCTGGGAAATACAGCACTGAAGCTGCCAAAAAGCAAAATTCATAGACACCGCTGGCTGTGCTGTGCTCTCAGTCTCAGAGGCATTTATGACGACTGCTTCATGGAGAGGACAGAAGCCAGTTAGGTCACCTATATGGCCTTCTGCACTTTGTCAATACCTTTCACAGGATCCACACGTTGGGGAAAATGTTACAGGGCTGGAGAGTTCAGTGGGCAGAGCCCTAGGTTCTAGTCCTAGCAATGTATGAGTCTGGTACGGTAGTTCACACTTGTAATCTTGTACTCCATGGTGCAGATAGGGGAACTAACTCGACCGTCTTGGATACACAGCCAGTCAGAGGCCAATCTGAGCTCTACGGCACCCTATCTCAAAAAGAGAGTTGTGAAAAACGTTCTACAACCTTGGTCTGATTTCACTGTATTTGTCACAGCTTGCCCAGTGCACACACCTTTTTCACTTTTGTGTTTCTGACTGAAAAGCGACGAACTGTGTAGCAGGCGTGTACTTTTGTGCTCTTCAGTGTGACGATTATGTTCCCGTACTCCTCAGTGTTCTCCGTCGGCCAGTACTGATCACACTTTCTCTGCAAAGAGGAAATGTAGTATTTTCACACAACAGCAGCAACACACAGGCATTGCTGCCTTTATAAAGCTCAAGTGCTTAAAGACTGTGTGGCCTCTGAAGAACTTCATGACTTGGGATAAGTTTGCAAACATGATCTGAGACATGGCAAGTATCAACACACACACACACACACACACACACACACACACAGAGAGAGAGAGAGAGAGAGAGAGAGAGAGAGAGAGAGAGAGAGAGCACTAAAAAGGAACCCTATACAAAATCTGGCCAGGAAGTGTTATAAAACAGTTTTAAGTGCTATTTGGGCTGGCTTTGCACAAGTCTACTTGGGAATCGCTGTGTGACACCCGAGGTCACTGCCAGCAAAGCGGGGATTCCACAGATAGTGAATCTGAGGCACAGTATTTATTCCAGCCTAAATCAGCACCATGTCCACAGCTAACAGTACAGTCCGTTCTGCTGTGATCTTCACGTGGTCAGTGGGGTCTGCTCCTGCTCCCCAGTTTCCTCCTCGGACCACATTTCCCATTTCACTGCTGTCTGTGTCCTGCTCTTGTATGTTGTTCCTCCTTTGAGTCTGTTCTCACCTTGAGTGTGAGAGTCTCTAAAACCCTCCATACTAGAGGGTGCATTCACTGCCACACTGCACCCCCTAACACACCTGTGTTTCCATATGTGTGTGCACTCGGGGCTCCTCAGCTCTTTCAGAACACAAACCCATGCGTTCCTTCACATCGGCTTCCTTCCCTACAGTGAGCAGGTGCTCTGACAGTGAGGCAAGAGGCTCCTTACCCGTCCTTTCTCCACGAGGTTCGTGATCATGATGATGACTCCTGTATTTTGTTCCCAAACCATCCTCCAGAAGTCGTCAAAGGTGGACTTCAAAGGTCCCTGGGTGGCAATGTAGGCTTTCGCTTTGTTGTAGCCCTTCAAAGACGGCACAGCACAAAGTGAGATCAAAGGTAGAACAGCAGACCGGTTAATAATTCAGTGCCTCCCTCCGCACGGAGCAGGCTGTGTCTCAGTTACACTTCTGTGACTGCTAAAATACACCCAGCCGCCCCCGCTGCAGTCCTGCATTCTCCAAACCAGGCTTAAGGCCGTTTCTGACTTACATCCACATAGTTCGCATTGATGTAGTCGCTGTGCTTAGAATCCTTCCCTGGCAAAGGTCTTAACTTCACCCTACTGTGATCATCTACAGAGAGGAAAAGACAGAAGCAGAAACATGTGACTGAAAACAGCAGTGGCATCCTTAACTCAAGGTGACCTGGTGCGGAGACCAGCGGCTTCCCAGGATAGCTTCAAAGGCCTCCATCCTGTCATTCCCTCCTAGTCCTGTAGTGGGGGTGGGGAGTAGGAACACAAACATGAGGACGTGGGGTTGGATAGGTAAGGTATTGGGAAGAGTTGAAGAAGGAGAAACAATACGATCAAAATATACTGAAAAAGTTTAAACAATGTCTTTATAAGGTGAGTTACTATGAGGCCCATATGTCTGTAGGGTGTTTCCCTGCCGGGTAACGGTGGATTCCAGACATTTTCCCGAACCAAAGGATTGGAAAGAACCAGAGCTTCTCCTATATTGTGACTCTGCACATTCAGGATCTGACTGTACTGTTTATGTGACAATGGTTCGGTGTCCTTTGCTACATAACGTCATGAGCAAACGTGGAGATGAACATGACAGGCAGCGTGCACAGAACAGGAGTAGCCACAAGAACCCAGCTCTGAGCCTGGGATGCGGAGATGACGCTCTTTCTATGATGGTGGCCCATTTAATCTCAGAACTCAAACCAGCCTGGGAAACACAGCAAGTTCTAAGCTGGACAAAAGTACACAGAGGGTCCTGTCTCTACCTGATACAACGTGAGCAGCACGATCCCTATGTGGATTATACACATGCTGCATCAGTTTCTTTGGCCCCATTTTGCATGTACTTTCTGGTCGCTGTGTGGGTGGGAAGGAAGATGTTCAAGTGCCTTTGCCAGACTCATGGTAAGAAGGGGTGTCTATGGACAACGGCTCACACCCAAAGGGTGGTGACCCTTGATTAGGTCAACCAGCAAATCCGGATCCACCCAAAGCCTTGGAGGGAAAGAAAAGATGCACTGTTCCATCTTCTCTTTACCCACTCAGGTAAACGAAGCCAATAGTCCACACTCAACATCCACTTGTCTTTCTTTTAGAAATTAGGACAAATAAAACGATCTCTATTCATACATCATCTGATCCAATATGCAGAAGCCCAGAGGTGTTCACAAACATTATATTTTAGAATGACTGGGTCTGATAGAGCTGCATGAACTATGATCAATATATAAAAATCACCTGCAGTTCTTTACACTGAACATTTTCATTTGCAACAACCATCAAGAAGAATGAAGTGGGGGTGGGTGGAGAGACAGGGTAGTGGCCAGAGCATTATCTGCTCTTGTAGAGGCCTGGGGTCCCATTCCAAGTACCCAGAAGGCAGTTAAACACCTGCCTGTGACTCCAGGTTCAAGATCTGAGGCTCTCTTGTGGTCTCTGTGGGCACCGCATGTACATGGTGCTCAGATTCCATGTGGGCAAGTTGCCCATACTCATTTATAAATCTCAGAAAAGCAATAAAACAGAAATAATTTCCCCAAAGGAAGCAAAAGCTTATGCAATGCAAGTGTAAACCTCAGTTGAAAGAAACAAGGCCTAAGTAGAAAGACACACCCACCTTTATAGCCCAAAGACAGTATTAGAATGGCAGCGGTGCTGGAATTAATCTCGCATTCGGTACACTCCTTGTAGGAACCTTGGCTCAGTATGATGTACTAAGAGTCTAGCTGGTGCTAAAATTCACATGAAAAATGCAAAGGGCTAAAATAGCGCGAACAGGAGAATCTTAGTTTCCAATTTCAAACTTTGCCACAAAGCTGCCAATAATTACCGCAGTGTGGTGCTGGCAAGAGATGCCACACAGACATCAGAAATAGAATCCAGGATCAGGAGTAACTCATTACCTTATGAGATGACTGTCAATAAAAGTGCTAAGCCAATTCAATGGGGGAGAACTCTTTAAATCTCAAGCCATAGTACGTAGGTACAGAACACACAGAAAAAAAATTAATCCAAATAGATCAAAGACCTAAAGGAGAATGCCAGAACCACAAAGCTCTAAAGACAAAACCCAAGAGTAAACTGCTGTGGTCTTCCTGCCTAAGATATGATCTTAAGAACAGCACCAACGGTTAAAAACAAAACAAAAAACAAAAAAAACCCAAAACAAACAAATAAACAAAAAGGCAAGTTGGGTGTTGACAGACTTTGGAAGAGCTGTTTTAGAGGGTGCCATTAAGACGTGGCAAAGACTGAGAAGAATATAGGGAACACCACAATATATAAAGTTCAATGGTAAGAGCTAAGATTCAGCTAAGGCAATGTGGAAGAGTTAAAGATGAGAACAGACTTCTCCCCAAGATGTACAGATGGCCAGTGAGCAGGTAAAGAAGTGCCACTCCAGTGACCATCCAGGTAACCGTTGGGGACATGCCTCTGTCGGCTCCCACTTCACCCCATCACAGAGGCAGAGAATGACTCCACATTGCACATGCCTCAGGATAAATTAGCTTCCAATTGTCAGCCTTTCTCCGCACTCTGGTTCTGTCTGGCTTTTTATGCAGCATGAAGACTTAATTTTCCTCGCAGCGGAAGATGATTTAAAGGTTATTACTCACATGCTAAAATGTTGATGTATCTGTTTTTGTGCTTGTTGTCTGGATGATTGGAATGCTCTGCGGTGATGTTCATGTCAGCTGTACAGCGCTGGACTTCCTGATGGAGAGACACACGGTTTTAGACACACTAGAAATCAACAGGAACCGCCACCGTGCGCCATGCAACATGCCATCAGCATAGGCTGCATCCGTGACCGCACTTCTCTAAGCCACGCTGTGGCTGAAGAATGCTCAGTGCCTAGTGCCAGGGAGCTTTAGGGGATCTTTACACACATTCCATCTGTTGAAATAAACAGACCTAGAGCACTACCAACCACATAAGGTGCAGCACATTACACAGAGGACAAAATTTAATCCTGTCATCTTACAGTGACCCTGAAATTCATTACGCAATCCCATAAAACTAAACTTCCTTTTACACCGGAAATAACTTCTGTGTATCTCGACTTCATCACCAGGTTGTGTGGAGTGACTGGCCTAGTCTGTCTCGGTTTGTCTAAGTACACTTTATGGCACTGGTGCTACAGTGAAACCACCTAACTGCCGTTCTCATTTTCTGACGTTATGGCATGTGGCATGACTCCTCCCCTCCTCTATGCACTTATACATACACATAGGGCTATGGAGAGCCAGAGGTTAGCTACGGGTCTGCTCAGCCCCTACATCACTTCCTCCAACCCGGTCAGATCTGAGCATCTACTATAACCACAGTAGGCAAAAGGATTATGTGATTTGAATCTGTATCGTTTTATCAATCATCCACTTTTGACCTGGTATTTGGGTGGTGCAAAAAGTATCTCCTTTAGAGTCTGAGATACAAAAGAATCTCTTTTTAGATAGATCATAGTCTATACGGAAAGAAAAAAAGACTGTTAGCCAAATGTGATCAACAGAAAAGAGGCCCGAGGAAAAAATACGGGAATAAAAATAGAAGAACCAAGGGAGGCTTAAAATAGGAGGTGGCAATTCACTGGAGTCTTACAGGATGCACGGGAACTTCCAAGAAGGACAATACACCAGGATTTGCAATGTGCTTGGAGCTGCCTGGCCTCGTTTCACAGACAGAACTCCACAAGCTAAAAAGTCTGTTTGAAATAACAGTCATTTTAGCCCAACTAATTCTCTTGACTGGCTCAGATACAGTTGGCCTTGATTCACTGTTTGTGAACTCTAGTTTTAGTTAACTGAACTTTCATTAGGAAAACTGTGGTGTCAGGAGCAAGACTGTTCCACTACCCCAGCCCAGCCATAAAAATCTATTGGCCCAGTATGAGGTGGCTAAAAAGCCAAATTCTTGTGCCCTGAATTTATCTGCTGCTAAGACCAGGAACAGCTCACGAGATCACCAGGGGCGTCTCTTATACATGGCAGACTATCTATGCATGGTGACAGCGGCATGAGCAGAACCATGAAGTACTTCCCAGGGAGGAACCCCTCGTCCACAAGAGCATCCCTGAGGTAAAATAGAACAAGGAGCCATATGATTGAGTCTCCAATACCAGGAAACCTACATTCAGATTTCCATAACTGTAGCTCTTCCCAGCTGTCCCTGAAGAAAAGATCCCACAGGCATCAGTATGATCAATCTCGTCGGGATTAAGTGTTTAGTGATTCTCTCCCGTTTCCTACCCCTACTGAGTGTGATAAATTCTGCTATTTTCTATTTCTATACTCGGGAATACTCGGACTTTGTTTTTGGAATTGCTTTAAAAGCTTGAGGGCAGTCGAAGGCCAAACATTTCACAAATGAATTTGCATCACGAATAGCATCAACTCACTCTCAACACAAACCCCAGAGATAAGTCAGCACCTGGTGCTGCTGGGTAAAGGGCGTCCTTTCCGGCAGGTACCCTTTAAGGCTGAGATGGTCAGATATTTCATACTGAGAGATCTTAGCCTTGCGTTCTTTAGTCTGAGATTCATTGTCTATGGATTTTTTTTCTTGTCTCCCTGTTCTATGGATCTGACTACCCTAGCCAAGGTCAGAGCTGGGCCTCTGTTATAATAGAGTGCAATTGGCTAAGGCTACATTTGTACAACAGTCATTTGAGGCAGCCAGTCAAATCTCTTTGCTTTCTAAAACCCCTGGACTAAAGTGTTGTCTTTATTGCATGCTTCCAATTCCATTATGTGAATGACATAAAATAAAGAATTGTAAGTAATCCTAGATCTGCTTCTATTAGAACTAGTGGGTTTGGCCAAGGCCTTTTGGTTTTGTTTTATGGATAATAATGTCACCTGTGAATCCTGGCTGATTCAGATGCTGATAATATCATGTGATCCTGGAGTGGCTTTTCTCTACCAAAACTGGCATTTCAAAGTTAGTGTGATTTTAATAGGAGTTACATCCTTCTAAAGCAGCCCTGGCCAATGGTGTATGCATAGGAAATTACTTGTTTAGTTAGCACTTCGATGAGAACTTTAAGATTTAGCTTGTTTATACTTTGTCATCTATATAACAAGTCTAGAATTCTAAAAGTGGATATTCTGAATAGCGACAGACACACCCACAAGGGAGGGCCAACAGATAACAGTGGGTTTGAAATAAAATTAATAATCATATATGAAAATACTATCATTTGCTATTGGCAGAATTCTTGGGAGATGTACTGGGCTGAATCTCCTCCTGCTTGGAGTAGTTGTTGGGGCATTGGGAAGGCCTGCCAGACTACTTTTTTGTGGCACCATTCAAACACATACTACCTACATATCTTTTTTTCAGATAACCCAATGAACTGGAAGAATATTCTTTGGACCTGGTGATATGTATATATAAAAAGATGTGTGTATATAACTAACCAATGTTAAAAAATGAAGAGAGTCGGGTGGATATGCTCCATGAAGGTGCAGCAAGGGAAGGGGGGGGGGGGGCAAAGGGAGATGCCTCTGGGGGACCCATGTTGGGAATCCCTTTCCCCTGAGGGACCAGCCACACGACAGTATAGTGCAGAATAGAGTTTATTCAGGTCATGGGAGAGTTAAGAGGGCAGTAGAGGCAGATAAAGAGACAGAAGAGTAGAGAAGTAGAGGCCAGCAAGTGAAGAGAGAGGGGGAAGGGAATGGGAAGAGGAGTGGCAAGGGAGAGGGAGCAAGGGGGGGGGGGGAAGAGCAAGAGTGGGAGAGCAAAGAGCAGGAACATAAGAGAGGAGGGGCAAGCACCCCCTTTATGGTGCTATGTAACAGGGGTGGAGCATACCTGGCTGTTGCCAGGTAACAGTAGGTGGGGTTTACAGAATCCCAACACCTGGTGTGTTAAGGGGACTAATCTACAGACAATGTAATGCATTATTAGGTCATGACTAGTCCAGAGCTATTATAATACAACAGAGAGCTGGTCCTCCACAGAGCTTTGCTTAGCTGTGTCTTCACCATCTTGTCCTTGGCCATTCAATCTGCCTTTCTTTCAATGCAGGAACCTTCAGAATTCCTTCCACCCCCCATTCTCATCTCAGAGAGCCTTAGATCTGTGCTCGTCAGAAAGGTGGCACGTTTCCCTGGGGACCTTTACCACCATTCATCTCTCCACCCCCATTATCCAAACCCATGGTCTTGGCTCCCGGAAGCTGCGTCCTTCTACCATTCCACAGCATAAAATAAAAATCTTTTCAGGCACAAGGTCATAAAGTTTAATAAAATTGCCCAACCCCTTTTATAAAAGGCTTTCCTTAAACAGTTACTTTTCTTGATAAGGATTTAAAACACATTTCTTAGCCAGGTGACAACAACACACACACCTTCGGTCTCAGCTCTAGGGACACAGAGGCAGGTGGATGTCTGAGTTTGAGGCCAGCCTGGTTTACACAGTGAATTCCAGAACAGCCAGGGCTACACAGAAAAACCCTGGTTGAGAAACCTAACCAAACAAACACACGTTTCTTTACCATTCAAAACCAAATACACAGCTTGCCATATATTCAGAAGTTTCTTTCAGGGTCAGCTTCTGCCACCTCTCAGTTTTTGTGCAGTGTAACATCTCTTTCCAGGGATTTCCCTGTTCCACACCAGCAGTCACTGAAGTCTTCTTTCGTGACACACAAAACAATGGGGCCACTAGTCCCTCAGCGCATGGGCTCAGGTGGACTAGCTTTTATGTTCTTGACTTAAGATGAACAACTGGTCCACATTTAGCTCAGTAGTTAATTGGAGCTGAGTCTATCCCCAAAGGATTGTGGCAAGGGCCATGGACCTCTGCCTCATCTCCACGGCCAGCCTTTAAACTTCTGATCCCTCTAATGCCTGTGTTAGCCAGCGCTGTACTTTAAGAAGCCTTCCACATTATGATTGTGGGGGCAGGGAAAGAGGCTTCTGATATTTAAAAAAAAACAAAAACAGAAAATCAAGCCGCTGTCCAGGAAGCCCAGTGAATAAGTCAGTCTGGTAGCCAGGAGAACGGACCCAGGGAGACACTAGCCTAAGAAGAGACACACTACGAGTTTCACCGGCTGCAGAACCTTTGAGAGGTACAGTGTCCCCAGCTTTAGAGACTGTTCACAATTTATCTGGCAAAGACGAAATACTAGTTTTCAGCTTCACCTTTAAACAAAGACTCAAAGTTACTCAAGTGGGCTGTTCCTGCCCCTTGACCCCCGTCCAGCAACAGCATCCCAAGATTCAAACAGGTGAAGCAAGGTGAACCAGCACGGAAACAGCTGTGAGAACTCGAAGGGCCTCTCCCTGCACAGCTGGAGAGCCCCACGGAGTACTAGAGTTTGCCTTTCTCTCTGGTCTCTTCCCAGCGCCTCCAAACAGTCCTAATTCTTTGCACCTTGCACACAGACACGGACTAGCTGATGCTGAGTGTACCTCCGAGCATGAAGGCTGTTCTCACAAAGGTCAGTGACTGAGAACTGGAGGCTTCTGCTCAAATGTTGAATAGAGTGGAATTTCTGTAAGCCACATTGGGGACTAAAAAAGTTGTATAACAGAAAGGTCATGAACTCCTCACCCAATACAGGTAGGAGAGGGCCCCAAACACCTCCATCTTATTTTTTGCCAAGGCTCGGATACATGACAGTCAAAGACAACCTTGTTTATATTTCTTGACCAGCTCTTTACAGAACACGACTTTCATGAGTTTCGCAGCTACTAGGGTTCACCAAATAAATGGCTTGGAGTTTGACAGCAACAATCTCAACCCCCTGCTGCTGCCATTGCAAAACCTGGCCACCTAATATGGTTTTCTTATGGATAAAGTTTTTTTCAACTCTACAGTGAGGTCACTGAGAAATGAGATCAAAGAAATGAGTGATGTCATGCACTGTGCCAAGAAGCGCTGGTGGTGGTTCTTCCTCACGGTAGATGGGAACCTGCTGATGAGCGCATGCTCTCTGACCATAATTGTGGACCCATTTTAATTACTTATTTATTCTTCCTATCATACAAAATCCCCCCTTTTGGCCTTTCCTTACATGTTCAGTTACTACCTGTGTTTCTAAAATAACCCTACTTTCTCACATAGCTTGTTACTACCTTCCCCCTTTAGCAAGGTTATGAAAATGGGGAATGCTTTTGTTTAAAAATCCTTCAAAGCCTTGGTAAATTTCAAAGGTCACAGTATACTGGGTCTCATGATTCTCTGTTCTGTGTCATGGCTTTGCTATTATTTTCCCAAAAGAATTCTTCTGCTTTGAAGCAACTCAGCGCTCAGTTTCCCCAGGTGTTGTCAGGAGATGGGAACACACAGTGGCTGCTTCTGCTTGGCTTCCCCAGCCAACTTGCATTAACTACCAGCTACGGTACTGATGCTAGGTGATTAAACCATTAACCCACAGTGTGAATATTTCTAGGATCAAAATGGGGCACAAATAAATGCCCAGGATTTGTTCCCAGGCATGATTTTGATAGAGCAAAGCCCATCTTTAAGTCAGATCAAGTATACAGAGGTGTAGCTGATTAGTTTGAATAATTAAATGGTGTCAAACCCAGCTGTGATGAATAGCACTAGGGTCTCAAATCATAAATAATTGAGAAACCGGAGTTGCATTTGATCATCCTGATCAAATTCTGTTCTCTAGAGGATAAATGTTTGTCCAGAATACCATCAACGTCGTTAAACGCCTCGGTGCTGTTGCTCAGCCATCCAGCCAACAGTCAATTGAAGCAAATCACTTTAACAGCACACACATTTGCTCTCCTCATGAATATAAAATGTTTGACTTAAGCCATGTTCTTTGTCATAGAGTAGGCACCTTCTGAGGTCAGCATACAATAGCAGCATTAAATACTTGACAAGCGTTTGTTCGTTCCACAAAAGCCAAGTTCCATATCTCTACCACCATTGCAGTCACGGTGTCCAATAAAAACCTAAACCCAACCCAACCTAAACCAAACCAAACCACAAAACAAAACAAAAACTGCACCAAAATAACAACAAAAGAACCTCAGAGGAAACTGGATTTAACCTGGGATGTCAATGTAATTGCCTTCCTGACAGCCCTTGGGGATCTACATTTGCATAGAGACAGGGCTCTGGTCCCGTTTTCTCACTGTTCACGAAAGATAATTGCACCTCAGAGCTGTATGTGTCCTTCTGGTCCCCAAGTGCTGATGTTCCATTCCTTTATTTGAGCCCATGTTCAACTGTGTGAGAAGAGGTGGAGTGAGAAAGGGTCTTTACCATCACTTCCCTTGCACAGTAGAAACGGAAAGAGAAACCCACTCACCCTACAGCTAGAAGACAGCTGAGCCGCCATGAAAGTGTGCCCTGCTCCACACGGCCCCCGCTGCCAGGGATGCGCGTCAGTGAAGAAAAGGGCAGTCTGTTTAATAGCTCCTCATTGACACCCTGTCACTGCTGAACTGGCACGGGACCCAGAGCTGGCATCGAGGGACCCGCCATTTCTCTACCTTGCTTCCTACACACCAGCTTTTAAAATCAGAAGGCTGTGTTAACCCACATCGCCTCTCCAAGGATTAATACTCACGAAAACAAAACAGTCAATTAATAATCAATCCAGCACTTTCTAGATGTTTATTTTTTAACCTAACAACTTTATAATGTGGGTGGCATTAGCATCGTTTTTAAGGATGAGGAAACTGGGGATCAGAGATGGAGTAATTGGCCCAAGAACTTCGGAAGCTCACTTCTGGCAGAGCCAGCACTTTCTCTGATGCCAAACCTCCTGTCTCTACGATACCATGTACATCCCAGAAAAGACATGGAACCGAGGAGCTTGGCAGTGTGACTGTGCTCTGCCTTAGATGCAAGACCAGGGACCCCATCCTCACTGACTGGCCTCCCCTCAACAGTCCACCTGGTCTCCACAGGCAAGCACATGCAGAAGAAGTGAAGCCAGCTCTCTCTCTCTGCATCTTCTTGTGAAAATGTTTACAAGAACATCAGGGAAAAAGATAAAGCCATCTATGGTTGGCAGACTTATTGTCCGGAGAGGCTTCGAATAAATGCGGTTCATTCACACTTTAAAAAATTCCTATGAGATGCAAAATAAACTTTCTAGAAATTAGTTTTCAGGTTTGAGACATACCTCAAAATCTTCTGAGAACCCGTGCTGGCTATTGGAATAGAGCTCACCGATGTGTTTACCAAACTGTTTGACAGGGATGGCTTCCATGTCATCTGGAAGAATGAAATAAGACTTAGGGTCACACAGAATACACTCATAAGACAAATGGCATTTAGCAAACAAATCCGACTTAGGAGAAATATTTGCCAAAGTGATAGAATTGTATCAACTGAAATAGGTTTTTGAGGAAAGGCCTTAGATTTCATTTTAATCTGAGACTAGTTAGGGCCCCCGTACTGCTTACCTGCAAGTTAAACAAGGTGCTTCGAAAATCATACACACACCTTTCTGCTCTTATTTTGGAGATAGTTTGTACACAGTTAAGGCCATAAATCATTCTCTTAGCTAAAATTCTGGTTTTACCAAGGGTACTCATTTGCCAAGAAGCTTTGCTAATTTGTAGGTTTTTATATTTTAAATTATTATTTGATGGCTGGGGCTTGAACACATAGCACCTAAGTTTACTCAAAGTCTCTGTAACCGTTTTCATTCAGATAGATGTCCTTGTACCAGCTGTGCGAAACCATCTATCTTTAATCAGAATTTTAGTTCAAGGCAGCTGTGTCTAGATGGTGCCAAATAATCAATTTGATAGAATTAACTGAATTGATTGTGGATTGATTGTATGTGTGTGTGTGTGTGTGTGTGTGTGTGTGTGTGTGATGACAGCCTAGTGTAGATTCTGGGATACTCCACACACCCTGGTTTATTTTGTCACTTTGAAAGGAACCTAATGCATGTTTTAGGTTTATTTACAGAGAGCCAGTCTGATCTCTGACTGTTTCTGCTATATGGCCACACCCACCTCCTCGATGCCACTCGGAACTCCTCCTCCCTCAGCACTCCCCCGCAAATATTTCCTTTAAAAAATACTCGGCTGAATTTGAGATAAACAACAGACATGACATTTACTTTATTCAGAGTGAAAGATCTTTGGCAAACGCACAAACATCTAAACTGCCGCAGATGCTTTTCTTAGCAAAGGGTATGAAGATCTGTATGTGTAAACGAGGTCCTACTTTGGCAAGAATTTTATAGATGCAGGCCTGACAATCTGATTTCTCTTCATCTGGTGACAGTTAACATTGACTCTGTCATTCTTTCTCCACTTCCTTCTGAGAGAGCAATGCTCTAGGGTGACTTTTTGCATCTATTGACATTTTCAAATTTGAATCATTCTTCAGAGGAAAATCGCAACTTATACTTTGTTTAAGAAAGGTGATTTATAAGTCCATAATCTAAGTCACTCAGCATTGAGACATTATTTAAACAGAGTTGCTGGTACTCCTCAAACACAGATTCTCTCCATGTGAACAATTAAATCCCTGATCACTTTAATAGTAAACTCTATGAAAAAAATTGCCAAGTTATTTACAAATATTTCAGGATTGAATATGTTCATGAATATGCAATCACTTTGTACGCCCAAGAAATCTATAGCTTCCATGATCTAACAAGCATTAGCAAACTATGAAGAGCCAAAATGTTTGCCCAGAATATTTAGCAGAATGCTATTCAAGAAAAGTTTCCAAAATTATCTGATCACTTAAGATGTTTAGAAGTAAGTGAATTTTATAACAAGAGTCATATGGCAATGAACGGTCTTCAGGCTGACTGAAGAAAAAAAAAAGGATTAATAGACACAAAGTTGGGGAAATCTCAAAAACCTAAATGTCCAAGGATAAACACCTCTTTGGACTTTATATAGTTCTCAAGGGCAGAGTAACACAATTAACAGTTAGGCGACACCAATATTTTATTCTATGATTACTGTTTACATTTCTAAGTCCCAGAAATTTATGGCACTGGGATGAGGGACATAGAGTTTGGTTTAAAATGGAAAAACAAACAAACAAACAAACAAAAAACAAGAAACTTTGTTACATTCAGGTATTTTTATGGGTAACAAAAGGTTTTCAAGACATAAAGATGCTAAAGTTAACAAAACAAAACAAAAATAAAAACATGGCATGCAAAGGTCAGAAGCCCACGGCAAGTCCTGGAAAGAAATGTTTCAGGTTCTCAGTAAACTGCCTTTCTTCTAGAGTAGGATCAACTGCACAAGTTACTGCTTGTTAACCCATGATGTATGCAGTAAACTTAAGTAGCACTCAGTACGGTCACCATGGAAACCTAGGATGCACTGTATCTTTCATTTGCATTTTTATCCAAGGAAACTAAGCCATACCCAATCCATACCTTCTGGATTCCTGGGCACCATCAAAACCATCATTCAAGCACTACATGGGCAAATGTGCACTCAGAGGCATGCTCTCTAGATTCCTGCCAACTGCTCAGATCACACATCGCTTGTCCTTCACTCAAGATAAGCACTACAGGGGCCATATATCTTTTCTGTCGTAAGATAAATATAACACAGCAATTAATGAAAAGCCCTGGTCAATGATGTCTTGGATAATTTTTCTAGTGAGTTTTCTCAATGATTTTGAACAGTACCACAGGTCTGATCTGCTCAGTTTTGACCTGGAGCGATCCCATTCTGTGTAGAAAAATGTCTATCTACAAGATGTTATTTCTTCCAAATCAAGTCCGATAATAGATAATAGCAGAACTGATTAGTGACCAGTGCTTCTCATACACCCAATATGTATCAAAATGTGCCCTGATGTAGGTAATACGCTCCTTTCTCCTCTTACAAGAAAATGATAACTTAGAGATGAACTGAGGAATGGTGTTCCTGTTTGGTTTCCTGTTGCTGTAATGACACTCTGGCTAAAGGTATCTTGGAGAGGAAAGGAAGGAAGCCAAGGCCAGAACTCAAGAGGGAACCTGGAGCAGCAAGCATAAAGAGGTATTGCTTACCAACTTTGCTCCAGGCTTTCTCATACTACCCAGGCCTGCAGGCCCAGTGAATGGTGTCATCTACAATGGACTGAGGCCTCCTACATCAATTGGCAATCAAGAAAATGCTTCACAGATGTGCCCATTGGCTAATCAGGTGAAGGCAATTCCTCAACTGAGGTCAAGTTGACAACCAAAATTAACCATCACACATGGTTATGGCACAAGAGGTTGGCTATTGATCCATAAGAGGGTGTTCCAACTCAGTGGGTAATAGCTGTGTAAACCACTGACTGGGCACCCAGGACCAGCCAGATATTATGAAGATGGTCCCTGTTCGTGGGCAACATTTGTGTTAGAACTCAAATCTACATAAGAAAGGGAGGGAAAACCAGGATCTAATCTGCATATTGAAGACTGCCATTGTCATGAACATGTTGGATGTGAGTGGAACAGTTACAGAAGCATGAAGAAAAGGGTAGGCCAGAACTTTTTTTTGTACACTCTAGACTCAGAAGTCACTCACTAGGAGAGATGGGGACACTGTATAAAGATGGAGTTGGTATAATTCGAAGAGAGACATCATTAAGCCTGTCCTAGTTGCCAAAACCTATGATGGCACTTTGAATAAACTCTTTACAAGAACCAGGTGGAGGGAACAGAAATATCTTTGTGATACACATAAGGACAGTTGGGGCTACTTATCTACAGTGAATGGCTGCACTGAGCTTTGTTGAAGTCAGAGTCTGGGCTGCTATGTACTGTGTTCATTCTCAAAGTCTGAGTGGAAGGAAGAGCACAGCATTGAGCAGAACACCTCAGCTATGCTGGTAAGTCAGTCACTCTGGGCCAGCATTTGCATCCACAGAATTTTCTCTCCACCCCCCCAGTTTAAAAACATAAGTTTTATTTAACTTACGTTTAAAAAAAAAAAAAGCCTCATTGCATTAAAATGATAAATGTAAACAGTCTAAATTAGGGAAGACTCTGAGCCCAACCTCTCAGAGAGTTTGGTTTGTCATTCGATAGAGAGCTAATATCCAATATATACAAAGAACTCAAGAAGTTAGAATCCAGAGAACCAAATAACTCTATTAAAAATGGGGGACAGAACTAAACAAAGAATTCTCAACTGAGGAATACCAAATGGCTGAGAAGCACCTAAAGAAATGCTCCACATCCTTAGTCATCAGGGAAATGCAAATCAAAAACAACCCTGAGATTCCACCTCACACCAGTCAGAATGACTAAGATCAAAAACTCAGGGCTCTCTTGGTGTCTTGTTCTCTTTCTCTCTCCCCCTTGTCCCCTTCTCTTCCCATCCCCCCCCCCCCCCCCCCGTGCTTATTGCTGGCCTCTACTTTTTTATTCCTCTCTTCCCCATCTCTGCCTCTACTACCCTCTTAACTCCTCCCATGACCTGAATAAACTCTATTTTATACTAAAAACAAAAAAAAACTTAGGTGACAGAAGATGCTGCCAAGGATGTGGAGAAAGGAACATTCCTTCATTGCTGGTGGGACCACAGCTGCTACAACTCTGGAAAGTGATCTGGTGGTTCCTCAGAAAATTGGACATAGTACTACCTGAGGACCCAGCTATACCACTCCTGGGTATATGCCCAAAAGACGCTTCAACATATAACAAGGACACATGTTCAACCATGTTCATAGCAGCCTCATTTATAATAGCCAGAATTTACTGCTAAGGATCTGTTAGGTGAAAACAAGGCCACCTCACGCTATCTCTAAAGCTCTTGATTATAAAAATAAAAATGTCTGATATAATCAGCTGAGAATCAGAATTCGAAGTGTGAACTTCTGTTATCAAATATAATCATCCACTCTTAGCTCCAGAGGTTTAGCTTTCTGTGATGAGAATTACACCATGAAAATGGCAGTTCTTTGATGTGGGCTCATCCACAGGAAACCTCATCTTAGCCTCTGCCTTGTAGGTGGCAACAGCAGAGGATGAAGGGAAGAAAGCGACGTTTGGTCAGAGGAAGGCATCAAAGCTCAGATAATGGTGAACTCACATGCCATTGCTAGGAGTAAGGACCAACGTATCTGAACAGAGAGAAACCCCCTCACAGACACACAGCAAGTTCTTGCATCTTTAGAACAATAAGCGATAAATCACTATTATCTTGGGCTTCTCCAACCTACTCTATCCACGCCAGATTTAATATCTCTCTTAATCTTAAGGAAAATCTGATAAAAAGAGAAAAAGTTAACTTTCTTGCTGTCATCTGTGGTTTAACAAAAGAGAAGAAAAAAAAATTAAAAGCAAAAGCTAGCCCCCACGTCAGCATCTTTATCAGCCACCAGGAGAACTAATGTTCTTTTTATCAGCCCTGTCTATTAACCAGGCATATATGCTCTTGATAGTATGAGCAGAAAAGCCAGAGCCATGTTGCCTGGGTTCTGGCTGCCTCTCTGGGATTCCCTGCCCCATCTGGAGAACGGCAGAATGACAGGGCCTAGTTCACTGAGTGCTATCAGAAAGATCAAGTGAGGATTTGGAAGATGCTTGGCATTGGGTGACTCTTTAATAACTGTGAGTTGTCATTTGGTACTACTTGCTCTCTCTGTACCATATAGCTCAGGGGACAGATCACATAATGTAGAGAAATGAAGGGACTTGCCCCCAGTGTCCATCAGCTCTCTGCTGAGACCAGCCAGGTTCCTTCTTAGTACAGACCTGAAATTTGGATGGGTTTTCCCAATAACAACAAGGACAAAATAAAATAAATAAAAATGATATGCCTGCTTCATTGCCTGAAAAGCTTACATTGGATCACTGGTCACCATTCTGAAGCCAAGATGCTGAGTTCACTGGATAAATATCTATTTGAGAAAGTATCCCTTGTGCTGCCTTGGGATGTGGATGGCCATGTATATAAAAATAACTTTAAGATTTCAGATGTCCTTAGGTCACCCACTCTTAAAAAAAAATTCTTGTGCAAGGTTCACTTAACCCTCATCAAATTTCTAAACCTTATCCCAAATCCCAGTCGACTCCATCTACAGGCAGGGGGGACACACACCAGCTGGTCCAGCGCTCCACTTACATTGCTGCTGCCGAACTGCCTCCCTATTCTCCCTACTGAGACAGAACCAGGTCCTGATAAGCACATCTCTGGCGGATAGACCTCAATCCCAAGAGCCTAGTTCCCTGCTGACTGCCTTGTCAGAGGCCAATTTCAGGCCCCCCAGCTTACTTAGTCTGTGTCAACTTAGGTAAATAAACACAAAGAAAAGGACGCTATCAAGATTGTGGTTCTCAGATTAGAGCACAATAAATAGTTTTGTCTCAATCAAACTTGGGATGTAAGGAGTGCTTGGAGACGTGAGCATTTCATTTCCTGACATAAAAGAAAGCTTTTTGTTTATGACACAATGAAGTCAACAAGAAAGGGGTTTATTATAGTCAAAAGGCCAATGGGTCCTTTGGAGATAATCTTGTATAAATAAAATATGCCAACAAGGTTGATTTAATCCCAAGGGTTTTAAGCAGTATGTATAAACCCTCTTATATGCTGGCACCCAGCTGAAGCTGGAGACCTTAAAATGATTAGGCTGCATTTTAACTGCTGGAAAGGCGTGAATCATTTCTGGATTCCGAGGCTATGGGTAGCCACCACATTTTGTTCGGTTTTCTAATTTCTAGAGAAAGCATTTTGAAGAATATTTGGTTTTGACATGTTACAAAGCTCTACATATCTTCCAGTGTTTGCTTTTAGCAAGTCAGTTTTAAGAACTAACTTCTAATTTTGAAAAGCGTATCTACAACAGAAGTCTAAAAGAATGCTCTGCTATAGTAAATCCAATTGCCTCATTAGGCACTAATGAAAATTGTTTCCTCATTTGTTGTTTCAAAAAAATAGCATCTGGCAAGGACTGCAGCTCATTGGCAGAATGCTTGCCTATGAAATCCCTGGCATCTCAGATACATACATACATATACATATACATACATTCACATCCATACATACACACATAGACCCATTCATACACATACTTACATTCACACACAAACACTCCTATACATGTGTGTGTGCATACATACATACATACATACAAAGAAAGAGACCTTCCACACCTTTTTCATGTGGAAAAATACTCTTGTAGTTGGAGTTCTAACGTGCCGACCCTGGCCAGCATTGTCCATCTAAAACATTTACACTGTCAGCAAGCTAGGTGAAGGTGGGGGGGGGAGGGGAGGAGGCGGCAAGAGTATCTTTGCTCTTTAAAGACCTTTTAAAAGAATTGTCTTTCCTGTCACAAGAGAAGAACACACCAACACCCCAAATTCCTGCATTCCAGTTAGCAGGAATAAAATAGATAACTAGAAATGTAAAGCTGTCTATAAATTCCTGTCTTCAAAGGATGCAAATCATTCCATAATCATTTGCATATCAAATATGGTCTGGAAGTTGCCACAGCTTTACTGATTCCACTAATGCTTTAGGGTTAAATAAATGATGACATGGACTTAGACTCACCACGGTCAGGTGACTGAATCAGAAGGTCTCTGAATGCAGATCTAGCCTGGGATACAGAACAAGAATGTCCCATCCCAACTAAACGAGAAACATGCATTCAAAGAGTTGCTCTTGGGTTGGGTGTGCAATGCAGTAATTAAATAGATCACCAACAAGGCAGAAAACATTCAAAAGCAACTTCTGGTCTAAGAAGCCCGCTCAAAGTTAAAGCAAGGCAGCACTGTGGTAGCATCTTGAGAGGATTCTACTGAGTGGAAGTCCTAACACTCAAAGAAGCAGCAGTGTGTGGGTGCGGTGCACACTGTGTGGGTGTAGTCCACACTATGAATGTGGTTCCTACCAGACAGAATTGTAGCAGAGAGCCCGGACAATGCGTAGTGATGTAGTGACATACCCCAGGTAGTCGAGCAGGGGAAATGGGTACACAGAGACCTCCTGGGAACTAGGAGACGAATCATCCATAGTGACGAAGCCTGCTCATTCCTCTGCTACTTCTTCATGAGGGTGCAGCTCCTCCAGCAAGGATACAAGTTACTAGAAGGAACCAGGGTATTGTAGCCCCAGTCCCCATCTGCATTAAACTCTTTACCTGCTTATCTAGCAGGAACAAGCGAGGCCATTCTGTTAGCCTTCCTGTCTCTTTGACAACTTTTAGTGAGTCGAGGCTGCCGAGAATATAGTCAAATCCATCATTATCTAATGACATTTACTGACACATCAAGGGACAAGTCCCCAACCATAACCACACCTAGTGATACTCTGCAAACAAATTTGTTTTTTGATAGCTGGAAAATGGTTGCAGTTTTGAGCTGCATAGAGTGGCTTTTGTTAGTTTTTAATTGCTTTTCTGACTTTTGTGTATTCGCCTAATAGTTTAAAATTGCCTACTGTGTGCTAGGTAGTATTACAGCTCCGAGAATGCGTCCATTTGCCCTTATATAGTTTCCATTCGAGTTAAAATGAGCTCAGAAAAGTAAAATCGATTAGCTGGTAAGCGCTCCATCAGACTATTAGCCCTGCAGGTACAGAGGGACAGCACTATGAGAAGTCGTTTCTGCATAGAAAAGGCAATGTCTTACGATATCAGAATCTGTATTCACACACACACACACACACACACACACACACAGAGGACAAAACTCAGCAGTTCAGATCTGACAACAGGAAAAAGGATGCAAACACAAATGGAGGATGAAATTTTGAATCACACATCCTACTCATGACAACCCCCTTCCGAGCTTCTAAGTGTCGGCAGCATTTGCTTTCACGGAGGACAGTCTGTCCTACCAGTCCTCACGTACACTGGAACTGTTCTAGGCTGGGGCTACTGCAGAGCAGTCTGGTAACCACCCCTAGACTCTCACACAAATACCACTACCAAAGTGTCCACTATTCCAAAAGGTGAACAGAGTATGGAATCTTGCAGGAAAACTCACCTTTGAAAATATGTTCACAAATTGTGACTTAAAATTGGTAGATCCACTGCTGTGGCTCTCTCTGCTAATGTGGTGATGGGATCCTACACTAACTCAGAGGGATTTGCTTCTTCAATGAGGATTTTACTTTAGAGATGGGCAAAGGGACAGACATTTTTATTACATTAGCCTTACACTGTATATCTCAGTATATCGTAGACTGGGTGAGCTCCACACAGCCATGGCAGTAATATTTTGTCACGGGCATCACACAGAAGAGAGAACAAAAGAGAAAGCAACCGACTGGGGGTACAGTGGTGCCTCACTTACCGGGGATGGGAATAATAGGGATACTTTCGTTGGGGACCACCCGAGGTGAACTGCTGTCTTCCACATAGAAATGAGCAGTCTGGAAACATTTTCTGTGTGGAAAAGAGAGATGCCAACAGTGAGCACAGAAGTACACTTCGTCTAAGTTTATCATCTTAAGATCCCTTCTTTAACAGTTTTCCCCGGCTTGAAGCGTCACTCAGCACTGATGGCAAACCCAAGGGGAACAGCCCCAATGCAAGCACAGCACTTAGCGCACAGGAGCAACCCCGAATGCCTGGGTAGCTCTCTCTTGTTACAGCCAACGCCAGCCCCAGAGCTCCCAACTACTCAAATTACTGAGAATCTGGCACAGAGTAAACTCCTGCTCAGGACATGAAGATTCTGCCCAGTATCTTCACAGCTGGCTTGTTACAGAGGGACCGTTTGCTATTCTGACTAACGGCCCCCAAGAACCAAGTTCAAAACCACACCTTGAATCCTCTCCAATAGAGTCATCAAACAGCCCAACTGTACAATAGCACCACATTGTCTGTGCTTAGCCAAGGCCCCAAATCCTCAGACAGCTTTTACAGGGGTCAGGGGGCTTCAATAGGAAAAGCATGCCCAAATCGGAGGCCCTTTCCAGAGAACAGCTAAGGCCAGGGTAGAAAGAAGCCTGCAGGTGTTTTCTGCTTGTCTTCAGTTCGGCTCTGTTTTTACCTGTACTTCAAGCAAAGCAGGGAGCACACAGTGGTCATCACAGAACAGGCCCTGGACAGAAAGGCTATGAGCAGCTCATGCAGCCTCTGCCCGAGATGCTGGCCAGCCCTCAGCTTTCCAGCATCCACATCCACGTCACTGCTTGCTGAGGCCCTTAATGAGCTGCCGGAAGCACAGACTGAATATTTAATGAGACTGCTCAGTGTGAATGGCTATTGTGACCAGAGAAGGGTCCCTGTTCATCTGGCAGAGGGGCTTTACAATAGCTGGCCCTACTGCTGGGTCTTTTAGCCGGGCGACTGGGCAGGCTGCATCTTGTAGTACTCCCAGTCAGCAGGCTGAGCCCCGTTTCTCTTGTGTTTCACACCAAGCAACATTTACACTCCGTGGCTTTGCATTTTCTGGGGTCTCTATTCCAACTACTAGGGATAAGTCAACTTTTCTTCAGGGCGACTTTTCTCATCTAGTGGAAGAAAAAAATCCTGGGGCGATTTTAAAAAGCCAAAAAAGGTGGGGGAAGTCAGGGGAAAATCGATAACTCTAACGTGCCAAATAAGATCCCTGAAAGAAAGAGACCTCAGTGTCACATAGCTTTCCCACAGCAGGATACTGCAGACCTGCTATGACCAATGGCATCAGAAATGAGCTCTCATCCCAGAGCGAAGACTTTCCCCTTAAGCACTCTGTTTTCCCATGGAGAGGGTACCAGTCTGCATTGCTCTTCCAAGGCATAGGGGCTCCTGAACATAAGCTCTAAGCTCACATGTACTACAGGACTGACTTTGAAGAACATGGAGCACAGGTGAGCATTTTCTGCAAGTGCCTGTCTTGTGAATAGAAAGACCAAGGATTTATAACTGTCATCAATAGCCTTATGTGGCTTGGGGTAAGATGCCTGGGGCTCTGGCCCTAACCGCCTGATGTCAAATCCACTTGGAAAATATGATTATCATTTTTTAAACGTCAAATTTGTTCTTTTTAAATTAGTTGTTAATGTTTTTACCTTTGGGGATTTATTTGTTTGTTTGCTTGTTTGTTTATTCTTACTTATAATCCTTTGTGCACAGATTTCTAGGACACAATGCTAAGGTTGAAATGTGGGTCCTAGACACTATGACTCAATGGAGCCTTGCTCATTCAGAGCCAAAGCTGTTGGAATTCTCTATTTTTTTTTTTAAACTCAGCAACCTGAATAAGTTCTCGAAGTCGCTCAGATAAATACCATCCAATGTGCCAGCTCAGCTTTAAAATACAGAAGAACACATAAACAGCAACAGCAAGACAAAAATAATAACCACCTAGTAACTTGTGGGCTTGGAAGCAAATATGTAATCCAAGCATCCCAAAACCAGGATCTCAAATTCAAGACCAACTTAGGCTAGCAGTGTGAGACAAGTCTCAAAATGAAGTTTGTGTTTTAAGACTAAAAATGACTATGCGTAATTACTTGCAGAACAGAACACATGGGATCCCATGACTGTCTGCGTTACTGTTACAGCCAGACAACGTAGGAGGGAACACACCATGCTGCCGATTATTAGGTTCTAGAAAACAGGCACACAGTCCAGCCAGTCTTTAGAAAAAAGGCAGTGTGTGCTGAAGCAAATCTCACCCGGAGCTCCATGTGCTGCTGTTTATAATGGATTTTCCCTGGAGCAGCATAACTCTGTGATTGCCAGAGCAAAGCTGGCAAGCGGGGTGGGGGTCAGGGGCCCAGGAGATGAAGCTGTGCACATCTGTGCTTTGCTTCACAACACATGCATTTATCCTACACGGTGACATGGGCCGACAAATCACCAGAGAACCTGGGGACGCCTTCTCTCTTTGAATGGAAGTATAAGGCATTTGGCAGATGTTAACTCAGGACCAGGCACAGCATAGCACATGCAAATTACAGGTTCTTTGCAACTGGCCATAATCCTTAAAACTAGTTCCTAGAGCCTAGCTAAGAACTGGGACAAATGATCCGTTCAGAGATATGAGTGAATAGAAATGAACAATAGGGGAAAATCAATTAAAATCACCATTACCTCAAACCCTCACCATTACCATTTGGGGGACGCCCTTCCACACCTTTGCTCATTTGCTTACTTAAGTGTCTTCGATCACTGTCTGTGATGTTGGGAACATAAAAATAAGACAGACAAGGACTCTGCCTTCTTGCCACTTAAGTTCTCATAGGAAAGGGAACCATAAATATGGCAATAGCTTTGAGGAAAGAGTTTTACAGGCTTGTGATTAACTGGTGAGGGTTTAAGAAGGGATAGGGTGACATTTGAGCTGAGACCTGGAAGTGAAGGACAGGGACAGTGGTAGTGGGAAGAGCATTTTAGGCAGAGCCAGCAGCTATGGAAAGTATTTTAAAACGGAGCAAACCTAGCAGGTGCTAGAACTGAACAGAGGAGTCTGTGAGGCTGGACAGGATGACAAGAACCCCAGAATATAAGACGCAGGAGGCTTTTGTTGGCTTCTGTGGGAGTCTGAGAGCCAGGCAAAGCCTAAGGACTCTGTGTCCATGCTGACAGCTACTGTTGTAATCACTCCAAAACTCAGGTAGGTAGGTAGATTATGTGTGTGTGTGTGTGTGTGTGTGTGTGTGTGAGAGAGAGAGAGAGAGAGAGTGTGTGTGTGTGTGTTTATACACAAAACACGAGTGGCACTGGGAACTGACCCTAGAGCCTTGCATGGTAAATGTTTTTCTTTTCTTTTATATTAATAACAAACTACAACCTTACCATAGACATATATCCCTTCTAAGAATTATAGATGACATCCTCGTTACTAGTGTTTGCCTAGCCTTTGCTATGTTGTTGGAACCACGCTTTAAAGAACACTTACTGAGCATCTATCCAGGGCCAGGTTGTATTCTTATTTCTCAAGTGCATTGACTTTTTCTTGTGTGCAAATCCTACACTTTGGTTTTAACTCTCCAATAACGCAGAAGGATATTGGTGGCATCGTATTTTAATTTGTTCATTTCTGAAAAGTCCCATGGAAAAAAAGTTTTTGTGATGCTTATCGTGACATGAAAAATAAAAAGCAAAGGCAGGGATTTTGGAGAAATGGAAAAATACCAAGTCAGTTACTCTAAACTTCTTTGTTCTGAGATGCAGGGCTGCCTCTGAGTTTGAGCCCAGGGGATCGGAAACAGACTGACTTTCTCAGAGTGTTTCTCAAGTATGTCGCTGAGTGTGCGATTGCAGCTTTCTCTGTAGTTTCAATCTCTTTCAACTAGCGCAGCCCAATCATGCCTCCTCGAGTGAACAGATCTCTAGGATAGTGGAAAGCCATCTCCACAATTGCTTTACTGTGACTATATTTACACAAGTATTATTATAAAAATGGAAAACAAAGCAGAACATGTTTAGAATAATAAAGGAATGTATTTACAAGTTTGGTTACAAATTATAACTTAGTTCACCACTGTACATTTTATGCTTTCTTTCCCCTTCCCTTCCTTCAGGGTGCTCACCCTTCTCTTGAGGAGCCATGGTCAGATTACAGTCTGTTCACTGAATTGACACCACTGGTGTACTATAATCCAAATGATCTGCCTTCCCTAGTCTACACTAGCAGCATATATTTTTCTGGCACTTAAAGAGCTTCCTGGGCTGGAGAGATAGCTCAGTGGTTAAGAGCACTGTCTGCTTAATCAGAGGTTCTGAGTTCAAATCCCAGCAACCACATGGTGGCTCACAGCCATCTGTAATGGGATCTGATGCCCTCTCCTGCTGTGTCTGAAGACAGCAACAGTGTACTCACATAATTACAATAAATTAATCTTTTTTTAAAAAGCTTCCAAATTTAGAGATTCTTGAAGTTTTGAGGCTCCTAAGTACACACTAGCTGCTTGTCTCTGTGCCTGCTCCACCAGCCTAACAGCAATGTGTCGGTCAGCAGTGGTTAACAGACACCCAGACCTCTCTGGTTTTATTAAGCCAGGCAGGACAAAGCCCACACCTGGTGACAACCACCTGAGACGGCCTAGAGGGGACACAGACTTGTGTGTTCCGAAGCTCCTCCCTGAGGAGCCGGTGTGCAACGTTCCTAGTTAAGAACTTCCTGTGACAAAGGGACAGTAGTTACAGAGATTCTGGTGATATCACTAAGAAGCCACTGGAAAATGGCACAACCTTAAATGGAAGGTGGGCAGTAGCGTCCACATGCCCATAGATGTTAAATGGGGGCTTACAGGGTCCCATATAGCATGACAAATAGTACTAAGGCTTCAAGGGCGTTAACACAATTGTGTTAAGTGCACACAGGAATTTTGCACAGCACATACTTGATTGAATAAGAATGTCAAAGTCCTCAGTTCCACTTCTGTTAGAACCCAGGTGTCGGAAATAGGGTGACAGCTTGGTGGGATGGTGCAGGAGGCTAGCCTGATCTACATAGTGAGTTACAGGACAGCCAGGGCTACATAGTGAGACCCCGTCGCCAAAACAAACAGAGACAAACAAAAAGAACAGGATGGCAGACTGTTCTTCTGCACACACTGAATACAAGTTTTCATTTCCAAGTATCTGGCTACTTAAAGAATCTGGAAAACACAGGGTGACCTGACTTTCCATGACACAACTCCATTAGTGAAGAAGTCTTATGAAGCACTAGACTGAACACCTCCAGACAGGAACAGGAAGGAGGCAGCCACACATGCATGACATGTTACACTCAGTTCAACTCAGTGGGTACAGAGATGGAATGGGAAACGTGTGTGTTGTTTCTTTGGTTATGATTCTGGTCTGTCTCTCCCACAGTGAGCATCCTGCCATATCTCCAACTAAAAGCTATACCATGAGGGTAAGTGAACATGTCTCCAAATGCATCTGATGCTAGGCCAAGGTTGGCCAATGTATCATTCTATGATTGCTTCCAAGAATCTCAACATAGCAACATGGAACAGTTTTGCTACATTCTTCTGCATTGCTGTCCTCTCTGAGAGAGCTAAGATGGACATTTTAGAAGGATGTCTAAGGAAGGGTACCATGGCAGTGTC
The DNA here is from genome assembly GCF_963924665.1 of Micromys minutus. Classification (NCBI taxonomy): domain Eukaryota; kingdom Metazoa; phylum Chordata; class Mammalia; order Rodentia; family Muridae; genus Micromys; species Micromys minutus. Next base: position 4,214,187 of record NC_137981.1, on the reverse strand, counting down.
TTCTTTACCAGGTTTTCTAGTCTGCACAGATTTTGCTTAGCAGTTCCCTAGATCTTAAGCCTCACTCCCACCACCGTGGTCCAGACCTTGAGATATCTGGTTTTCGTTTTTCTTTTGTACAAGTGTATGTGTGTGGGGGGTAACTTTTTAGAAGTCCAGAGGACACTTGAGGCTTATGGGGTCATCACATATTGTTCTTTGGCTACTGTTTCTAAAAATACCTTTCTACTCTATCTATGAGATACCTATTTTGAGGATAGAGATTTCACAGAAACTCAGGCATCCCACTGTTGTGACAGCAGACGCTGTCATCGAGATGCAGCAGACACTGACCCGCATCAGCTGTCACTCTCAGTCGTAGAGCTCCCACTGAAGCACACACGGTGCCAGCACATGGCAGCTTCTGCTGTTTTTAATTGGCCCTCATGACTAATGACACGCACACAAACAGCTGCTCCAATGGCATAATCCAGTCAGAGAGTCTTGCTCTGCCAACAATAGAGAGGACTACAAAGATGAGCAGAGAACTCAAGATTTCTAAGCCCCTTCCCCACTTCCTTCTAGGAATCTGACATAGATAGTCTTAAACCAGAACCCCAGGAGGCCTGCGTTTCTTCACAACCCCCTTCAATTCTGCTGTTTTTTTCCCAGGTATCTGGTTAGACAACCTTTGGTGTGGGCCTACAATTTTCTTACTTTTGTCTCTTCTTCTTGCCTGACAAGATTTTGTGAATACGCAGAAAACCAACACTTTCCTGAAACAAAGGGCTGACCCTGAGTCTAAATGTCTAACAAGGCACTGGCGCTATAAAAAGGGCCTCCAAGGTCAGGCAGTGGCTTCTGAGATTTATTGACATTTGTCTCACCGTACCCATCCTTTTGACTAGCTTCTTTCCATCCCCGCTCTGGGCCTATCACAACAGTTTCTCTTGTCTGTGGATGACGAGCTGTGGGCTGCAGTGGAATCCTAACAAGGTTTTCAGACTTATATAAAAACTCAACATTCCAAACTAAACAAACCTTAATATACAGAGACTGGGAATCAAGCTGCTATCTTCAAATTAAGCACAATGGTTTTGTAATCACAGCAGAGTGTGAAGGAGTTTCTTAGCTGTGTGGAGGCAAAATTCTAATAGCAGACTACTGTGGGCTGTTGGCTCAGCTACTACTGAATATTAATTAAGCAATCTTAAACAATTCATAGACTGCCCTCATTTGAATTTACAGCGCCATACCCACTAATAATCTCATTTATTTTCATGTTGTCAAGAACAGACATCCCATTAATATTTACTTCTGTAAATGGACATGTTGTAGTGAACTTTGTATGGGTAAGAGCCATTTATTAACGGGAAGCTGAGAACACTAACAGGCCATCAAAGAAAGAGATTGAGAGCTGTGCTAAAAAGATTGATTTATCAGGGCAAAAAAACAGTTCCCAGACACGGAAGTGATAAACAATGGAAGGGAAAGCCTGTGCATATCTCTGGGCTTTCCCTCAGGAGTGTCTGCCTGAAGCTACTCCCGGTCCCACTTGGAAGGTGGCCCGATTCAGTTCTAAGTTGAGATTTTTCATACACAACAACTCACTTGCTGCTAAGTTGTCCTTACTGCCTGTTAAGTGATCCGGTTTATGTAGCTAAGTTTATACAGTGCAGTCTCCGGAAGGGCTCTTCCAGCATAAAAGATTCAGACATCCAAATATGCTTCTGGTTGGCATATTTTCCAAGTCATGAAAAGGGACACAAGAATCTGACAAATCAGAGTGTGCTTTGGGGAATAACAAAGTGGCAGGCTTTGCATCGGGGCTGCTGGGACTCTTAGGCACTGGTTGTTGTGCTCTGGGCAAGCAGAGGACGGAGTATGAGAGGGAAGAAAAGGAGAGAAAAGAGCACAAAATCAGCCAAAGGATGGACAGATGGACAGATGGACAGACAGGAGATGGGATGCAGACATCATGTGAAGGGAAAGGGTTCCCAGATTTCATGTGAGTAGCAACAATGTCCTAATTCACTCCTGCTATGGCTGAAAGTGACAGAGAGCAGTGTGACTTCCACAGTAAGCACGCTACTGGACGAGTCAGGTTGTCTGCAGTGACTGTATAAATGGGAGGAACTTAGCAAACCACACACATACAAGTAGCCTCAAGATAATCTTTTTTGATCAACATTGTTTGAGAAGAAATTCTCACGGATACCTAGGAAAAACTGTGGCCCTTTCCAGGGACATGGGCAGCAGAGGTCACTTCCTACGTCACGTTCAAATGTGCTCTATTCAATATTTCAGCCTGTTCCAAGGAGATGAAACCCTCACAGTTCACCTCGGGACTCCGTGGAGACCTGGGAAAGGCTTGACAGCAGGCAGGGACTCTGAGGCAGTTGTCATGCCTTTACACCCGAGCCTGAAATGTTTGAGCACTTAGAATAAGGCCATGGGTGCTCGCCATTGACCCTAACCCCATTGATGTGAGGTAGTTAACGGCAACACGCAAGTCCAGGGTAGTTCAAGGAGGAGAGGGAACACACATCGTCACTCAGAGTCACCATCTAAAATGGCCTGGTAACTATTTATTCCTAAGCATAATGACTGTTTCGTTGTAATATTCTTATGTTTTTGTTTAGTTTTTGTTGAGACAGGGTCTCTCTGTGTGGCCCTGGCTGTCCTAGAACTCACTATGTAGACCAGACTGGCCTCAAACTCACAGAGATCTGTCGGCCTCTGCTCCCAGTGCTGGAATAAAATGTGTGCAGAACTATGTCTGGTTTGTTGTAATATTCTTAATAGCCTTAATATTTCAGGATCTCAGAAGGCTCTATGTGCTTTTGTACCAAATATCTTCACTGTATCAATACTTGTGAAACTGGGGATGAGGTTCCCAAAAGACACCCCACTGTTATCTACTTGATATTTCCAGTGACCGAGAATTGACTATTAAAAGAAAAACTAAAGCACCCACAACCAGAACTTTGGAGCAAGTCTCTCAGAATGGAAAGACTGTCTGAAGAAGTGTGGGTCTTGATTCCTTCCAGGGGTGGGGAGGTTGAATGACCCTTTGGGGGGGGGTCACATAACAGATATCCTGCATATATGATATTTACATTAGGATTCATAGGAGCAGCAAAAATCACAGTTATAAAGTAATAATGAAATAATTTTATGATCAAGGTCACCATAACACAAAGAACTGTATGGAAAGGTCATAGCATTAGAAAGACTGAGGACCACTATTTTAAAGAAATTCTTTATAGTAAGATGGCAATACGCTGACACTATTCCCACATCTCTGTTGAATTTACAGAAAGGCCATGGTTTCCAGCACTAGAGGAAGTGTGGGGAAGCAGATTCACACACGTACTGCCAAGAGAAGCCCTGAGTACCAGGTGAGGAGCCACTTATCAAAGCGCCTCCGTGAGTTGCTGTCAGTTTCCTGATCTTATCCTGCAGTTGTACGTCTCCATGTGCAAACCGACACATTAACAAAGCTATTCAGCACAGTCTGTCACAAAATTGATAGCCTTAGAGGACTGCTTACATAAATCATGGCATAGTTAACGTCCTCCCATAGGGGATCGATAGATGCCTAGAGAAAAACTGAGTTATCTCAAACAAAGCCAAGCACACTGGTAAAACAGGTAGTTCTTTACTGTGTAAAAGAGCTAGAGACATATCCCTATTTGTTTAGATATATATAACAACTGTTCAATAGTGTATGAATTAGCAGAAACGAACACATATTTGGGAGTGTTATATATGGTTATATATGATTTTAAACTGTATTATCTTGAATGATATCAAATACTACTTACTCTTGTGTTTTTCTTGGAAACTTTAATACCTGAGTCTGGTTTTTATTGTTTCGTTTTTAGCTTACATCTTTCATGATTTGGGGCCCTCGGAGGCATGATCCTCCCTTGTGTCCACGAAGGGACGGCCCAGGAAAGCATTGTAGGAAGCAGGGGCAGAAGGCTGAGTCCCATAGGGTGCATACCCAGCTGCAGCAGCTGTGTGGACTGCTGTTCCCTCAGTATCTGTGGAGGTGTCTCCTCTTCAGGCCACAAGAGGTGAGAAACAAAGAGACAAAGGTAGACATAGAGACTGGAGGAAGCTGCTTGTCCTAATGCATTCCAGCCTCCAATAGAAGCTTAGAGGAGTTGGCAGCCTGTGCACTGGAAAACTATACGGGACAGAGCTGAGTTAATAGCTGAGGTGGGTGGGTGCAATGTGGAGCAGTGTAAGCACACGTGGGTTGCAGGCTTAAGGCATACAGAACACAGAGGGGAGTGGACAATGTAAACCTTTACATAGGCAGAGCAGCTCCTTAGGGAAGAGCGGGAGCCTGGAGCCCCATGTGGACAGAGACTCTGTCGGGACCAGCTCCTCCTTGTGCACCGCTGAGCACAGCACAGAGCAGGAGAGAAAAGACCTGCTTAAGATCTAGCTGCCTAGGCTGGAGAGATGGCTCAGTGGTTGAGAGCACTGACTGCTCTTCCACAGGTCCTGAGTTCAAATCCCAGCAGCCACATGGTGGCTCACCACCATCTGTAATGAGATGTGATGCTCTCTTCTGGTGTGTCTGAAGACAGCTACAGTGTACTCATATATAATAAATAACTCTTTAACAAGAATCCGAGGCCCCTAACACATATACAGCAGAGGTACATGTGCAGCAGAGGCTCGCTGGATCTGGACTCAGAGAAGATGGCCCTAACCCTGGAGAGACTTGGAGCCCCAGAGTGTGGAGGTCTGCTGGGGTGGGGTGGAGGTGCAGTGGGACATTCTCTTGGAGATGGGGGCGGGGGGAGGGGAGGATGCAGAAGAGTTGGAAGGTGGACTAGGGGACTGTAAAAAAAAGATTAAAGAGTAAGTAAAAATGAAAACATTCTCTAGCTTCATAGAGTAGAGGCCCCACCTCAGCAGGACTGCCCAACTACGTCACTTCTTTTCTCAGAGCCTCCATGGCTCCTTCTCCTCAGGCGTTAACAAAGAATTCCATATATGTTACCTAATTTAATGTTTACAGCCATTCTATAAGGAAGACTTCTCAATAGACCCATTTCCTAGATGAGAAAATTCTCAAAGGGATCCCAACCCAAAGAGCCAGGAAGTGGTAGAGCTAAGGTGACAATCCATATGTCTCTGAGTCAAGGTCTACGTTTGTAGCCACACTATAAAAAAATGCATTTATACTGCATAAGTCACAGCTAGATAGAGTCTGTGACTAGCAGCAGTAACTTCAGATGATCTCAGGCTTGGTCTTAGGTGGACCTGACACATTTCCCTCAGTATTAAGCAAAGAAGTAGTCAGATTCCTTGTAACCGGCTGCAGACATGAGGTATCTCCTGGGTGAAGCAGTGGGCCTGGAGCAGATCCACTCCTATGCTAAGGGCCAAGCCCATAAGCATACTGAGTGCTATTCTGAGCATCCCAGACGCGGGATGGGCATTCACCTTTGTGTTGCACATGAACCATGCTGGATCTTTAAAGTACTACAGTTAAGAAATGTCATCATGGGCTGGATAGTACATCGGTCACCTGTGTCCATGGAAGAAATGTCATCATGGACTAGGCAGAACAGCTGTTCACATGATGTCCACAGACCCCTCTCTTTTAAGAGAAGATCTTTGGGTTTTTTTTTTTAAGGTCATAGGAAGGGATAATGACATCATCAGAGTCAGTGAGCCACGCACAGAACTGTACCGCTCAAGGATGGGCCAGCCATGGCCTTGCTCATTAACCTACCCAGATTCCTCCCCAGGGATCACAGCTCTGTTTCCTGGGGATGTAAGTTAGATTTCATCTCAATAATCAGATCCACAACTAACAGAGACAAAGTTAAATAGAAATTGTATAAATTGCTTTACCAAAAGTAAAAAGGAACCACTTACAACATAAGTCAACTGACTACCCTCCTTAATGACTTAGTATTAAAAGATGAATTTTAAACAGTTTATGTAAGATAAGTCTTATATAAATATTCTCAAGAGGTTCAATTAGGACTTCATGCACAACTTCTAATCGTTTCATATAAAACTCGTCAGCTTAGTACTTTTTCAGAATATTAAGAATTCATGCATATTTACTTTTTAATAGAATACCCACATTTGTTCATTTTCTGTCTTATGCCTGGTTTTAACCCCTTATATACACATTAAGACATGTTCACTTATTAGGATTATGCTTATTTGAAAAACAAAGCTCTAAGCAAACATGCAACATCTTACTTGATTTTTAAAAATGAAAATGGATGCAACATACACCAGACACGCAAGCACGGCGTGCTCAGTGCTATCAATAAAGACAGAAAATACGGCCCAGCCCACAGACAAAAGCAAAGCAAGCACGCGCTGGAACTGCTGCAGTGGGCAGCAGCCACCTGGAGGCTCAACTGGTCTTCCCAGATCTTACTAGCTGGTACGGACAGCTGAACATCAACATTTTCTGTCTAGAAGATTCCCATTCCCATAGCAACAAAACAAAAGTTCGGCAAGCCAGTCCCAGCCGTTGAGACTCCCCCATTAAGCTGGGCCGCCCTCACCTGCTCCCCTTCTCTCCTCTCTCCCCAGAAGAAGGCACTTCACGGGAACGTCGGGGAAAGCCCTTGGACTTTATTTTGTTACACCCTCTAAATGGACAAAAGACAAAAGAGAACATGTGTAGAAGACAGTATTTCAATTGGTCCCCCAGAGTTGCACACCAAAACCCACCCCCAGACATCACTACTATCCCGACTTCATTTACGGCATTTTCAAAAGGGCACAATCATATACAGAAATGGCTAGTGTCAGGGAGGTCTCTGGTACTGAGGGAAGAAACACAAGGTAGGCTTGTTCTCTGAAGCAATGGTTTATATATCAGAAGGTGGCATTGTTCTAATGCTGACCTGTTCTTCACCTCTGCTGACACACTGTCCCAACAAGCAGGCTGCTCCGAAGAGTACGGGGATTCCCAGAACTTGCTGGGTCTCTACTGCCTATCTCATGACCTTCTTCTGCCACCAACTTCTCTGCATTAGACAGATCAGGGGTTTTGTCTTTTCTGCATGCATTCTTGTCACTTCTGAATAGACATTTACATAGAAGGCACCTCAGACAGACAGGGCCAGCACTTGGCAAGTCATTGCTCTATGTAGAGTATCTTAGACATCTAAATACCTCAACACCAGAGACTTGCCTATCCATGTGAAGGGTGCATGTTCTGATAAATGCAAATGCTGTGGGTGACTGATTATGTTTGATTGCCCCAAGCTACCTGTGCTATAGAATTTCACAGTGAAATGATTCTTATTTTAAGTCTCATACACAGAACTGGGAAAAAAAAACCTAATACATAACCTTCTTTTCTGCAGGCTCCGGCTGAATCCTGTAAAGAAATGTAGGGTCACAGGAACTGGACCACTTCTCAGTCCACTTCCTTCCGGGAACCAGCACCTCTAGCTCTTTAGTGTTAATGTTTTTCTTTTCCTGTCATAAATTAGCTTTAAATTCCTTTTTTCCATTACTAGACTGACTGTCACATACAAGTGCTTGTCACAGGTGCTCACCTTTAGAGAAAGTAGAACTGGATTGGGAACAAATATTCAACTCTTAGCCCTGCCGTGAATTCTGCCAGATTCACCCTTTTGGGAATTTTGGAACAGAGCTGGTTCTCTCCAAAGTTTTGCCTCACACACAATCACAGGAACTTGAGACTCCCACCCGTAAACTGACAACATTTCAGTGAGAGGCAAATGCCATGAATCAGTAACAAATACCCCCGACAACCAAGGGGTAACCTGACCAAGCACAAGTAACCCTGGGAGAGAAGGCAACGAATTCTGAGAATTTGGAAGAAAACGGGTTACCCAGCCTAGAACAAATGCCCAAGGAGTCAGCTTTCTGTTTCCTAAGCAGTGAGCTCTGTTTAAAACTGTATCAGCCAGCACTTCCCCATACAACCTGTGCTGTCTTTGAAGTAACAAGGAACATGTTTAAATGGCAACCTTTAGCTGTGCCTCCCTCCCCACTTTTGTCTAATGACTGTGTGTTAGCCTGTTCCAAGAGCTTCAACTGGCATCTCAGGGCCAACTCGACAGCAGGGGGCCGGTTACTATAACAACTGACAGCCCTCATGAATTCTGAAAGGCCCCTGAGTAGCCATTTGGGAAACAGTTATTGAGCAAAAGTTGCCTGGGATCAGAGGCATTAGCTGCCACGTGACTCAGCTTTCCCTGAACAGTTGGGAAGAAAAGAGGGTAGAAACATGCCCATCTCCTGGAACACCTGGGGACCTCAAAACATCCCCTACCCCCATTCCTTTCAGATTCCCAGGGCAAGACAGTTTAACACCAGAGTTATCACAATCCCAAACCTCCCAAGTCAAGTCTTATTCTGGCAACATGAAATGTGTCTTAGCTCTCCCCATAGGTTTGACACATTTTCAGGATTCGGAGAGCTGAATGGTAGAAAATTTCTGTTGGTTAAAAGTCTTGAAATATAGCCAGAGAGAGAAGTTCTAGGTAGAGATGAGTTGTAGACAAAATTATTAATTTAGAAAAAAAAAAAAAGACAAAAACCAAACAATGAAAACACACAAAACACCCATGAATGGTCTTTCTTTTAAGAAGAACAAAGGACCAAACGAAGTCACCAGCAATGAAATTGAAGCTCCAGTTTCTCCACCTTTTGATTCTGGGACTGAATACCATGTTTTGTGCATGCACAAGTCTCTTGGAAAAGCTTATGAAAGCCAAGAAAGTGGCGTTTACTTGACATGGAGGAAGTGTGGTTTGAGGGACAAGTCCACGGCCATACTGAATGTGCTATGACCTGCCTCTGAGCATTCGTTCAACCTTCGACTTTTCCTCTGCATAGTCGCAGCTCAAATATCTTCTCCAAGAAGTTTTCCTTGGCTTTCACTCCTTTCTCCTGAACCCTAGCTGTGGTCAAGTTTCTTAAAGAACTCACTGTTCCCCTTTATCATGGCTGATACCCAGAGGATCGCAAAATCAAGTTGGAGTCAGACAGAAGAGCAGTGAGGACAGATGCTGACATCTGTAACCATCATAAAGGAGCCATAGGAGTGGTTCTGTCCTGCTCAGTGTCCCCACTGGGGAAGGAAGAACAGTATAGCTGAGTTTCCAGTTCACAATGCAAGTAAGACAGCCAACTGAGGATGATGATAGACATTATTTTCAAATGGTATGGAATATAGAAAAGAGTGTACTACTTCATAGAGATCACTGGCTTGAGATAACCTTTATTTATTTGCTCATCTCTCCTAAGTCATGAGTCTGCAAATCAAGAATTCTGTCTCCTACTCCAGGGCCCTGTAGATGTGGTGAATGGATGGACAATGGAAGAAATCACTGGGCCAGCCACACAGGCTTCGTGCAGCAGTGCAGAATCCTAGATAGGATAAACTAACACTATAAGGTATGTGATCCTGGTCAGTTTTCCTTTCTGGAAACTGTTTCCTCTCTTGGAGCAAGGCTGCTCCCTCCAGGGTGCCCTCACTGCCGGGTGGGGCTTCTCTAGAATCAGAAGCATATGCACGCAGAGAATGGTAAAACACACTTGCTGCCCCAGGCTCTTAGAGAGCTGCTCACCTGAGGCTAAGCTGGGCTATGTATTACACGCCTATTGAAAAATCTTTTAAAAAGTGTTGTGGCTCAGTGGTAAGCATACTTAAGGAGTATGTACACGGCCCAGGCTTCAATCCTTAGTGCCTCACAGGGGAAACAATGTAACATGTGCTTTCGTTCCTTCAACAATTACTGGTGGCTTCTACTAACTGTTTCATAATTAGTATCCCTTCCACTAGTACTTAGGAAAAAGCAAGTTCCTAGGACACTCTCCTCTATGGCTCTGTCAGGGTAGAAGGCAGGTTAATGTGAAGCCAGTGCTGGCTGACAGAGCAGTTGCCTGTGCCAAGTGCCTCCTCTTGAGTGCCTGCTCACAGCCACTGACTGTCATTGTCACTACTGTGCAACTAGAGGAAGAGCCCACGTCCCAGAGATGCACATGCAGTCAGTCACGCTGAGTACACGTGGCATGTTGTCACATGCCCACACTCCATGTCCGTGTGTTTTTGTCTAAAAGTCCCCACACAAATGTACTTCTTTGCTTTCATGGTCACCACTCTGTCTCCCACTCAACATCCCAGGAAGAAAAAAAAAGCAGTGTCAACCAAGCTCACGTGTATTTGTGATGAACAGCATGTGTTTGCTTTTGTTTTTCAAGAGAGAGTTTCTCTGTGTAGCCCTGGCTGTCCTGGAGTTTGCTCTGTAGACTAGACTGATCTTGAACTTCCAGAGATCCCCCTGCTGTTGCCTCCTGAATGCTGATGATAGCATTCTTAACGAGCAGAGAGCAACACACAGCAAGGTCTAAAGATGGAACTCAGTGAAAGAGAGACCTGTTCCCACCTGCACATGGGACTCACTGATGTGAGCTGATTTGCTACAAAGTTTACAAACTGGCTTGGACATTATGATCAAGAGGGACATGAATTACCAGATTAGAGCAATCCCAAACTTTAGTAAACCTAGGGTCAGAAGCTACAGTTTCTACCTACAAAGCTTACTGTCCTATGGTCCAGAACCCATGAAGTTATCTCAGGCCTATCTAAGAAGTAAGGCTGTCTTGTATGTCTTTGAAATCCCTTCCCAAGCTAGAATATGTCCAGGAAGACATTAACACTAATCAGCTGGAACTAAGGCAAAGTTGGTGATATTATTCAACATCAAATTCTCAGACTGATAACAAGGTAGCTGAATATGTTCATCATCATTCCGTTCCAAGAACACCTGAAAACATAATTATTTCTCAACATTTTTGCTCGCATAACTGGCAAATTCAGAGCCCAGGTTGTTTCTTATCTGGATCTCCAGGTTAGGTGGTCATTACTGTGAAAGCATCACACAACAGTAACCAAATGGTTTCTTTGCCTTCGGCGAGTCTCTGACCTGCAAAGCAGACTACACAGGAATGGATTACTGTTCCCACCCTGCATGTTATTTCTCATCTGGGACAACACAACGTAATAGATGGTGGGCCATGGCAGTGGCCTGGGAGTGGATAGATAAATCAGTGGGCAAGAACACTTGTTCTTAGCCCAGCACCAGCCTAAAGCCATATCCTCAGCTCTAGACTGTACTAGCAGAGCTAGTGAAAATGGAGATAGGGTTCTGGGGGCCAGCTTGCCTAGCTTTAGGCTCAGGGTGAGACCATGTCTCAAAAGGAAAAACAGGACATACAGTGTCCTCCTCTGCATTCATGTACCCCCGACCCAAGTACATATAATGGTGGGCTATGTAGTCAAGTCAGCTGGGTTCAAATCAATGCTACTGATCAAATCAAATCCACTCCCTAAAGATCTATCTGTACTATGACCTGGGCTGGCACATGTCTGAGATGGTGAGACAATTTTGTCGATTAAAAAAAAATCTGGGCTATCAAGGGGTTAAGGGACACAAAATCCCTCATAAACAAAATCTGCCTTCACAATAATAAACACAATTCTAGGTGTACACTGATGCCTGCCTCAAGGTAGCTTACCTGTGCCCAGATGCTCAACAAGTGGCAGGTACATCTGGCACCTCTCCTAGCATCCATCTCAAATTATGTAAGTCGAAAAGGTATTATCCAAAAATGCCCGTCTTTGGCATGGCAGCAACTGGGCTGTTTCACATTTTTCTGGGCACTGATGCTATGAAAGCAGCTGGCTATGGGAAAGCAAGGATCCACGGCTCTTGCAGAGAGCGTCCACGGATCCACTGCTCTTGCAGAGAGCGTCCACGGATCCATGGCTCTTACAGAGAGCGTCCACGGATCCACTGCTCTTACAGAGTGTCCACAGATCCACCGCTCTTGCAGAGAGCGTCCACGGATCCACCACTCTTGCAGAGAGCGTCCACGGATCCACTGCTCTTACAGAGCGTCCACGAATCCACCGCTCTTGCAGAGAGCGTCCACGGATCCACGGCTCTTACAGAGAGCGTCCACGGATCCACTGCTCTTACAGAGTGTCCACAGATCCACCGCTCTTGCAGAGAGCGTCCACGGATCCACTGCTCTTACAGAGCGTCCACGAATCCACCGCTCTTGCAGAGAGCGTCCACGGATCCACGGCTCTTACAGAGAGCGTCCCAGCAGTGATTCGAACTCTGCTTCTACCATCTAGAGTAGTAAGTCCAAAATGGCACACTCTTTTTTCCAGCATCTTCAAGAGCTCTGATTCCCCCCACCCCCAGTTGTTCTGACTCATTTGAAATAGCCCTGAGTCACTGAAACAGTGTGCAAAACTTGTAATATTAATCATGCACACAGCTGGGTGGCATTAGTTGAAGGCAGTAAGCATTCATTGGGTGACTTCCTTTCTGTGACCTGCCCTATCACCCTGTCCTCTGCCCGGAGCACTTTAACTGGACATCTGTTGGTCCTCACTGTTCTTCCTGTGCCGTTATGGATTGGGGGTTTGCCAGTGAATAATCTGCATCCTGTCTGCAACACCTCAACTCAAAGCATTACAAGGTACTTTTTCCTCTGCAGACCTAGACTGCCACCTGCTTTTACTCAGGAGCCCCCGCCAACTCTCCCAGATCTCTTGGATCTCTGAAGTCTGCGCTCACCTATTTTTGCTTGAGCAAATCTGAAGGAACAAAGTTGTCCCTTTTTAGACACATATGCTGATATGATGACGTCAATGAACCTAGATATTCAAGGACACATGTGGAGGTACTCCATAAATCAGGTATGCTCCTCTACCTCACCTTGTATTTGCAGAGGCTAAGTCTAGTTGCCTCTGTTGTTAGACCATGAGTCTGCTACATCTACTAATAAGGCTTACCGAGTCCAGCCAGTGCCTGAGATGAGGTGGCTCCCAGGCAGCAATGCCTTTTTGTTGGGGACGTGGGTGTAGGGTTTTTAACCGGCTCCCACACAGGGAAACCCTCCTCTGGAATCACCTTCAGGCCCATTAGGAACATCACCCGAATTGATTTTATTAACTTTATAGTCACCCTTTTGTTTTTGGCTCACAGTAGTTCTGCTCAGTTGGTTAACCTACATTTATACTATACTTAGCTCTAAATTGATGACTGAGCTATTCCTAGGCTACTGTGCATAATGAGATCATTCCAAAGAATAAACTCTAGAAGGAGATTCCTAACTTTTTTTTTCCAAATACTATCTTATGCCATGGTAAGACTGCTGGAAATTTTGTACACAATGTGACTACATTTTAAAGGTATTTATTTTTATCTGTAGATTTCATCATCTCACTTACAAACATTTCAGGTATGCGAGGGCCCAGAATTCCATTTCTATTTTTCCTTGCAGTCAGATCTGGTATAACACTGTGGCACATGTGTACTTAGTCCCCATCTGTTACACAGGGCAGACGCTTCTCACAGCCTATATAGCCTGCCCATGTGCACTGAGACCATGTTTCCTAACTAGTTTATAGGTAAAGAGACTGAGGCTGGAGATGACTCTTCACCTAAGGAACTACTTCTTAACTGGTCCCTCCCCAGTAGGTCCCCAGCTCCTGTTATTGACCAGAGCTAATTTCTAAACCCAACACAGCTTTTATACCACTGACACACTATACTGACACACTGTATCTGTATCTATACCACACACACACACACACACACACACACACACACACACACACACACACACACACACTTCTTTTTCACCTCCCCAGAACCAATTTCATTCTCTGGTAATGGCAACAACCTTTGTTAAAAACGTATAAGCACTCTGCATGGGGCTGTAAGTCTGACGGAGGCTCTGACCAGTGTTCCTGTGTCACCACTACACACTACAACATCTCTTAGGTGTTGACTCATGCACCTCCACCCTCCGTGCTTTTTGGTTACTATTGAGGTGATGGCATCCAGTATCTCCAGGTCCTCTGCTGTCCTACAGTCCCTTGACACTGAGTCAGTCTGTCTGCTTGCTGACCCCCCCCCCCGCACTAGTTCCTCTCCAGCTTCCTCTCTTGAATTCTAGATGTTCAGTTATCAGTATCCCAGGGGGTTCTTCCCTTCCAGGTTGGGTTGAAGCCCAATATGCCCTTATCCTTCTTTAAACATTCTTTATACCCTGTTATATTGCTCACCTAATTCTTTAATAACCCTGTGTCTGAATCATCAAGCGCACCACATGGGACAATATAAACAGCAGGAAGTGGTATACAAGACCATGCCCATGCAAAGACAGAAACGGCTTCATAATTGCATAAATAAGAGAATACTTAGCCAAATCTTCTAAACTAGCTGCCCTTTTGAGTCTGGAGAGTCTCCTCAGAAACTATCACTTCCAGCTTTCGGTTCATGTTTTTGAGGATAATAGTGGCAAGGCAAAGTTTGGGCTCCAGAGTGAAACCCAGGCATGATGGGTATATTCCATCCTTCCAGCCACAAACTCTGGATTAGACAGATGACCAAAGTCATATGTGAGGATCACCATTTGGGGTCCTCACTGGAGTTAATCGATGACAAGGTCCCTTCCTGCTAGAATGGAGTGATGTACATCTAACACAGGCCAGCGGGCTCCCAGGAAGAACAAACCATGTCAGCCATGTTCGTATGCCTTTGTTCTATCGTCCGGGACCAGCCATACCTGATACCCTGGAACGTTCAAAGTTCCACAAATGTGCTCTGAGAACACTGCATTTTGCCTGGCTCATAGCAGCAACTGAACAAATGTCAGGCCAAAGAAAGCAAAGTAGCGACCACGTAGATGGTGCCACCCGAGTGTTTGGAACAGTGCCTGGCACTGGCAGTGGACCTGTTGAACATGAGCTCAGGCAGGAGACAGGAAGGGAGAGACTTCAGAGACCCTGGATTTGATTTTTCCACCTCTTCATGAATGATTCCATGGCAGCGCCGCCAGGTCCGGGTGAGCATGCGCAGATTCTGCAACGCTGCCTGCAGAAGACAGCTGCCATCTTGGACTGGCACCGTGGGTGCCCAGCTTGTGGCCTTCGGACATGATCCCCAAGGTTTGCATGAGCCTACACTGCTTCTGTCAGCCACCCACTGCCTCTGTGCCGGGAAGGCAGATGCCTCACAACCATGGGGTCGTATGTCCCCACCACACTTGCCAGTTCTCTGTGTATGTCTTCCATGCCTTCTTTCATGTTAATCACAGGGAAAATGTTGGACAGAAAAAAAAAGGCCTTTTCCCCTCTAGGCTGGTCTAATGTTTTGCCAGCATACCCATCTTAACATGAACTCAGTTTTATTTTTTCTGCTGTTTTACAGACTTTCTGTGTGTGTGTGTGTGTGTGTGTGTGTGTGTGTGTGTGTGTGTGCCATTAAATGCCTGGTTAAAAAGCTCAACTGAAGACTTTACAGGATGAAGTCTAACACTCTGGGTACTAAGCTTTAGAGGGAAAATAACATTTTTCTGGCATGACCACTAATATATTTTCCATTTGGACTAATGGAGTTTTCCAGAAATATTGTCATTTCTGACTTAAGGGAAAGTGCCTAAACCATAGGGGGTTCAGAGCCATCCGTCTTGTATACCCAGTTCCTACTGAATCCAAGTGCAAAGGACCACTGTTCCCTTTCTTACCCTTCATGATCTTTGAGACGATACAGGGGTATAGTCTGGTTGGTTTTTTGTTTTGTTTGTTTTATTCAGAACTGCTTGATACAAGTTTACCACCGTCCTCCCCCAATTCTTTTCTATGTAGCCCTATGTAGGCTACTGTGAACTTGCTGGACAAGCCATGTCTACCCCTATTGCATGTGTAGCCCTGGCTGTCAGTGAACTCAGAGGTCCGCCTGCCTCTGCCTCCCAAGTGCAAGGATTAAAGGTGTACACCACCACCCGGCTCAGATGCTTCTTAATGGCAGAATTCAAAGCCGCGGTCAGCAGAGCAGCAGCTATGGAAACACTAGCAGGTCTCAATCTGTGAATCTCTACCTCTTAGGGGGGTTGAAGAACCCTTTTACAGGGGCTGCATATCAGATATCCTGCATGTCAGAGCTTTACATTACAGCTAATAATAGTAGCAAAATTACAGTTATGAAGTAGCAAGGCAGATAATTTGATGTTATTACATGAGGAACTGTGTTAAAGGGTCACAGCATTAGGAAGGCTGAGAACCACTGTGCTGTGTTCTCATGTGGGGAGTTAGTTATTGTCACATACTTGGGGGAGCCTGAGATGACCACAGTATACTGTCCTACTCAGTTGAGAACAAACCTGGTAGTACACTGCTAATCAGTAAATGTTTTCTGCTGAGCCTTCCCTCGAAGTCCACCTGTGGTAATGAATACTCAGCACTCACAGCAAAGCTTCCTCAGAGTAGACACAGCATTCTCTGCCTCTGAATGTTCTTCCTCTCATCTCTGCTCCTGCTTGGTCTGTCCCCTTATCTTCTAAAGTTAGACCCCCATTTACATCAGTGTCAAAGACAAGCTGGTGGTGGTGCACACTTTTAATCCCAGCACTAGGGAGGCAGATTTCAAAGTTTGAGGCCAGCCTGGTCTACAGAATGAGTTTCTGGACAACCAGAGCTACACAGATAAACCCTGCCTCAAAAAAACCAGAACCAAAAATGTCCAAAGGCTGTCAAGGACCTGATCCCTCATGCCGTGGCCTAACTCCCTCGAGTACTCTGATCATACTCACTTCCTGGGTGTTTCTGAACATTCCAGGCATGCTCCTGTCTTCGTTGCTGTCCACATCCTGCCTCCTATATACTAGAAGGGCATTTGCCTAGGCTAGGACGGGGTCCATTTTTAGCCACTCTGAACACTCAGAAGGCTCACCCCCAGGCCCCAGCGTGACCAGATGTACTTTTCTCCTTTCGTCCATGAGCTCTCTTAGGGATATGCATTAGACAGTGCTTTCTTGCCTGCCTCCACGGAAGCACAGGGCCGTGAGATGGAGCCTCTACGTTCTCACAGCTACTTTACTTGTCTCCACAGATGCTCGGCTCAGCCCTAACAGAACTGCTGGGAAGAAGATGAGGACATGGCCAGTTGCAGCCCGAGGGAGGAAGGGTTGCTGAGGCTCACAGCTGTTGAGTGTTGTCCTTCAGGGTAGAAGATGTGGTGGTCAGGACATGAAGCGATGTCACCTCCACAGATCAGCAGTGAAAAGGAATTCTGGCACTTTGCCAGCCTCCTCTTTTCCCTCTCTACATTTGGCTCCAGCTGACAATCGAAGGTAACCATTACACTGGCTGTCCTAGTTTGTTTTCTGTGACCTTGGCTGAGAGCGACTTGGGGGTGGGTGGGTGGGGGGAGGGTTTACTTGGTTTATATACCCCTATTGCAGGCCGTCACTGAGGGAAATCGGGCAGGCACTAAATAAGACAGGCAAAGGTGGGAACCAGAAGGGAGTGCTGCTTCCTGTCTGACTCCCCTGATTTTCTCAGCTACTGCTCTCACACAACCCAAGTCCACCTGCCTACAGAGGGCAGGGCCCGCCTGTATCAGAAGCCCCCGAGCATATGCAGTCCTCAGCTGAGGCTCCTTCTTCCCAGGACTATACCTTTATCAAGTTAACAGAAACTCAGGAGCACAGAGCTACATCTTGGTAGATAACGATGCTTGAGTGCGGGTGGCAGCCTGGCCCATATCTGGCTTAGCTTGACTCATGTAGTTGCTGGGATTTGAACTCAGGACCTCTGGAAGAACAGTCAGTGCTCTTAACCACTGAGCCACCTCTCCAGCCCCAGTAACTGTTTTGTGATCACCCAATTTGACTTCCAGGAAGAAAGCTATGAAATCATCTTAAAGATAAAGGCTCCTTAATGTACTACATGGATACTGAGGGCATGGTCTCACAGAGGCTGGAGGTGCTGGGAAACTTGCCAGGGGCCTTTTGTGGGTTTGGATGGCGAAAATTCAAAACAGAAAAGGGATCTGAATCCAACTGGGACCCCCAGAGGCAGGTCTAACCTGTGTCACCATCCCAAGATAAAAACGTCTCCAGGTGTGAGACACAGGTAAGGGACTGCACACTGTGTTCTGAGCACAGAGGCCATGCATCCAACTCCCCGTGATCCGTCCCTGGCCACCCGCCCTGCGTACTCACCTCCAGTACACTAGTACAGCAATCAGCAGGACGAGGCACACGAAGGTCAAGGCCGAGACCACAATCAGGGGGATGATCCACTCCATCCTCCCGGGGGAGGGGCGGCTTATCATTCCAGAGGTGTTCTTCTCAGCTACAAGACAAACATCCCAGTTAGTGGACAGATGTGAGCCGGCCCTGGAGCCAACGCACGGTGCTGAGCTCCACTCCACGGAGAGCTGGGCTGTACTCATTCTGCACCAAGGACAAGAGGGGCAAATGGCTGTCCAACCTCAAGCACTGCTCTTGTGCAGGTGGCGCTCTCTGGTGGACAGCAGGCTAGATCTGCCTGTCAGAGTCAAGACATTTCTAAGGAGAGCTCTGGGGAAGACAGACTTCAGTTCGACTCCAAGGATGTTCTCTTGGAGCCGTCTTGGAGGCACATCTACTTTCGTAGATGAAGGAACCAGGACAAATGGGCTGGAATTACGGTGATCTCAGGTGTTGCTTGCTTCTCGCTCATCACTTTGTCTAAGTGGCTGGCACACTCTTCTGGAAACCACCTCTTGCCAACAGATATAGCTATGACTGGTCATCCACCCTTGGCTAGAGTAGGCCTGGGGCAGACATTAGAATGATGGAAATATCTAGAAGCTCATAAAAACAGACACTAGCAGGCTGGAAAGATGGCTCAGTGGTTGAGAGCACTGACTTCTTTCCAGGTCCTGATGCCCTTTTCAGGTAGATCTGAAGACAGCTACAGTGAGCTCATATAGCAGCACCTTAGTATGACCACTGTGGGCTCTGCCCAGGAACACTTGTCAACAGATCTCCACAAGGATCCACCCATCACTTCCCTCAATCTTTTCAAAAGCCCGGATGACTAAGGACAGGGAATCAGCCTCCCACCCCCGCCATAGCATATTCCTGCCTCTAAATAGCAGCCTAAGGTTCAGTGTAGAAATCTGCTAACTGGTGAAGTTCTCCCGGTCACCTAATACTTCCCACCCCAGCAGATCTTCCCTCCAGCATCTAATACCTTCAGAGGTCTTCAGATGCACTAGCAGGACAGTCTCTCTAGAATATGGGACAGGTGCCTGGGAATGGTTAGGGCTGCTACTCTTCCTCTGGAGGCATCCTTTGTCTAGATGGTAAATTGGGAGGAGGAGAGGCAGACCTTAGGAAAACTAATCTCAGTGTAACTAATGTGTGCAGGAGCTCGGGCTGGGGAAATACCCAAGGCCAGTTCTAACACTAACCCAAGGAAGGAAAGTCTGGGGCAGGGTCTGAAGCGTGAAGTGTGTTCAGAACCGGAAGAGGGCATTGGATCCCATTACAGGTGTGTTCTGGACAGAGGGATTGTGAAAGCATTATCCTGTGAGGGAGGATCAGGATAGAAAACTAGAAATCAGATCAATAGGGCCTTGCAGGCTGAATGGGGGCACGCATTTTAGTCCCCAATGGTGCGAGCGACTGTAGGATTTGAAGTGGAGGTAGACACACTTCACACACTCATTCTCTCCTCCACACGCTCTCCTAATGGCAAAGCAGTGGCAAGCACGCAGAGGAACCAGAGTTGCAAAGGAAATAATTTTTCAGGGCTCCAGCAGGGGTCAGTTCAGCCAGGCAATTACCTGGCTGCTGATGGGGACATCTCAAAGACCTGGAGGTCCTGCTAATGGGAGAAGTGTCAGGAGGGTTGACAGCAGAAGCCACAAGACCAATTAACTTTGTTTTTACCCTGAGATGCCCTAAGGTTCTAGGGGATGCCTAGTATCTTTTTTGTTCTCCCATACAATTCTTACCTCTGGTCCCAATTAGTTCTAAACAGTTTCTGGTATTGCTGTCATCTACTGCGGAGTTTTCTTGGCTTTAGGATGGCCACTGGAGTAGCCCTGTGGTTGTGAGGGTGAGTGACACACTAACTGTCCCTGAAGTTGAGTGTGTATCTATGCTGGGGTGTCTGTCTGGCCCTTCCTCTTCCTTCACAAGATGACCAAGGTCTGTATCCAATCTTCACATAAGCCATGGACCAAACAGAATGGTGATGCAAAGACTCCTCCATGTCTGAGTAGAGAAGGCTATAAACTCATAGCTGACGCTGGTGGAGCTGGATGAGTTACTGTGGTGCTGTATGGCACTATGACAAAGGCAGCACCGTACAGCAGACCTCAGTCCACAGCCATCTGCATCCGGACAGTGTATGATTTCAATTGTGGCCCGTTTGTGGCCCACAGCAGTCTTTCTCTGAAGGCTAAGACAGGGGTGCTACCAGACATCCAAACGGGATGAAAGACAGCCCCATTGACAACCTCACAGAACTATCTTGTCTTTGGTATTGGATACCTGGAAGTGGTCTCATTTCCTGTTAAAAATCCTGCAGTGTTACTCTCCTGACCCACAGGTCTCTGCTCAGAGAGAACAGGAAGAGTGCCCAGCCAGCCTGCTGAATTGGCCATGTCTCAGCTCTGTCTTTGCTACCTCTGGAGGGTGAAGCAGGGTTAAGATCACAAAGTCAAATCTTGGCTCTGACACCTGGTATGCAGTCTTTAATCAGTAACCGAAGACTGTTTGTACCTGGACTGACTTCGCCCAGAAATCAGGATAGAGTACCTGCCACAAAGGAATATTGGTGGCTGTGGTGGCTATTTTTTGCTGTCAGCTTGACCAGGTCTTGGATTAACTAAAATTCAAGTGGCTGGGTACACCTTAAAGGATTTTCAAATTACTTCAAATGGGAAGACCCACCTTTAATCTGGACCTTTTAAAGTGGAAAGCTGCCCCTTAAATCTGGGCCACGCCTTTTGGTGACAGCTTATATGAAGAACACAGAAGAAGGAAGGGTTTGCTCTTAGCCTCTTTGCCCTCCTCACTCATGCTGGCAAGCCCGTCATCTCCCTGGCATTATCCCAAGGCCAACTTTACTGGGATCCTGGCGTATGCTGAGGACCAGCTAGACATCACGGACTTCCATCAGAAGACAGCCATTGTTGGACCAGTCAGACAGTAAACTTGTAAGCCGCTCTAATGCATCCCAGTTTTATACACTATATATAGATTCATGTTGCCAGCTCTGTTTCTCTAGAGACCCTTGACCAGCGCAGAGACACTCATTGAGAAGATGTGTGTAGAATGGCTGGCGGTGTACCCACATCAGGCAAATGCAGAGCACAATCCACTCACACAGCACAGGTCTTCTGCATCCCCCACAGGCTCCCTCAGGCAAGGCTGGCCTCCATCCGTATGCAACTCTGGGTAAGTGATATACGATTAATACTTAATAGTGTTACTGTATCTATGCCTCAGTTTCTTCCTCTGTAAAAGGAGGAAGTAGTGCTGCCCTGTGCATGGTGGAGTAAATGCTTACATGGCATTTAGAATGTTGCCTGCTCCTTGTCCTGGCTACCATTAGCTGTTGTGCCTGTCACCCTCACTCCTGCCATCTGAACTAGCATCGCCACATCGGCTCCATCACTAGTCTCTTCACTAGCAGCCTAGAGCATCACTAAGGGGATGGGAACACTGCCTGGGTGGCTTTCAATCTGACTCCTCTTGCCCCCCCCATTAAGGCCTGAGTGGGTGGGTATAATATCTCAGACAAACATGGCAGGAGTATAGGGTTCTGCCTACCTACCTGCCATGAGTCTGCCTGTAAGATACTGGAGCCTCAAAGCTGGCCTTGGGGGGGGGGGGGAGACCCACCCCATTTCTTCTACTTTAGGAAAACAGCTGTCCCATTGTTGACTCAGTCTTTGGCCCAATAAAGAGTGAGCTGGGAGATGCTAAGAACTACAGCGTATCTGTAGACAAATGCTCAGGCCCCCGTGGCTGCCTGAGGGTACAGACAGCACAAGCCGATATATGCTGTGGTTTTCTTATACATAAAATGTATGATCGAGTTTAACTGATACATTAGAATAAGATATTAATAACAGTAAAAATTGAATAATTAAAACATCCTGGAATAAAAGCATGTGGTTATCTCTTTCTCT
Organism: Micromys minutus; assembly: GCF_963924665.1. Classification (NCBI taxonomy): domain Eukaryota; kingdom Metazoa; phylum Chordata; class Mammalia; order Rodentia; family Muridae; genus Micromys; species Micromys minutus. The sequence continues at coordinate 4,192,171 of NC_137981.1, read as the reverse complement.
CAAAATAGGCATTACTTGAACATGAGGACCATGATAATGGGCAGTGTTGACCTGATAACTAGGTAACCAACAAAGTGTAGGTGCTGAACATAGTAAAGACAGGAGATGATTCACTTTCTGGGGCAGCATGATTTCAAGACAGTGTGACATTTCTTCAAGATTCTCATAACCACATGATGGTGCACGCCTTCTACCCCAGCATTTTGGAGGCAGAGGCAGAGGCAGATAGATCTGTGTGATTTTTGAGGCCAGCCTTCTGGTCTACATATATATAATTGCTAAATTCCAAATCCTTTTTATGTTGTTTTTACAAGAATTGAGTGCTGGTAACTTCTGGCAGAAAGCAGCCTTGGGGACGCCTGTAAAAAGGGTTCAGTTCTGAGGCAGTGTAGGTCTGACGGCAAGGTCCTGATCTCAGTTCAGGTGGGCCTGGCTACAAACTGACAGGTTAGTGTGTGGCTTAAGTAAATGACCCAAGGCCTTACCCTCTAGCCCCGCCTCTACAGAAGGAAAGTGGGTGATAACATTCCCCTTTACTGGGCACAGGAGGATTACAAAGATGACCCCTGTAAGCTGATGCTAAGTTATGCCTGTATAATTAATTCACCAGTCAGATGCAAATGAACTCATGGGGCCCGTTGTTCAAAGCTCCTTGAGGAGTCTCCAGAGGAAGCCTAGTAATGTGACTGCAGGCGTGTGCTGTCCTGAGAGCCTGTGAGTGTCCACCTTGGATGCTCACAAAGCTACTGCTTCTAACCAAGGGCATCAGTGGCTGCTGCCACCAATCCCGCCTCATGCAGAGGACGGTCTTGGGCTCTCAGTATGTACTTTCTTCAGAACCTCCTTCCGATTGGAACCAAGCACCTGGCTAGCAGGCTCTCGGCTATGAAGAAGGGAGGTAGGGAGCGTGTAGCCGCCTCCCTTTCCTCTCGGTATTCATTTTAGCATCTAGCAGCAACTGAGTACAGTGCTTTCATTCTGTTTAAAAAAAATTCAAAAAAAGAAAAGAAAAACAGTTTTCAGTGGCATATGTCATCACTGAATTAATGCTGTTTGCCTTTTACTGGCTTGGCTCTCATCCCAGTAGAAGCAAATAAAAACTAGCACAATGTACTATAAATGCTCCAGGCAGAGAGACATCAGATGGACCCAGCTGAAGTGCTTCCTGCCTCACGGAAGGGCTCAGCTCCAGCCGTGGGTCAGGCATGACAGAGACCAGACTGGCCGCAAGAGCACCACCTGGACGGAGAAAGGGTCCCTTTCCTTCTCAAAGAGAGCCACAGAAGAAGGGTTTGCACACTCACCAACGTATAGCCTGTTCTCATCAAGAGTGACTTCACTAACATTGTTCTGAGTGATGCCTCATTAAAAACCACCCACTGTGAATAAAGACTGCTGCTCTTCCCCCCCCACCCCCTCTGTGTGTGTGTGTGTGTGTGTGTGTGTGTGAGAGAGAGAGAGAGAGAGAGAGAGAGAGAGAGAGAGAGAGAGAGAGAGAGCACATAATATAAAATTTACCATTTTAAGCATCTTGAAGTATATAGTAAGTGTACACGTAGGGTTGGGTGTTAACCCTGGTGGGAAGCCCATTTCCCTAGCATTTTGATCTTTGACTGCATTTACTAAGTCATCAGCTCTCCCAGATCTGTTCCACACAGGAACTGTCAGGTCTAGGGTTTTTCAGAGGAATCATACAGGATTTGTATCAGTGACTAGCTTATTTTACTTAGCATAATGTCCTCCAGGCTGATCCAGGGTGTGTGTGTGGGGGACAGGGTTTCTGTTTGCCCCTCCTCCTTCCCTGAACCACCTTCAGGGATCCTTCTCAATATTCAGTAACTCCTCAGTAATGCTGGATTTTGTTCTTTTATTCACTGAGGAGCATTCCAATTGCTTCCATGTCTTGGCTACTCTGTGTACAGTGTGGCTAAGAACATACACAGATGCCTCCTCCAGCTGCTGCTGGGAACTGTTCAGAACGCACACCCAGATGTGGGATTGCTAAGACCTTATGCTATTCTATTTCCAATTGTTTTAAACAAGCACCCCCACATTATCCTGATTCTAGCCTCCTTTGTAGGGTTTGGTTTTTCACATGAAGAGTTGTTGATTAGTCACACACACACACACACACACACACACACACACACAGTCACACACACCAGGACCTGGCTCTGTGTTCTAATTGACATGTGTGAACCACACTAGAGTACCATTTGTCTTCAGTTATACCCATGCCTAAAGTTCTCATTAGCAAATTTCCCAACCCCACAAATGCCTGTTCTGCAAGATTTTGACAATCACGGGATGATCTGTCACCTCTGGTGAAGCTTGGAATGTTGGGGATGTTTAGTTATTCCCAATCCAGTCCGAAGACTCCTAATAGAGCCTGTCCTAACCCACCAGATTGCTACCAGGGACACAAGAGCTTTCGTGTAGAATTTAGTCATGGTATTTATACAATAGCAAAGATGTAGGGGCAACTGGAATGGCCGCCAATGACTGCAGGACCCACCCTGTGGTCCTGAAATTAGTTGGAGACAAAAGCCACATACAACCTTGCATCAACTACTCTGCTCCACGCCACCGCACCCCATCTCATCCTCCTTCTTAGGGTTTGGTTTAGAGCTACACAGACTTTCCTAGTTCAAAAATTACACATAGTATGGGAGGAGAAAGTTTTGAGGAGCCAAATACTTTCTGAGAGGAAACTAAATCATGTTTGGCAGCCAGAACACTGCTTCAGCTACAAGTACACAGGATGTAGCTTACAGAAGGAAACAGACCATGTCATGTTGGGTGAGTATTACTCGTGGCACCTCTACAAGTATCATGCCATGTATTTTAAGGGAAAACACAATATTGATTCTAACCTCTGCAGAGCTCAGTCCTCTACTCCTGACTTCTTCTTTATTCTGAAGAACTTACTCTGCTACTAATTTTTAAAAATATTACATTTATTGTGTTTTGTGTGTGTGTGTGTGTTCATGTGTGTGTGTACTGTATCTGTAAGTGTGAAAGCCAGAGGACAACTTGTAGAGGTTGGTTTGCTCCTTCCCTCATGTGTCCTGGGGATGGAACTTTAGTTGTCAGTCTTGATGGCAGGTACCTTTAGTAGCTGAGACATTTTACTGGCTTTGTTTTTAAATCAACAACTTTCCTCCCTTTTCCCCAAGGAATCTTCCTTCAAAAAAAAAAAAAAAAAAAAAGCATCCCTTTGGATGCTAAGGGACATTGTTGATACTTAGGGCCAGATAACCTCTCCCCGAGGAGCTGTGTACATACTATTTTCCCTGGCAGCATCCCTGGCCTTTTCCCAAAAGGCCTCATGAGTGCCTGCTCCGCAGCCCTGCACAGAGGGACAGAACACCCAATGGTGCTCTGCTCTAAATGGCAAAGTGTCAGCTTTTGAAAATGCACAAGACAATGCTGATGCCCTGTGTCATTTCCAGTCACTGCATGATGCTTACTGTGGGAACTAGTACCGAACACTCAGGAGGCCCAGAGCACCTCAACTAACAAAGCCTGCCTTGGGCCTGGCCCCACCATGCTGTGACCTGAATAAGCTCCTTTACCCCCTAAACCAGGGTTCCCTCATGAGCGTGATGGTAACTGTGGCAGCAAAGCCCTCAAGGGGATACCTTAGGGAGAGTGACACAGAAAGTGGCCTCAGTACAGGGACAATTCAAGGTACAAATGGGAACTCAGAATGTTGTTATTTCAAACAGTAACTTTTTACACTTGGGTCCCTCAGAGTTTGAAGTTTTTGACACTTTTTCAAAGGAGCGGGGTGTCTAGGTCTCGGTGTCCCCTATTCTGGCTCAGCTTGCAGCAGAGCAGAAATTCAGAAATTCGGAGACTGCCCGTGTTCCCTTCTGCAATTGCAGCTCATCGGACATATACCACCAGGTCACAGGTGATATGTGTCTTGGGGTGTGCCATCTGCCACCTCTGACGCAGGCTTTCAGCACCCAACTCAGGACAGACCTGGAGACACAGTAAGTGGTTCTAGACAATCTATCAATTGAAAACCACATTTCTCTCACCTAAGGAGACTTTGCCCTCAGTCATGAGCTTTCAACTGACATGGCCCCTGAAATGTTTCTGCCCACGTGTGCCATTCCCCCACATGGCCCAGGAACTTCCTCATCTACCTTTAAATTAGCCTAGAGTTTGCTGCGACCCTCTTGATCCTTGATCTCCTGGTCTTTTCCCTCTCACTGAAATGTCTCATCTGATCTCTGCCTGTTTGAGACAGCACGAAAGGGGTCCTCAAGGGAAGTACGTCACCATCATGGAAGGCTTCTAGGTAAGCCTTTTGGGGATACCGGCCGAGATATAACATACTTTCCTCACTTTGGGCATTGTCAGCTCTTCAAAGACACTGAGGGTTGATTCACTGACTGCTTTTTTACTTCGTGGAAAGAAAATATAACTGGAGTAAACCAATGTATACTCAAAGCCTCTGAGATCAATCACCACTAGCGTTAACAATGATGGTTATTTCAGCTAACACAAAACAAGGTTCGAGCTGCAAGAGCCAGATGGACGACATAAAGGGATGGATGGGATGAATGAGGCCTTGGGACTACACACCTATGGCTGTATGGTCTTCCCGAATGCTTTATTAGACAACAGGTATATACACGTTTGCGTTTTATATCAGAGTCTGGAAAAGAACATATTGTGGACCCAATCAAGCAACTGCCTGTCTTATAAACAGAACTGCTTAATGCACAGTCACAACCCCACAACTGACATACTAGTGCTATGAGGATGAAAGCCACAGGCCTGTAAAAACTGCATGCTGTTTGCTCTCTTCCAAAGGTTTGTGACTGAGTTTATAAGGGAGGACCACTTTCAAATTCAAATCAGCAAAAATCAGAACTATCTCTGTGGCTTTAGGGAGAAGTGGCCCTTTTTGCTCTGACTTCAGAGATCACAGGGCAAGAGTACTCCCAGGTGGGGGTGGGGTGGGGCTGAGGTGGGGGTGGGGCTTAAGTATCCAGGCTGGCCTTGAACTTCTGATCTTCTCTCATTCTCTGAGAGCTGGGTCTGTGCCACCACGCCTGCACGGTTTAGGCCGTGCTGAGGCTTGAAACCAGGGCTTTTGGCACAAAAAACAAGTACTCTGTCAGGCTAGCTACATTATCAAACCCCTCGAGGACATTTTAACTCTGGATCCTGGGAGCTGTTCTATAAAGTTCATTCAGATTACAAAGCCCCCATTGTTGCTAGGCTTTTGGCTGCAGACACTCCCTCCTCGGCTGCTAAGAAGACCTGCTTTATCAGATTTTCTTCCCCATAGAGAAGCACTTAACAACTGTATTCTACAGATAAGCAGAAACTTGCTTGGGGGTGTAGTGAATGGGGTGGGGTGGGGAGCTGGGGGGGGGGCTTCGGAGTTGAGTAGATACCCGTGCAAACTTTAAGTGTATTCAGACCAGAGAGACGGACTAAGGAATCCCATGCTATACTCTCTTCTCCCTGAGTCTGGGGTCCATCCCCAGTCTGCTCTTACAAAGATCCATCTTGGAAGCCTGCCTTTCCACCTCTTCAACTAAGAACATTCAAGCACACAGCAGACACTTGATAAAAGAAACGTTTCTCAGAAGCTGGCTGACCGAATTCAGTCTGACCCTACCCTTTGTTTTAAAGAGGAAACACACTGGCCCAAGCCACAGGCCACGCCCATCTCTGCATACAGGTAACTGTTCCCAAGAAAAGATATGGCACAAGTCATTTCTCTTGCTGGTGGTTTGCCATTTCAATTAAAACCAACCAGCTAACGCTCCTGTCACTATCTTGGCTTTACCAGTGTCTGACCTCCCTCCTTCTTACTGCTCCTTCCTCTCTGTGGTCCACTTGCACAGAGAGCTCAACCCATCCAAACTCATTCCTAGTTTAGAATCTCTCCACCTGCATTCCAGCAGCCTAGAATGTTCCTCCATAGGTTTGCGATGGCTAACTCCCCACACTGGTCTCTCTGCAAATGCTATTTAAGGTCATGCAGTTTTCGCTGGGATATCCTAAACCTTCATCAGTCTCTTCCTAATGCCTAGTCTAGAGCCTGGTACACAGTGACAGGGAACTCCTTATTTCTCTATTATATTTAAGTGCAAGAAATTCAGCGGTTACACAGCATTTTCTCACGGGGAATGCCCAACTCACACAAGAACAGTATCATCCATGGCCCCACATTCCCTTCATCCATAGAAGGTTCCTTGCCTTTCTATCAAACTGCCCCACATTTAACAACACCCATGGGACACCCCTTCCTAGAAAAAAAAAATTAGTTCATAGCAGCATTAAGGGAAAGTAATTCAAAACATGAAAATGTATTCTAAGTTGTATCTTAACATACGAGATCTCAGCTTTAGATGAATTTTAATGTTTACAAGTGCAAAAGCAAATAAATATTTACCAGTTGCCTTTTTTTTTTCACTCATAATTCCACAACAGCTTAAATGAAAAAAACATTGTTGCTAAATGTCTTGCAGTCTGGCAACAGGGAGGGTTTCTTATTAAGAAAAGCCCTCACAACAGCCTCAGCCCCTCAGCCACAGCTCCAGCATGAGCGGGTGTCAGGGTGGCTCATTAAGGTCACAGCATGTGACTGAGGCAAACATCAACCATTGGTACTGGTGTCAACTACTGGAGGATCACAGGGAGTAGAGGCCAAGCCAGCCACGCCTGCTTCCCCAGCTAGACATTTCATGTAGACAGCCAGCTTCTAGCCACATCTGCCTCCCAGTACAGATGTGGTTACCCATGGCTTGTCACAGATGCCCTTACTGATGGGCTACAATCACGGACTACTGAGATCAGCAGTTTCTAGACTGGACATGTCACGTTTCCCATTAAGGTGGGTCTCCATCCTCCCCATAACTGTCAGTCACAACATCCTGACCATATCTTCTATTATTCTTTCATAATCAAACATCTCAGTTGGGTAGTTCCCTGGCTTGCAAAATAACAACAACAACACATCTTAGCAGCCTGCTCCCCAACGTCCCTGCTACCTAACTCCTTGAAATGTACTTGACGTGCTGCCAGTGTCCGCCACCAGCCACCCTTCTGTCATCCTCTCTCTTCAGGATGCAGGCAAGGAGCGCCCCTGGCAGATTACACAATGGCTACCTAGAAATAGATGGATTGTATGTAATCAATGATTAAGGAATAAGAGCAAATGTGTGAGCATGTGTGCACCTGAGTGCATGTGTATATGTGAGTGTGTGTGCATGTGTGATTCTGTGTGCACTCAGGTTTTTGTAGCATGTGTACATGTATGTGAAACCCAGAGGACAGTTTTGGATGCTGCCCCTCAGAGCTGTCCATCTTGGCTTTTTGAGACAGGGTTTTTCACTAACATGAACTCACAAAATAGGTTATCAGGCCACTGAGTCCTAGGAATCTGCTAGACTAGTGCAGGGGTTACAGGTGCATATAATTATGCTTTGCTTTTAAACAAACAAAAAACCCATGGGTTTAGGGTTCAAACTTCATGTTTTTGAGGCAAGCAATGTACTTTTCTTTGGCTATGACACCCCTCCCCCCAGGAACAATCCCCCCCAGGAATAAGATCAGAGTGAGCAAACTTTCTTCTCAGTCTGAGGCCGTGGCTTCTTCTCAAGCAAAGACAGAAGGACAGGAAAAGAATGTTCCAGTGAAAGAATGCATCTTATCAGGATGACACAGAAACATGTGGTTGCATTCGTAGACACACCAAGGACACGGAAAACCCCAAGGAACTCCTCCCATCCTCAGGTCAACCTTTAGAAATAGGTCAGGTTGTTCACAGCATCCCAAACCTTCAAATGTGGACCAACCCCACTTACCTGGGTTAACAGTGATGAATTTGCTATCCTCGGAAAATCGGTCCCCTCGGGACATAGGCTTTTTAGATGGCATTTCGGGCCTCCTGGGATCACTCCCTGAATAATGTTCCTCTGTGGCTGTTGGGGGCACTTGGGTGGCTGTGTCCACAAGGGGATCCAAGTCTGGGTCAACATGGCCCGGTTGGTCTGTTGCAGGGGCAGAATGGTCCTGCCCATGCCCAGGTATAGTCTGATGTCCTCCCTCCTCTGCAGTCCTGTGGGGGGAAGAGGGGGTGGGGGCCGGTGCAGTCCGGTTGCTCTCTGCGGCCGTGTGAGTAGCCTCGCTCTTCTCCTTCTTCTCAGAGTCCTTCTCCTCCTCCTCATGCTCCCTCTCACCATCCTCACTCTCGCTCTTCTCCTCCTTCTCTCCCTCCTCTGCACCCTCGCTGTCCTTCGTGGGTGCCGAGTCCCCATCTGGCCCAGGGGAAGCTAAGGCCTCGGTGGTGGCAAGGACTGGTCTCCCTGCCTGCTTGCTGGCTGCAGATGCAGTGGGAAGGCGTGTGGGCCACACGGTACTGGGGAAGGAGGAGATGCCACCACCACCGAAGCCCAGGCCTGCCAACAGTGTGCTGGTGACCACAGAGGCCACTGTAGCTTGGCTGCCACTGGAGGAAGGACCCATCCCAGTTGCCATGGAGACAAACGAGAAGGGGATGCCGGAGGATGTCCAAGTAGAAGAGCCAGAGCTGATGGGGGCCATGTCTGCTGAAGAGGCAGGAGAGGCTGTCGGCTGAAAGGGCCACCCAGGGTGTGGAAAAAGGAAGATGAAGAAAAATGTAGATCACATCAATAACCAAGAATCAACTTGAAGCCCTGTTCTGTAAAAACCCAGACTTTAGTCTCCTATATTATGGGGTTTCATAAGCTTTGGTGTGAAAGTTGACTATGGCTGGTCCAGGGTCACCAAGTCTTACTTTGGTGGCTTTAAAATTACTTTGAATTAAGACATTAACTAGTGTATCAAACTCAGATGTTCTTTTATGTGGCTCAGGGCTAGGCTAGATGGGGAAACAGAAACATTACAAGTAGTCAAGCAATGAGTAAGTCATAAGATATCCAGGTCAATCCACCATAGGGAAGGGGAGGGGGAGGCGGGAGGTGATGCTTCCTGTCAATGTGTGCTGTTCTGCTGGTGACTGAGATGTGGAAAACCAGCAGACAGAGTCAGCGCCACTATCACCAAGGGAGTCCATGGAAGCCAGCCTAGGGCAGCAGTGGCAGAGGCAGACGCAGCAGCCACACTCTGGACACAGGATCTAAGACTTAGTCCCCGCCTCTGCAGCTTCTAGATGAATGCAGCCCAGTCACAGAGTGTCTGCATTTCTCCACAGTACGATCTCTGCCTCCACAGACTGCAACATTCAGGGCGACAGCAGGTGTTCCACCTAGGAAGTACCACCTCTGTGCTGGGGCTCGCCATGATACCCATTCTATGGGTAAGAAAACGGAGGCATGGAGGGGATAGGAAGCTTGCTCAAAGTGCATGACTGTGAAGCCTCAGAGGCAGGGCTGCATATGGGCAAATCTCAGCTCATCCTTTCCTTAGCTGAACGGGGACATAGTCACAAAAGTTATCTTCTACCCAAGCCCAGAAGCATCCTGCGATAATAGCTTATGTTCAGCTCTTACAAGCAGGTGTAGAGAACCCTAAATTATACCTCCCCACTCAACCCGTATAAAATGATAATCAGAACAAGCCACATTTTGGAACTTCCTCCCATTTCACATGGAAAACCTTGTAGTTTAAGAACAGCTATAATTACTGACAACCAACTCTCACGTAAGGTTGAGCACCAAACACAGAAAAGCCCTTCAACTGGGTCTGAGATGACTCTTTGCCTCACTTTCTTTAGCTCACTAGGCCTCAGTTTCTTCGCCTTCACTCTGAGATCTTTGAAGATGCAAACCAAGTGACCCATGTCTGAAAGCTGGGATGTGCTCAGTGAGTCTCGGGTTAGGACTGTCCTCAGCTCGGGTAACTTTCATTGGTAGCTGTGGGTGATAACCTCTGGATTGTACCATAAGGTGAATGGAGTCCTCTCAATGGATTAACTCCTGTATCACTTGATTCCGGGGACCCCACATAATTACAGATCTGAAAGATTTTTATTTTGACAAAATGATACATCAGAAGCCACCAATATTGCTGCATGGCACAGCTAAAGGCATGCTTGTCTCCGAATGGCTGTATGTGGGCAGTTCAACAGCATTATGCTGACACCTTGTGGTCAGAGCTTTGACTGCATCCAAATTAACATCTGCACAGATAACCCAGCGTTCTCCACTTACCACTCCCGTTTTCACAATTCTGGTCCCTTGGAATATCCGGGTAGTGTTAGCTGAGAAACAAAGAAGTTATGATGTAAACAACACACAATTCTCAGATGTACTCCCAATAAACTCTCCTATGGACACACCAATCTAAACTACACATAATCTTTAAGTTACAAAGTGTTATTTCTTTGTACATGGGCCAACCATTTCAACATATGACCCTTGTCTGCATCGTGCAGACATATTCAGATAATTGGGGTCTAGCCAACTGCTCCTGTCAAGCAGTTCATTTAAAGTTTGTGACTATTACAGTTTTGTTTTACTGAGACAGAACTTCAGCAATAGTAAGATGCCCAAGATTCCAATTATTTTTACATCTAATACCAGAACACTTAAGATGCATTTTCAAGTACTGTTGGGTTTCTGGGTTTCATATTTTTTTTTATTTAAATGGGACTAAATGTTTTTCTCTATTACCCCTTTGGTCACCATTTCTCATCCGTTCAGTGACTGTAACATGTGTCTTTAACGTACAACTGTTTACCACTTTCTAGATTTTTATTCCACTTATGTATGTATTTATTAGAAGACTGGGAATAGTGTGTGGGGGAGGGGTGCACATTGTGGAGACCAGAGCACAGCTTGTCAGAGTTGGTTCTCTCAGTAACTCACGTGGGTCCTGAGAACCGAACTCGGCTCATCAGGTCTAGCTATAAGCACCTTCACAAATGGAGCCAATTTGCCAGCCCTATGGTTTATCTTAAACTAATCCCTTTTGCTGTTACTGGTAACAAGTGCATTGCTTTCTTCTCGTTGTGCACTGCTGTGCACTCTCTTCCTGCTTGTATCTGATCGTCTCTACCATTTGCTTTACACTGTCCTGACTTTACCTTCTCTGTGTGTCGCCCTATCTGGGGTCCCTGGTTCTCACAGCTCTGCCCTCCCATGTGGGTGTTCGTAAGCAAGGCCTCTTCAGTATCTCCTGACTCACATGAATGGGCAAAGACTATGAAGGTTACCATGCTGGCCATTTAGTGTCTGCACCAGCATCGTTCAGTGCATTGGCTTGACTGTGCAGCTGGCCTCTCCAGCAGCCTTCTCCAGAACTTCCTTATCCTGTAAAATGAAACTCTAGGTACAAATTCACCCACTCAGTCCCTTTTACCTGATCCCTGGCAACCACAGCATAGAGGTGCTTTCTATTTGTGTGTGTGACTACTCGGGATACTGTACACACATGTAAGCATGCATATTTCTCTGTCGCTTATCACAATGTCCTTTAAAGTCACCCTGGGATGAAGGCATGGACCAGAATTTCTTTACCTTTTTCTACAGTGTCCCCTCCATCTACGAACCACAGAGCCTTAGAACAAGAACATGAACTCCTTCCAGTGGCTAAGAGATTTATCTCAAGTGACTTGTACTCTGAACAGAAGTTCCCCATTGGGAAACCAAACCAAACATGTTCCCAACAACAAAACAAACAGGCAAACAAACAAACACAAGCAAAACCCCAAAGAAACCCCCTACCTGGTAGGCTGTCACCTGTGTGTGGGGTGGGGTGAAGGAACTGAGGAGGAAACAGTCTGCAATGGGGGTCATGCTATAAGCGTCTCTTGCCATCAGAACTACTAGTAATGTGTCATGGCGGATAAGTATATTTATTGGCATCTTACTTTTCACTCTATTTTATTAATTTATTTGCTTATTGTGTGTTTCTGTCGCAACATGTGCATGCCATCAATATGCCCTTTGAGGTCAGAGATCAATTTTCTCCTTCCACCGTATGGATCCCGAGGGTCAAACCTGGGCATGCTGAACTAGATTCTTTACCTGAAGAGCTGCCTCGCAGATGGGTGCTTTAGTATATTATACAGATCATAAATGCTGCTATATATATTCCTCCATGTGTGTTCCCAGACTCCCAGATCCGATGTATATTTATTTCTAAAAACAGTGACTATGTAGCAAACTTCCCTGGAATTCTTTATGAAAACTTGAGTCTGAATAGGAGGTGAATTTTGGACTTTGCTCTCTCTAGTTCCTGAGCAGTAGGAGATGGGTGGGTAGGAAAGGGCAGTGGGCAGACATTGCTGAGGGTCCCAGCTGGCATGGGGCTTGCATGGGTGTTGTGGGAAAACCATTTTGCCGTGTGGGGAGGTGTGGCCAGAGGCTCTGGTCAAGGAAACAGATGCAGAATGCACAGGGAGTGTCCTCCTGCCCATCTCTGAGCAGAGACGGTGGGGAACATCTAGAGACACCATTTTCAACAAGCCACTGTGAGCAGACACTTAAAACGCTCCCTGGCTTGAGTTTCTAGCTGATGGGGCCTTGTTAGAACTGAATTATATGATAAACCTTTAGTTTTTCAGAGTCTATGCAGAAGTCAGGCCATCCAGGGCTATTAGTCAAAGGAGGCAGCTCTGCAGGTCTCAGGTTCCTGGTCCAGGCAAGGGAAGGCCTAATCATGATTTATGGGTCTGAAGTTCCCAGGCCTGGCCGTGGCAAGTTTCCTGACTGATCTGTCTTTCTCATTCCCTTTACCACACAGACCCTGCCACGGCTCAAGGTTCTTGCTCAACACACGAAATGATGCATCCCAGCTATATGTAGATACAGATTTATTTATGAGAAAGTGCAACTTCTTCAGTTAACTTTAAAAAGATGGATGAAATCATTAGCAAGGAATTTTTAAATGCCACCTGTAAATTCCAATTCCTTGGAAGAAATCTCTGCTGGAGAACTCCCTCCCTGGGCTCCCCCTTTGCTACCTTTTCCTGAAAAACCTCACAGAGGCCAAAACTATAACCACTGAAATAGGAAAGGCTTATACTATAATGCAAATCTAAAACTGGAGCGCTGAGATGTCACAGTTCCTGGGTTACGAATGTCCAACTGGTAGAGTCTAGGCAAACACCTCACAGCAACATACACGGTGTGGCTGTGCAGGGCCCTGGGACTTCTGCTTACACCAATTATTTCATGCATGTCATCTGCTGCTGCTGCACAGTGGCCTCTGTGGACGAGCCTGTAAATGCTACCAGATTTCAGAGTGGCAGCCAGCAGCTTTGGGAAGATAGATCACAGATTTCCCCAGCATGGCACAGCTGAGGATTAGCAGCTGGGACTCGCACCCAGCGCCGTCCGTGCTGAGCCCGGCTCCAACCTGGCATTCTTCTTCGGCGCCTGAGCTTGCCAGTCAGCAGGACCATCTCACTAGGCCTCACACCCCTAGGCCCCACTGCCAAGGCTTAGAGGCGGTTGGTTTGAGGGCCTTACGAGCGCACAGAGCTCCCGGGCTTCCAAATGCTGCTGGTCCAACCTGACCACATGCTTTACAGGGTTTGTAGCTTTATCCACACCCCTGGCAGCTTCCGGGGAAAACCCCAGATGTTTAATGAGATCCACAACTCAAAAGTTGAGAATTATTTGAGTGCACATATGCCCAGTGTCACTCTGCTACAAAAAGACACAGGAAACAGAAATGGGGTAACAGTGGCCTGGTGTACAGCTTTTTGTTTTATAGACAGAAAAGCTTGAACAGCCAGCATCTCTGTGTGGAGCCCAAGGCCCTCACCTTTAGTGTCATGATGGGTTTGGTGTTTGCTATGAAACTGGACCACAGTTGACTGCTGATTTCTGTAAATAATACTAGAATCAGAATTAGGCTGTGGAACATAAGACAGACTACATCTTATCATTACTTCGATAGAGAATAAACTAAAGCCCTGTACATGCGAAGCACATGCCGTACT